>NC_065528.1:12348655-12537389 GCF_006386435.1 Epinephelus moara
TTCGCGTGTATAAATAAACCAATTAAGACAGCGGAAGGAAGGAAGAAGGAGGAGGAAACAGCAGAGAGTGTTAGTAGTTCGTCGATAGAGAGTAGTGAAAAGTTTTTTTAGTTATAAAGTTTGCGAATGGACCACACTTATCACGCAACAGGAGAGAATAAACCGGAACCGTCATCTGCGAGGAAAAGAAGACGCAACTTCACTCCTTGTGATGCACTCTCTGCGGCGCTTTTCCTCCTGATGATATATCTCCCCAACGATGGTAGCACCGAATCCCATTCTGTGCAGCCAAATGGGAGCGGAGGATTCAGCCTCTCTTCTCGCAAGCTCAGCATCCAACACATGGAGTTCCTCATCTGTATGCTCCGGCTCAAACAGGTATGGCTCTGGGTCTGTGTCCGCTACAAGAAACTCTTCAAAGTCGCGTTCAAAGTCGTCCACTGCAGCTACTATAGTCCGGAGATATTGCTAGTCTAAATAAACAGCTGAGTTCTGTTTACAGGCTACGCTGTCAGTCAGTGTGCGGGCTGGAGATTGGTGGAGCAGAGAGGGGAGGGGGTACTCGCTAGGTACTGTAAGTGAGTATGTGTGTATGAAGTGTGTGTGTTATGCTAGAAGAGTCAGAGTTTGGGACGGAGTCTTTTACCCCCTGGAGTGTTACCGGAGTTTTTGGAGTTCTCAAATAAACTGGCCTTTTTCCCGAATGCTACTCTGGTCTCCTGCTCGTGAGGGATTCATTACAATATCTTAACATGGCTTAGATTTCTAAATAAATATTCACCTCGTCGCTAGATAGACCTACTCCTGAAAAACTTGTGTCTGCGCAAGGCTTTTTGTCCCTACGAGGCCACCGTCATTTATCCGACGGGAGGGGTGAGCGAGTGAGCCCTGCAATCTAGAATTTGACCACTGATGTCACTGTTTTCAACCCATTTTACACACTGGCCCTTTAACCTGTGACCCGCTGGAGGAAAAAAGCATTCTCAGTTTAATTTACCTAGAAAGATAAAGGTTTAGATAGAATGTTTGAAGAATGAGTGTCAGATCACACAAATCAAACTTCTAAAAAAATTAATTCCATGTCTATTTTGTAGTTACCACCAAGACAACACACACCCGAAGCCACCCGACTCCAACCACCCCAACACATGAATAATCAAATGAACCCAGTGACCACAGCACTTTCAATGTGATAACTTGGAGGGAGAACTGAAATCTGAGATGTGAGAACAGAAACCACAAAATAGAGAAAAGTGAGTACAACAGGAAGCAAATAGAAATAGACAGAGAGAGAGCGTTTGCTGGTAAAAGGAGGCAGCAGACTAACAGACTCTCCTCTCCCAGGGGTCCACTGGAGATTTCACAGCTGGAGGGCTGCATGGCTGTGCCAACTCCCTCCCTGCACCCCGTCCACTCCTCCATGCACACAGATCAGTAGCATCATTATGTAGTGTGTCCCCGTGCGTGTGCACACACTCGGTGTTTACAGCCCAGCAGCAACTGCGCTGAGATATGCGTTTCATTTGTGTTACCGTCCCTCAAACCGCACGACACATGTCACCTCTGCCAAATGGCAGGGTGCCTCCCAAAGATGCAAACAGATGATAACAGGCTCTATCTGCAGTCAAAAGTAACACAGCTCCAAGCCGTTAATATAGGGATAGCTGCCGCGTCGCCACTGGCTGCTGCAGACACACAGTGGCATGCGAAAAATGAAGCTTTGACAGACAGACAGACGGCCGCTTGTGGATATCAGATGCATGGCGATGAAGCCGGCAGATAAGGTGTGGCATTTCTGATCTGACACATAGTATACCCTCATTAAATTCCAACCAGATCATCAGGGAACTATTAGAAACATTACACAATAAAGATAAGATGCTTCCTGTGTGTTGTTGTAACCTTTGGTGTTTCTCTTTGTATTTGTAAATGACTCATGTAAAAATCCAAAAGATTGGTGCTTGTTGTGCTCACGCTGGTTTTACCTTGGAATGAAGTGGTTTCAATCAGGCTGTTCTCATGCACAGTCCATCAATGTACCTGTGAAAAGTAATGCACCACAATTTCCCACAAAATTATGAGCCAGTAGTTTGTGTGTAACCTACGTAATCTGGAAGGCTTCCCAATGTTCTGACGGGAGCAAAGAAGGTAGTAGTTTGCCTAAGGTGCCAGGCTGAGGTGGTGGATAGATAGATAGATACAAAGCTGGTTGAAAATCGGCAAAGTATCGCTTTAAATTACCCGAACCTAACTTACCTAACGTCACATCAAGTATGTAATGTCACTCATGGGATACTAATTCGTAGGTGTCATATGAACAGTTGCAGTAGGATATGTTATTCTGTTTATCTGACCACTTTTCTTAGCAATGTCTCCAACAACTTTAAGGAGTACCGTTTATCATAAGGGAACTGCCCATTGGTTCGACAGCCCATTGGTTCGACATCCCATTGTTCCGACCATATTAAACTCATTGTTCCGAAGTCCGTTCCGAAATCATCATGATGCCCTGTGGTTAAGGTCTGGTTAGGTTTAGTCACAAAAACCACTTGGTTAGGGTCAGGAAAAGATCATGGTGTGGGTTAAAATGAAAAAGAAAGTGACAAACACATAAGCCGTGAGCCTGCTCCGCCTCAAGCCGGTCGCGGCGCACCATACGCCCGCCGCGAGCCGTTCAGCACCGCGGACAGTCGGACCAATGGGATGTCGAACCAATGGGCTGTCGAGCCAATGACATGGACCCTTATCATAATTGATAGAACTAATAACCAAAATGACATAGATAAGACCTGAGTTGTAACCGAGATTTCCTTTTTACACTAGCAAGCTAAAATCAGAGCACCCAAGGTCAGTTGGCAGTTCATTTGCTAACTTATCAGAATAACCCTAATAAAGATAAAGTCTCTCTGAGGTAATTCCAGGGGGGTAACATCTAAATTGCCCACTGTTGACATATTTTGTCACCTTTCACTGTACAAACGTGTTTGCAGTGTCGGCTCCCTGTGATACTTTTCCCCGAAACCCTTGAGTCTTAAAGCTGTGGGCTGAAGGCTGTTGACTTATGAATTCTTATCTTGAGGTATGCTTTTGTTTTTACTTGACACATGAGCTATGACGCATCTGCGCTAGCTTTAGCCTTCAACTCACTACGACAGAGACACTCCCTAATGTGTTTTCATTGATATCTCAGGCATTCTAAAGACACACACAAAGCCATGTGCTGTACAATCAGTGCAGCAGTCGTCAAAAATCATGTGGTGACATATAAAAATCCACTTTACCTTGGTGGAGGGGGTGTGTTATGGGTAAAAGGATAACAGAAGAATTTAGTTTGATAATGTTAGAAAACAGTGTGATTTAGTGTGATCAAAAATCCAAAAATTTGAAGTCAGCTCACTTTTAGATTTAGAATTCAAAGGTAGCAGTCATATTATACAAAAAAAATTGGCTGCCTTCTCTGTCTGCATCTTTCCCTTCTTTCCTTCCACAATTCCTCCATTTCTCTTTTCTTCGCCTCCGCTCTGTCTGATTTTTCTTCTACTCCCCCGAGCAAAGGGGACAGCTGCTTATCCCTGATAAACGCCTGGCATTTGGCGCGGCGAGAGAAGGGAGAAATGGGAGTGAGGAGAGGGGAGGAACGAGGGAGGGGTGAGGGGGGTCGGATGGGCGCGGCACATTGGTCGAGACAGCGAGAAGTGAAAAAGGCAGCAGGGATTAAAGAGCAGGATTTTTGGCAGTGGTCACTGTAGAAGAAAAGAGGAGGGGCAGGAGGAGAGAGAAGAAAGAAGATGAGGTCTAATCGTGACCTAGATTCCAAGACGCCCAGACATAATAGGCAGGGCCTTACCCCACGTGAACCCCCTCACCCCCAACCCTCCACCTCAGTCAAAACAATAACAGAGAGGAGAGGAGCTGCAGGAGGAGGGGGCCGCGTTTTGGGATGGTTCCGCCTCACCACCTCAGCCCCCCTGTGTACTGCGTTTGGCCTCTCTGCCGCTAACTCCCAGCAGCTGTATGTAATGTTGGCCCTCAAACCTCTGGAAATTCCTGGAAAGGGAACTTAGAGAATGTTGGGGTAATGTTTGGATAAACTTCTGCTGGGGTCTATTGAACCATCTCCAATTTTGTTAGGCTCTGGATTCTTTCCTTTGCTGGGAGGACAAAAGCCTCCCTAGTGAAATGGCTGCAAAGTGGTTAACAATGTGTGTGTACATGTGTGCATATGTGTTTCCAAGCTAAATTTGCTGAATTTGTTTCGACATTTGGGGAAATATGCTTAAGAGAGATCAGTGCTAAAACTGTAGTGTAAAAACATTTTTTCTGGTAGGGATTTATGTGCTAGACCAGGGATGCTCAAAGTTTTGAGTGCCAATTTGTGGAGCCAGCATATCATTTAGGGCAGCACATGTTCAGAACATACAATGTCAACCACCTTCACCTTCACTTAATTACTTACCACACTCAGCAATTTCAAGAGCCACATAGCCTGCCCATGTTACACCTTTATGATCTTTCACAAGGTTTGTGAAGACTGTCTTGGGCACGTTAGTTTTGCTGAAACAGTGGACCTGACTTTATAACGTTCTGTCATTTTCTTTCACTTTATGTCATTTCTGTTTGTCATTGGTGCTTGCTTTCTTCTGTTCCCAGGGTCTTTGCTGCTGCTTTTCCTGCCTTAGGCTTTCCATGTAGGCACATGGAAGGGCAGGGAGGTTTGCCCTCTCTGCCATAAGGCTTTCTGCATAGGCCTAGAAAAGGCAGAGAGGCCCCAGAACAGAGCTGTACTGCCAAATATAGAACTGCAAATGGAAATTAAGTGTCCTTTGACTAAAGTGGTCCTAACTGAAATGAGCTTCAAGAACTCTTTTGTTTTGCTTTGGCCAACACTCCGAGGCAACTTATGGAAGTGAAAACAAGTTTGGAAGTGAAAAGTTTGGTGACCCTGTGTAAAATGTCTGTTGCTTGTCAGACTGTGCAGAACAAAGTACAGACAAAGTTAATCTAGGCAGCTGTCGTATGTGTTTGTATGACATCTTACAAAAATGTACATACAATGGTCCATATGATATCTAATGAATTAGCGCCCCACAAATGATGACAAAACATGACGATGGGTTAGGTTTAGTAAAAAGAAACACGGTAACAACGACCTTAAAATAACTCAAAGTTCACGTGGTGTCACACGGTTCCAAACACCAGTCACCTGGGGGGAGTGTTCTGTGTTTTGTGACCCATCCACGACCTTACACGGACTACCTCCTGCTTTACTCCCATCAGCGCATTGGTCACGTGATCACAACCTTTCCTATAACGTGGGTTTTATATGAATAACTGGCTCATGATTACGTGGATTATATACGAATTGTGCTGCATTATTTTTCATAGGTATACATACGAACAGGGCATGACAACAGCCTTATCCAGGTAAATGAAATATTCTAAACTCACAGTTCACATACAGCTGTTTTATAGAGTTTTCAAGTGTATCTATTCAGGGAGTTGCTCAGGTGTCATCACCTGACTGAAGTTCCTGACACCTGAGGAAATTCCAGTCATTGAAGATGACCATGGGACACAGTGAAAAGCTGTGGGAAAAGCTACTTAGCTACTACTCAGTGATTTGGTAAAATGTTGCCCAAAGCAATAATGACGGACACAAATGATGAAAATATGTGTAACCCTACAGAATATTTCCGACTGACAAAAACTGTTAAGCTGATTTTCTCTTTCCAAAAATCTCCAGAAGTCAGAGTTTTATCTTCACATCAGGATTACAGCATAGTTTTGTCTGTGTATGTCTTTATCTGTCTCTCTTTGTTTCTCTGTATCATCCCCTCCCGCACAGTAAACTGGGGCTTATCTTCTACCCGTTGCCCTGGTTGTGGAGTCAGACTCAGACAGTTGTTGCGATGTGAGATGTCTCACTGGGACGCGTCATGTGACCCGAGGCTGCCCCTGAGAGTTGTATCCTTGTTGCCTCTTATGAACACACATTAATCATGTCACATGCTTGTGATTGTTGGTTTGACACACTTATTCCAGTCAGTTTGCGATCTGAGAGACAGTCAAACAAAGGAGATACACTTTTGAATCTAATCTTGTTCAGTCAGATGAGACGATCAGTATTAAGTGTCTTTTTGCACGCTGTCTGCATTTTCATGTTCTACCTTGTTTAAGTCAAGATTTACAAATGTAGAAAACAGAACAAAAACAAACAGTAGTATTGTGCTCAGAACAGTTATGCAATAGAAGCTATTTTTTGACATCCGACTATTTACTCATCCACTTACCATCTCTCCGCAGCTGAAGCAGGTGTTGCCAGGTGCAATCACTGGCCTCTCACTTGGGGTTGGTTCATAGTAGAATCACAACCAGCAGAAACCCCACAATGAAGACTGAACCTTTGCAATGCAGCAATTTGTGGTCAAGAAACAACTCAACATGCCATCTTATCTTGACTTAACCTGATTCTTAAGGGGGAGCTTATTTGCCTAATCTCTCCACCCCTGGGTCATTTCACTCCTATGGTTCAGTGTAAGAGGGGTGAAAAAAAGAAAGGCTAATTCCCTTATTTGGCCAAATGCAGCTGATGGTAGCCTGAACCAAAACTCTGGTTATTGGCTGGATTACCACGGGCGGATCACAGGAATATTTGAAAAGCCGAGGTCAGTGGGTTGGTTTGGGTTAAACTGAATTTGGTTGTGAGTCAGGGATGGGGAGTTAGTGAGTGCAGGCGTGGGAGGATTGTGGGTTTGGTGCTCAGAGAGGGAGAGACAGAGAGAGCAAGGGAGAGAGGCTCATCTCGTAGCCACCAGCGACAGTGACCAGCCATTGGATTTGCAATCTGCAATCATTCCAAATAGATGCTGTGCATCCATAATAAGCATTTTGCACTCATGCAAAGTGACAATTTGCACGTAAATACAACCGTTGGACAATATGGCGGTCTATTTTTGACTCATGCCTGCACCAGGAAGAGGCTTAAAGAAGTATTTCACTGCTGGAAAGATTGTCTTTTCACAAAACTGGGCTGTCTGTGCAGTAGAAAGTTGCAAATACTTTTGAAATTGGTGCTACATGACCAGAGAAAACAGAGGACAAAACTAGGTCAGAACCTACTGTATGGCGGGAACGTGTATGAAACACTAGAAGGCTTTTCATTTGAAAAGAGGTCTTTTAAATTGAAACAGGAAACTATGGCAAATCCTTGTTCACGGACTTTCGCCATGAGTTCTGTTAACAGTGCTGGCCTGGTTGTTGCTGTCCAGCCCAAAGCCTCATGTAAGTACATGTTAAAATGAAGAACAGTACAGTTAAACACAGTCACACAGCAAAAGGGAGCTGCTTTCTCTGGAGCTTTACTCGCCTATGGTTTAACACAACCCTCCTCTCTTCAGCCCTGGTCGTTTACATACGTCCCGGTTGGCTGGTGGAGGCTGCACAGCCATTGGCCACTGTCGGTGCCAAGTTCCGCCGATAATGATAGTTTGTAAAATGTACTACAGTTTGTAAAATGTACTATAGTTTGTAAAACGTACTATAGTTTGTAAAATGTACTATAGTTTGTAAAATGTACTGTAGCGACCCTGCAGTGAATGTTCTGTTGTACTGTTAATGTTTAGCGACCCTGCAGTGAATGTTCTGTTGTACTGTTAATGTTCTGTGAGTTAATGGCATGTTTGGGACTGAATGAGTATGGGTAGGGGGGCGGGGTGCGAGTGGGACGGGAATGAGGGCTGTGTGAGTGCGCGTGCTTGTGTGTGTTTTGTGTGCGAGCTAGAGGAGAGTACAGGAGTACATGTTTTTGTAAGCTAATGTTATGGCTGGGTTCTCGTTTGGTTGTGACTGGGCGTGGTTACGGCCAACAGTAACCTGTATTGTGAGGACAATAAACGGTGGGTTGCAGAATAACCGCGTCATCCTTTTACACGTCCGGGCGGACGCTACATTTGGTGTCAGAAGTAAAACACCGGAGTTTTCCCAGCTAATCTCCGTTAGCCGCGTTAGCTGCTGCCGCCGGCTTTGACTCGCCAGGCTCGGGGGCGTGCACCGGAGGTGGCGGCAAGTGTGACCAACTCCAAGTGAAAACGCCAAAATACTCCGGTAAGGCAGACTGGGAAGCCTTCCATGCTCAATTTGAACTGTTAGCACAGGCTGCAGGCTGGTCTGAGGACAGTAAGGCGCTCCAGCTGGCCCTGTGCCTTACAGAAGAAGCATTGACATGTTTGCTGCTGCTCAGCCCAACTGAGAGAATTGACTATGGGGCTTTAGTTGGGGCTCTACAGCGGAGGTTTGGACAATGCAGATAGCCTGGCATCCTGCGTTCAGAGCTGTCAAGCAGGCAGAGACAGCCCGGTGAGCCGCTCCGTGTATTGGCTAATGACATTGAAACCCTGGCGAGGAGAGCATACGCTCACATGCCCCCTGAAGTGCAGAGCAAGCTGGCCAGGGACCAGTTCATCCGGGCCATAACCCCGAGGGAGCTGCGCATCCAGACACAACTGGCGCACCCCCGCACTCTACAGGAGGCACTGGAGCTGGCCTTGGAGAGAGAGGTCGTAGGAGGGGCGACAGAGAGCGACCATGCCGGGGGCAGTCCTGTTGTGAGAACTGTGGTGCAGGAGGGCCCGGGCCAAGAGAAGCCGGCATGGGCGGCTGAGTTGACGGAACTAATCCGTGCTGTGTCAATGCAATCACCGCACAGCAGCACCCGTCCTCGCAGAGGCCCCCCTGTGTGTTGGGTGTGTGGCCAGGCTGGCCATATCAGCGTGCGGTGCCCCAAGCGTGCTGATGTTCAGGGAAACGCCCCGGGGTCTGTGTAAATGGGACGACGCAGACCCCCACCCCTAGGTCCCACCCTACCTTCTCCCCGGTGGACGGAGCCCAGCTGCGTAGACGGGGGAGCAGGGCTCCACTCCCCCCAGAAGCAGATGACACCGCTGAGTCCGCGAGGGTGGTGGGTTGGACCCACGCAGAAGATTTCTGCCACGTCCCTGTCACCCTGGCAGGGGCTCCATGCACAGCCCTTGTTGACACTGGCTCCACCGCTACACTGTTGAGACCTGACGTGGTCCCGGCGGGGACACAGTTGACACCTACTGCGGTGAAGCTTCGAACTGTGACGGGTGAGTTAGCCCCTATGCTTGGAAGAGGGGTGGTGGTTATACGGGTGGGGGGGCTGGCAGTGAACTTTAAGGTGTGGGTTGCAACGGTGCAGGACCCCTGCATAGTAGGACTGGACTTCCTGCGGGCCGCCCGCTGTGTGTTAGACCTGGGGAAGAACACACTGGCCTTTCCTGGGGGTCCCACAGTTGAAATGGTAAACCCCACACAAGCTGCAAAACCACATCTGCCAACCTTGAGAGCAGCAGAGGCACATCATGAGTCAAATCCCCCACTCCAGGCTTCCCCCCCGCACCCATGTTCCCCACCCCCCATGCCCCAGATGATGTACAGCCCCCTGCTCTGGACCAGCAGCCCACAGCAGGAGGACAGGTGGACAGACTGGCAGCAGTAAGAGAGGTATGGAAACGTAGCTGCGATAACCTGGAACCCGAGCAGCAGGAGCAGCTGTGGCAGGTGTTGGTGGAATTTAAGGACATTTTTGCACTGACGGAAGAGAAAGTGGGTCTGACACACCTGGTGCAGCACGAAATCGACACTGGGGATGCACGGCCCATTAAGACACGCCCCCGCCGCCTTCCCCTGGCGCATCAGGCTGCTGCGGACAGCGCAATTGACGAGATGCTGACGGCTGGCATCATCGAGCCCTCTGACAGCCCCTGGACCTCGGGGGTTGTAATGGTCAATAAAAAGAAAAGTCCAAAGATGAGGTTCTGCGTTGATTACAGACCACTAAACAGCGTGACCAAGAAAGACTCATACCCACTGCCCCGCATTGACGAGTCTCTGGACTTGGTGTCCAGCTCGTCCTGGTTCTCCTCTTTAGACCTACGCAGCGGGTATTGGCAGGTGCCCCTCAGCCCTGAAGCCAGACCGAAGACAGCTTTCTGTACGGGCAGAGGGTTGTGGCAGTTTCGAGTCCTCTGCTTTGGCCTGTGCAACGCGCCGGCCACGTTCGAACGGCTGATGGAAAAGGTGTTAGCCAGTATTCCCCGACAGGAATGTCTGGTCTACCTGGATGATATCCTGGTCCATGGGAGCTCCTTCCAGGCAGCCTTGGGGGCCCTGCAGATAGCAGTGGTGGGTCTGAAGCTCCACCCTGACAAGTGCTGCTTCATGAGAAAAGACCTGGAGTTTCTGGGACACAGAGTGGGGGGAGAGGGCATCAGCACGTTGGAGGAAAAAGTGCGGGCAGTGAAGGACTGGCCAGTCCCCACCAACTTGCGAGAGCTGAAGAGCTTCATTGGACCGGCGTCCTACTACAGGCGGTTCGTGCGCGGCTTCTCTTGTATAGCTGCACCTCTGTTCCGCCTGCAGCAGAAAGACTGTGATTTTGCCTGGACTCCCGAGTGCGAGCGGGCCTTCAGCTCTTTGAAGAAGGCCTTGACAGAGTCTCCCATCCTCACCCCCCCGGATCCCAACCTGCCATTCGTCCTGGACACAGACGCCAGCGATGTTGGGATGGGGGCAGTGTTGAGCCAGGTGGGGGCTGAGGGGGAGAAGGTGGTGGCATACTTCAGTAAAACTTTTAACAAAGCTGAACGGCGCTATTGTGTGACACGCAGAGAGCTCCTTGCTATTGTGAAGACAATAAGCCACTTCAAGTATTACCTCTGCGGCCTGCCCTTCACGGTCCGGACTGACCATGCAGCCCTCCACTGGCTAATGTCCTTCAAGGAGCCAGAAGGGCAGATTGCATGCTGGCTGGAAGAATTGGCGCCGTACGTCTTCAAAGTGGAGTACAGGGCTGGAGCTCGCCATACTAATGCTGACGCCATGTCTTGGCGCCCCTGCGCTCCCGGCGGCTGCCGATACTGTGAAAAGAGAGAGGCCCGGGAGAAAGAGCTCCGTATGGAGGAGGAGCGAGATCTCACGGGAGAAAGAGCTCCGTATGGAGGAGGAGCGAGATCTCATGCATAATGGAGACGGACCGGTCTGCAGAGGGGCACAGGTTGTCGACTCACCCGAATGGAGAGTGCAGCAGGAACAGGATGCTGATCTACAACCAGTGCTGCAGTGGGTGGAGTCAGGACAAAAGCCACAGTGGAATGAGGTTGCAGGGTGCTCGCCTACCACCAAAGGACTGTTCGCAAAGTTTGAGGCTCTCCAAGTGAAGGATGGAGTGCTCCAGAGAGCCTGGAAAGAGCCAGCTACAGGGGAGGAGAGGTGGCAGGTGGTGGTCCCCATAGCACTGAGAGAGTTGGTGCTAAAGGCCTCTCATGGCATGACTGGAGCAGGACACTTTGGGGTCTCAAAAACCCTTCGTCGACTCCGGCATAGTTTCTACTGGGGTCAGCTCAGGAGAGATGTTGAGGACTTCTGCCGCCGTTGTGACCTCTGTACAGCACACAAAGGTCCCCCAGATCAGTCTCGCGCCCAGCTTCAGCAGCTGGCGGTGGGGGCTCCTATGGAGAGGGTGGCGGTGGACATAATGGGCCCGTTCCCTCGTACAGACAAAGGAAACCGGTACGTTCTGGCCGCCATGGATTATTTTACGAAATGGCCAGAGGCGTATGCCATACCAGACCAGGAGGCAGAGACTGTTGCAGATGCTCTGGTGGAGGGCATGTTTGCCAGGTTTGGGGCAGTTGAGGTCATCCACAGCGACCAGGGAAGAAACTTTGAGTCAGGTGTGTTCTCTGCTATGTGTGACCGGCTGGGCATGCAAAAGACACCTCTACATCCTCAGAGTGACAGATTGGTCGAACGGTTCAACAGAACCCTGGCAAAACAACTCGCCATCCTTGCTGCAGAACATCAGCGTGATTGGGACATGCACCTCCCTCTCGTCCTATTGGCCTACAGGTCGGCTGTGCAGGATTCCACCTTGTGCTCACCTGCCTTGCTCATGTTGGGGCGAGAGCTGCGCACGCCAGCAGAAATGGCTTTTGGCAGACCCCCAGACACACCGGCGGTTCCACCTGGACCGGAATACGCCAGGAGGCTCCAGGATCGAATGGAGTCAGCTCACACCTTTGCCCGCAACCAGCTGCAGAAAGCGGGCATGAGGCAGAAAAGAAACTATGACTTGAGGGCCAGAGGGGGGGACTTCAAGGCTGGGGACCTGGTGTGGGTGCATAGTCCAAGGAGAAAGAAGGGCTGGTGCCCTAAGTTGGACTGTCACTGGGTGGGCCCCTGTGAGGTATTGGAGAAGCTGGGTGAGGTGGTGTATAGGGTCCAGCTGCCACCTAGGGGGAGACGGGTGGCCCTCCACAGGGACAGGTTGGCCCCGTACAGAGGCGACGCACGCCCACATCAGCGCCCTGGACCCTCTGCACATTCCCAGAGAAATCAGACAACCACACTCCCAGATTCACAGACTGTTTCCCCTACTGACTCCTCACATCCTCCCCCACCCCTAAACTCAACCCCTGCTCATCAACAAGTTGTTCCAAGACTGCAGGCGCAGCCGCTTGTGTTCACTGCAAGGCGGCCTCAGAGACAGAGAAGGCCCCCGGCCCACCTCAGAGACTTTTCATGTGATCCTTCGGGGCGAGGGACTTTGTAAGGGGGGGGGGGCAGTGTAGCGACCCTGCAGTGAATGTTCTGTTGTACTGTTAATGTTCTGTGAGTTAATGGAATGTTTGGGATTGAATGAGTATGGGTAGGGGGGCGGGGTGCGAGTGGGACGGGAATGAGGGCTGTGTGAGTGCGCGTGCTTGTGTGTGTTTTGTGTGCGAGCTAGAGGAGAGTACAGGAGTACATGTTTTTGTAAGCTAACGTTACGGCTGGGTTCTCGTTTGGTTGTTGTTCTGGCGTGGTTACGGCCAACAGTAACCTGTATTGTGAGGACAATAAACGGCGGACGCTACAGTACTATAGTTTGTAAAACGTACCTATTACCAAAATGAGACTTTTGTCATTGTGGCAGTCTATTCCCACATTTTAACTTATAATAGTCCATTAAGTTTAAATAAATTTAAGTCTTGTGTTATACAGACATGACCTCAAACGAATTGATGGGGGGATTCCTCTGTCTGAAACACAGCGGGCTAGTTAGCTAGCTAGCTAGCTTGCTAATTTCACAATGCTTGTATTGTTAATGTTAGTTCATGTTAAATCAGCAGAGCTTAATCTTACTGTTTGATCTCAATTTAGTCAACCTCTGTTTTTACAATACAGAAACAGCATGGCGCCCACTTCCTACTCACAAACTCTCACACTGAAGCCAAGCAGTACATTAAAATGTGTTTCTGAAGACATTTCAGGTGAGAAATAAATGATGCAGTAACAGAATCATGATTTGTATTTGCTCAGCACTGCCTATAGTTTTACATTTCATTTGAGTCTGAGAGAGGTTCAGCTATCTTGATCTGCTCCGAGTTCGAGTAACAGCCCTACAGTCACAGTGACTAATGGAGGCTGCGCAGCCTTCGGCCACTGTCAGAGCCAAGGTTCACCAGTACAAACATACCTATTACCAAAAGAAGAGTTTTGTCATTGTATCAACACGCTTTCCGATATTTTAACACGTAATAGTCTATTAAATTTTCATAAATTTAAGGCTTGTGTTATGCAGGCACAACTGTTCCTCAAACAAGTTGATAGGGTTAACCTCTTTCCTCCGTCTCAAACTGCCATTCGACCACAGCTAGCTAGTTATCTAGCTAGCTAGCTTTCTAATTCCACAATGCTTTTATGCTAACGTTAACGTTGGTTCATATTTAATCAGCAGAGCTTAATTTTACTGTTTGATCTCAGTTTTGTCAGCCTCTGTTTTTACAATACAGGAAACAGTATGGCGCCCACTTCCTGTTCACAAACTCTCATACTGAAGCCAAACAGTGCACGAAAATGTGTTTCTGTAGACAATGTTAGGCAAAAAATAAGCAATACTGTAACAAAATCTTGGTTTATATTTGATCAACATTGCATAGGTTTACATTTTATTTGAGTTTGAAAAAGAGAGGTTCAGCTCTCTCTCAATCCGCTTCTCTACCCTTTGTGCCCTTGGTCACATTCGAGAATGTGGAAGTACAATCTATAATTTGGGCAACAGCCCTAGAGCCGGCGAAAATCCGCCACATGACGCAAAACGCTTAGAGATGAGCAGGGAGATCTGGGTGCTGGTAAGATGGAGGGAAGTTGACCACAGTCACCACACTGTTATGATACAAGGCTGTTTGAAATGTAGCCAAGTAACCTTTTACTTGTAAGAGTGGGGAGCTTCTTTTCGTTGACTTTTGACTGAGACAAAACCATTTATACCAGGCTGATTTAGAAACAAAGATGGTGTGAAATAACTCCGCCTGTAGCTTCTCAAACATTCCCAGCAGCACACTGCTTGTACTTCATGACCAGCGGCTGCCACAGAACACAATACATTCATTACGCAACTATGAGAGAGAGAGAGAGACACTCTATTAAAAAAGTACCAGAGCCTAAAAATAAAAAAAGGGAGAGAGATCCCACGAGGAGAGCAGAGAGAATCTGCCAAGCTGGCTCGCACAGTGAAAACATACAATTACCGGAGCTACTTATATGTTCACCCAAGGCCAAGTGATTGTAGGTGTGCTCTCTTTCAAACAGCAGCATCCTCGACAATCAGCCACTGTAGCAGCTTGTGGTTCAGCTCCAAATCTGGCAGAACAGCGACTAATATAACCTAAGTGCTAAAAATAACACAACACGGTCGGGATATAAATAATCCCAGCAACTAATGTCAGGGGCGCTTCCTCCCTTTGTTCCATGCTGAGAAGGGCCTGTGGGCAGAAATAAAGAGAGAGTGGGAGAGGGAAAGGAAAAAGGAGGGCAGGATTGCATTAAGTAAAGAGGAGAGAGACAATGTGAGCAGTGAAAAAGAAAGAGTTCTGACACCAGCGGTGGATAATGATGTGCCCCTGCCATGAAGGAGAGGAATGTGACAACTTTCCCCTCTCTTCCCTCAGATGAAGAGACAAGTGGCTTGGGGCCAACGAGACCAAGCGGGCGCTTTAATTACAAGAGACAAAGGTTTTGGATGATGGCGGTGGTGGTGTGTGTTTGCGTGGGGGTCCTTGAGTGTGTGTGTTTGTGGTGGAGAAGGGAGTAGAGAAGATGACTTTATAAGTGCGGAAAAATGTTTAACTGTTGGGTTCAAAACTGTCAAACTAATCACGTCGAACATATATTTATCCATTCAAAAGGCAAAAAAAAAAACACCCGCTGGAGCATCATATACAGCGTGCAGCTCATATAGCCACATCTGTTTTACGACATGAAAGGGTAATAAAACTGACAAAGATCTTAAGGAATTCGGCTGACAATATAATTTGACCTGATTTGCAGCTTGGCGACAAATATAGCACCACAAAATACCAACCATGTCTAAAAATATTACTCCACTGACTGCTTGAAATCAAAAGTGCAGTCTTCACGGTGACACTTAATAGCAATTCATGTTTTTACTACATCGGGCCACCAATCAAAACTAATTAAAGCTCACTCCACGTAGGAATAAAACATGGTTTCACTTCTGTAATTGACTTTGATCTATTTGGGACACTTGGCAGCGGCTGAGCTCCATGACATGGCTTGACATGGGGTTAGAGTGGACTCTCTCATTACAGGGTCGGAGTTTGCACAAGCTGTTATTGGCTAAACAGAGTTTGGTGGTGGTATGTTGAATAATGGATGGATGATTGGCCTCACATTCTCTTTTCAAGGTAAAATGGGTACCTAGTAAATGAGGGGCTGGTCAGTGCTTGCCGCATTTCTGACATATGATACAGGACTGCTAACGTCACCGGCACACACTTCACACAAGGGCATGTATTAGAAGCACACACAGGCGTACAAAAACAGGATAAATCCATATGCACACAGCCCAGTTTGACAGTCATTGGTCAACAATCAGCAACAGGTGCAGCCGTGTGTGTGTGTGTGTGTGTGTGTGTGTGTGTGTGTGTGTGTGTGTAGAAAGCCAGGCTGGTCTTTAACTACCATATATGAGCCACTGTAATGCGTCTTCTCCCCCACCCATACATTAGCTTCAAAACAGAAACAGGGGGGACCTCGTAGTTAGCATGACGGACAGCCTGCACCAATCCCACCACCACATAAAGAGGAGAGAAAATAACTCTTTTCATCCATCTTCTCTTCTTTTCGCATCATTTTCCACTAAATACTCAGAAACACTGAGACCACAACCAACATCAGGCTCCTTGCTTTGAGCATGATACAAGGGCACATTACCCATATGCAAGGGCTACCAATGTGAATCACACTGTTACATTTTAAACTCATCCTCCATTATAGCTAAGCTACAGCTAAGACTGACGAAGCCAAAAGCTAATGTGATACATTTCAAAGGACACCACTTTCTGTTCCTGATCTTTAACTTCTGACATTTTCAATCACAGGTCAGCCTCTTTGACCCGTTTCTGACCTCAGTATTTTATCAGCGTAGTCAGGTGATAATGAGAAGCTGGATCTTGTGGAAGATGAGAAGGCCAGTTATGATCGAGCACTTGTGCTGACGCACGACTTGACACACATCCAGCATAACCTGAACCTCTGGGTATGTAAAAACTATGATCCCCCAGGCGCCCTTGTCACACGGGGTCACAATACACAGTGCTTGAAGTGAAGTTGCCTTTGAACATTCATGAAAGGCCACTGAGGACACACAGAAAAGACTTTCTAAAGGGAACATTTTAGAAAAACTCAAAAGGAATAAATAAAAAACGAAGCCAGAAACCACTTTTTAAAATGTATTGACAGTATATAAGGTGCTGTTTTAACAAAAAAGTATTTATTCCCATTGATACTACAGCATGGTAGGCTATATTAAAGTTCCTTTCTGAGCAGTGATTTAACTGATAAAAACTTACCTCTGTTCATCAAAATAGTATATTTAGAATTGTTTTCATTAAAAAAAAAAAATCCTTTCATGCCTTAAAATGGTTTAGATGTAACTTAACACCTTTGCCTCATTTAGTATGCACGGATCTCTGAATATGCACATTAGCCCCGCCCCCAACTACGTTATCAAACAGCTAATAATGTGTTGCTAATGTTACATAAACCTTGTTCCCGATTGACAGCTCTGACAAGTTAAAACTTAGCTTGCAAAATATTGTCACGTAGCTATTCTTGCTTCTTCTCTGATACCCCTCATTTTCTAAGTTGTCAGGATTGGCTCCTCAGATTTGTGATGTAACTATTCCTGGCTGTCTGAATCCATGTTTCTGAGACTGTTATTGGTACACTGCAGTTATGAAGCTGATCCATGGTGTTGACTGCTTATTTTGTTCAAGATAAATCTTTTCCTGTCACGAATGGATTAATACCACTCTCATATCTGTTAAATTTGAAGCTACAGCTAGGAGGCGTTAGCTTAGCTAAAAGCAGGATGTGTAAAATGTGAGTGGTGGTTATACAGGTGGTTTATGCTATGCTAAGCTAAGCATCTACTAGCTGTAGCTTCAAATTTAAAAGGGAACTCCAATGATTTTACGCATCAAAATCTGTACAGATGTTGAGGTGTTCTGCTACATATGAAAAAAGTAGCATAAAGCCTTTTACATTAGTCACCACTAGCATAACACACCCAGATCTCTCAGTGCCAGTTGTCAAGTTGCATTGTGTGTGATGTAGGCATGTTTTTTTGGGGGGTTTTTTAACAAATAATACATGACTCCAACGCAATGTCACTCACCGCCGGTCACAACGGCCACGCCCCCTTTTCGGTGAAAGTTTTGAACTCGACACAGGAGAGACGCCAGTCGCGGCTAGGAGTTCATAATGCCGAAAAGTTGCTGCGTTGTTCACTGCACAGCAAACAATAGAAAAAAAACCAACAGAATTGCGATTTTCTTTGCTCCCAGATAGAGTGAAGAATGGGGAAAGAAGAAATCTGTGACTCACAGCCATCAAACGGCAGGGTAAAGACGGAAAGCTGTGGGATCCAGCCAGTCACTACACCTAACGTTATGTCTGTGGCAGGCACTTCATCACAGGTTAGTTGGCTAACATTAGCTAGCTGGCTAAAGTCAGTTGATCTCAACAATAACATGAGATATTCAAAGCCAAGAAGATAATTCTAATGAATGTTAAGTAATGAATCGCCAGGACATGAATTGAATGAATGAATTGACAGGGTCATTCATCCACACAGAGGCTGGCAGCTGAAAAGGGCACACACCTCCTATCATTTTCACTTTCTCATCGTACCAAAGACGATCAGGACCTCTTAAACTCTTTCCATAGCATGTAGCCTGACTGGCCATTTCATCCAAAGGGGAAGGACTCAACTGATTTGTTTTTACTTAAACTTTATGTGTGTGAAGAGCTCTGATTTTGAATTTGCGTTAGTCAAAATCCCATGTTTCTATTACCTATGACGTCACTTGCGCGCGACCCATTGTAGTCCGTTGTAGTCCCCTTGAAGTCATGTATGCATGAAATGTTTCTGTTGCATTCATTTTGATACTTTTTTGACTGTCCTTGGTGAGTCCAACGATGTTATAGGAGTGCAATGCTAAATCGGTGTACAGACATTTTAAGGGGCTGAAAAAGGGCGGAGCCAGATTCAAGTAGCATAGGGCAATATTGCACAATATCATGCAAACGTGACAAGCTGTGCATTGTTTGGAAGCATATGTTTTTATTTACAGGGCATCCCAATGGTTATACCATTCGTCGTTGATCATTTACAGAAACTAAAAAAAGACTCACCTACTGGGGTCCTCAAAGGTAGGCATGACAGGGGTCATAGGGCATTGATCTGTGCCATGTTTGCCACTTTGCCATGTTTAGCCAGTGGATATCCTGACCAAGACTTCCTCTCCCAAGCACTGGTCATTGTTTACTGATCTCTTTAAACAGATATTTGCTTATGGAAGCAGATAATTTTTAAAAAAAAGTTAAGTTGTTGTCAGACAATAGCCGATGAGCTCTGAGATTACATTTTGCCCGGAGTGTTCCACCTCTTTTGCCCTTGGTCAATACCACTCCAACTACAAACAAACTGCAAACTGAAACCAGAACATGTCCGATATCAGAATCTTGTCCCGTTGCCAGATTCTGTCTTCACATGCAGATATGTGATAATAGAGATTACCCTTTGAGTGGACAGATATAGTATTGAGGCAGACAGTTGAAGGACAGTCCAACTGCTCACAACATGCCCCATCATAACTCCACCTCTGTCTTATATAAAGATGACTCCCTTACAGCTGAACTATTAAAATCATTTCAGTCCTGCAAGAGTTTGAGTTGCAAGGTCATCACGTGACAACAGCAATCAACATTTCAGTCAGCGTGTACCAGCGCCTGCCAAGTCAATGACATACTCCTCGTGTGTTTAGTTCAGTCCAACCTGTACTATGTGTTTACTGCTAAACAGTGGCGCCCTGCCTGCTGTCATTGGAATGGAAGGTTTGTCTTTTTCTTGACATTTAGGTTCAGGCTCTGGATCAGTTCCATATTGGAAACAGAAACGGTTCAGAGAAAAGGAAACAAACAGAGGTACAAATGAAGGAGAAGCAGTCACAAGAGCAAACAGCAGCTATTAAATTGGCTGTGGCTTATGCTCCCGTGTTGCTCCGCTGACCTTGAAATGCTGAAGCTATTAACGATTCCCACGGCAAAACACTCGGTTATTACCCCCAGCCACCGTTACCAAAAATATGTGAACGGCATAATCAGGACATTATGTTAATCTAATGGAGGTTCACCGCTGAGGAGGGACACTGCCCCGCTCTCCCCTACCTGGGCTGCAGGGAAGCACCCATGCATCCTATGAGTGAGTGATGGATGTTGATTGAAGGTCATTACTTAGCACCCCACTGAACTCCTGACCCCACACCGAGGGGGGTAAAAGCCCCCGACGCAAGGTCAAACACCGGCGGGTGGAACATTACACATGGATCGCCTCCATACAGGCACATATAGACACACGCACACCGGCAGGTTTACACACAACAAAGCTACACATACTCACACAATGGCTACAACCCAAAGAGGATTCAATATCATGTGCCATAATCGGCCTCTAAGCCTGAACAGAGGGGGGTCTCTGCGATAGATGAGCTTAGAGAGCTTCAATCCTATTTTATCTGCTTATATTTCCTGCACTCATAACTTTGGGGACTTAAAACAAGCTAGGGTGAAGGTAAGGTCAGCCCTTAGACAACCAAGCAAAGGGCCATGATGTGTTTTCCACACTTTCTTCCGAGTCCTTTTATTCCCCCTTGTTAACTTTCAGGAAAAGTCATCCGGGGACACTGATCTGTCTGCTTGAAAATTTTCATTCACCAGTGTGGAATAATGCGCAACACAACAGTGCTCGTGACCACACACAGATTAATTTACAAACCACGGCTACATCATCTCCTGGGAACCCGTTTAAACAAGCATCGAACAAAACACCGGCAAAGAGAAAAAAAGCTGAAAATTGGATCACAACGTCTCCCTCGTTTCCTCTTTTTTCCCCCCTCCTCCCTCTGAGCTCGCTTCACGTGAGACAGCAGGACTCCTTTTTGCTGTCTTCTGAGAAACGGGCTAATCCAACTGCGGACCCCCATGGGGAGAAAGGGGGAGTCCTGCCTTGGGGAGGAGGGAAATAGAGACAGAAATGAACAAGGTGGAAAGACAAGCAGAGCCTCATGTAGCTGTTTTATTAAGGTTTCACTGTGTCTTTTAGGAATACCTACCGTGTATTTAGCAAGTCTTTATTCTCTTGCTTCTTCCCAAAGGGAACATCGGGTAATTTCTTTCCCCTAAATAGCCAAGCTACCTCCCCCCAACACACACAAACGCACACTCCTTTGGACATCCACATGCAGGCCACTGCCAAGCTTGATGACTGTATGGCTAGATACTGTAACAACAGCTCACTTCTCTCCCCTGAGACCTTGCTGCTACCGTATATGGGGGGGCGAGCCACGCTTTCCATGATGCACCAGTCTAAACAAATCTCTCCTTATACATGTTTCACAGCTACACAGGATACAACCGAGGCTTGAATTCTGTATAAATAAATCAACAGTGCAACAGCATGTACACATAAGGTCAAGCTTCAAGAGGTCTGATTGCATTGGCTTTGTATGCAATCTCATACGTCTAAGATTCACTATGGGTTATCTCAGCTAGAACGTAGACTGACAAGTAGTTCGAGCTCATGTGCTCTGTCAACAAGAGAATGAAACAGGGCTGTAAAGATAATCTAAAAATATCCAAGATGTATTGTTTATAAACATAGAATAAAGAGGATATATGTCTCCTACCTAAGAACCACATTGATGCACGAATTTTGGTAAATAGGTCTTTTTTTCTGGACTTGTCTACTTTATGCAAGAAATCCCAAACTGTAACCCTGTCCAATGTCTCTTTTAGTTTGCACTAAAGCTATGAAACAATTATGAATTGCAAGTGAATTCAAAATTGAACAATTATTTAAGAGATCGCAAGAAACCTATATGTTCACATACTAGTTACCACAGAAAGTATCAGTATATTTCATGGGTCCATATTTCCGTTTATAGTTAGTATCAAATAACATAGATCATTCCAGGGAACTTTCTGGGAGGTGTGACAAATATTGTTATTAATATCCATCCATCCAACCAACCTTGTTCTACATGTCATTGCCAGATTTGAAAGTCTGTAATTCAGTAAGATGGGGACACTGATGAAGGGATATTTTGTTCCCCTATTTGTATTTTTATTTGAATATCCAACTATTACACTGAAATCCAACCTTATGAGTTTTTTTTGATAAAGCAACAGAGCAACTCAACTGTGGCTGTGGCTCGGGAGGTAGAATGTGTTGTCTCCTAATCGGAAGTTCGGCTGGTCGATTCCAGTCTCCTCTGGTCTCAAAGTGTCCTTGGGCAAGATACTGACGATACTGAACCCCCAAATTGCTTCCAATGGAGGAGCAATCGATGTGAGTGTGTGTGTGAATGTTTAAACTGGCAGGTGGGACTTTATATGGTAGCCTTCATCACCAGTGTATGTATAGGTAAATGTGACATGTAGTGTAGCGTTTTCTTTTTTTCTCTATAACCCCTTTTACACATGCTTTTATTCCACCTCGCTATTCTGTATTAAAGGTACAAAATCCCAGGACACAGGACACAGATATTCTGCCTGTAAGTCGGCAGCAGAGGAAGTCACAGCAATGAATTGAATTTAGTCTGACAACTCAGGTTTTAAATGTTTATTTCACCAGTGTAACAGAGTTAAAGTTTGGAGTCTAGACTCCGGCCTCATCGCTCCCTGCAGATATGTTTACTTGAGATATCAGGGAGTGATGATTAAATATTTCTCCCCTTAGCCGGAGTCTGCAGGTGGATGCTGGGGTGGAGGTGGGGCTGAAAGACTGAGCAGCAGCACTGATGCAGGGCAGCAACAGCACCAACAAGATGTCATATGGAGAGTGAAGTATAACGTGTGTGTATGAATCAGTGCAGCTCGAGTCGATTGCCTGAACTAGCTTGCAGGTGTCGCTCTATGTCTGTGTAAAAACAGTGAGCTGGCAGGGCAAGACGGATGTGACGTTTTGACGACGTGCTATGAGTATGACCCACCATTGGGGGACTTAAAAAGCAGCTAGAAGCAGTTAGCGGCTAACTCAAAGAAGGAGAAAAGAGCCAAGAGCCAAAAATGTCAACAAAATGCAGAGGCAGTGAGGTCCGTGGGCTCCTTGCCTTCTCAGTAGAGGACAAAATCAACAGCCATATAACAGGGATGATAAATGATTCTTTTGCCATGTTATGCCATGGTTGTTGTTCAGAGAGTGCTACCTGACGTGTATGATAAATGTCAATAGAAACCGATGCAGTTGTGGAACACTTCAACAGCGGTGGCCCTAGTACATTTGGTGCACTAGGCGAGCCTCCCAACGGCGAACACATAATGAGAACGTTAAAATTTACCTTCACCCAATACTAATTCTTACAGAATAGAGCTTAAATGCTTCACAATGTAAATCAATGCAACCTCCGAGAGCTGTTAGCTGCGGCCACCGGCTGCTTAGAGGTAACGATAACTAGCACTAGTGTAGTGTAGTGGTAGTTGAGTGGGCACCAGAGAACTTTTGCTGTTTTGACATGATAACGATACAGCATGTTTCCCGGTTCATGTGACGCGAGATAACTCGCCCATCTCCCCCCGAGAGCAGGTAAAGTGTAAAGAGCTGGCCAAGGGGCAGCAGGAACCCTTTAGAATGGCTTCTCCATTATTTAGTAGGCTTTGTTATGTAGTTTTGTTGTTGTGGTCTTGTGTAATATTTCAAAATAATAGAAGTAATAATATTAGTAAAAATTAGAAAAAAAAAATTCTTCCCCCCATTGTGGCACCCCCCATGGACAATGGTGCCCTTAGCATTCGCCTATACTGCCTATGTCACAGGCCGGCATTGCATATCATACCTATCACGCCTCTTTTGCTATCTAAAATCATACACTGGGGCGACATAATGGCGGCGTTCATTTGGTTCTGTGTAAAAAGCAAAGCTGTCATAATGAGGGGTCTTTACTACGGCAGTATTGCAGGATCACTGTGTAAAAAGGTATTTTCACTCTCTGTCTCTCTCTAATTGACTAACTAAGAAAGACCCTAATCCTCACCCACAAGAGCATATGCTGGGAGGTGGAAGTGGGGGAGGGAGTGGGGGATGGGGGAGAAAAAAGAGAGGGAAAAAGGAAAGGGTGGCATGGGAGGAGGTAGAGTGAGATACTGGAGAGCAAAGAAAGAAGGGAACTGTGAAAAAAGAAGATAAGAGGAAGAGAAAAAAATGGCCAGCAAGCAAAAGCAGGGATACACGGTATGAATGAAAACACACGGAGAGAAAAGAGAGAGAAGGATGCAGTGAACTCATTAAGGGCTTATGCTGCAGGGATAAAGGCCGAGCAGCACCCTGGGTGAGACAGGGTTAACTAATCCGAGCCACAGTTCCTCCCCTGAGACCAGGACTGCACACTGCTCCGTGCACACACACTAAAGCTATTGAACCTAACAAGATTCCAGGTGATTTCTCTCCACTTCACTCTCTCCTCCAATACATCCTGACTGAGTGATAAAGATGGAGTCGGGCCTGACGGTGCTGTGGAGACTGGCTGGGGTCAGGCAGAAGGTGGGGGCCACTGGGTTGATTTAGATTCAAATGAAAGTGGCTATTTAGTAACACTGCAATCACACCTTTAAATAGCAAAGGACTGCGTTTATACGAAAACGCTTTACAGTGTGCTTCTCATTTCCCATGCATTCACACGCTAATAGTGGCTGCCATGGTTATCAAGATTGCGGGTTCAGTGTCTTGCTCAAGGATACTTGAGGATAGGAAGAGCTGATTATGGAAATCGTGGGTGGACTGATTTTTTTCACACTATTTGTTTCTTTGAGTTGATACGTGTAAATTTATCGAACCGTTTAAACTTTTCAGACCTTTCCAGTTTTGATACTTTTTGCAAAATATGGTGTCATAATACTGGCATGTTTGACAGCTAGTGCTGCCCACCCCACAAAACTTCTCTTCAATGCATTACCAGTCATCATAGAAACAACTCAACAACTGCCACTTTGTCAGTCGACGTACACAGCAAAATATGACACACGAGGTATCCTCCTGCAGCTGTTTTGAACATTGATGGACGGCATGTCAATTTATGCTTGTTACATGCATTGTGTCTTTTCAAAATAAACTTAAAACGTAGGTAAAATACTTAACTTTTAGATTGATTTCCTGAGGTTTAGGCAACATAAGCACATGGTTAGGTTTAAAAAAAGACATCGTGGTTTGGCTTAAAATTCAAATACGAACCAAACAGTGGGCTCACAGGTGAGAGCCTGGAGATTGTGTGATCCATCCACCACCCCTCCCTCCCACCTTATACAGCCTTTTTTGCTCTGTATATTACGATAGTTGATGCTGGTGTTACAAAATGCCACCAACCACAGCATAGTACACCACTGCAAGTGTACCTCTCTGTGTCCGTCTCTGATGTATATGTCCACTGACAAAGCGGCATATTTGATGATTTGGCCCATCTTCTTGATCCATTTTCATCTGCTTATCTGGTGCTGGGTTGTGGGGGCAGGAGGCTGCATGAGGCACTCCAGACGTCCCTCTCTCCAGCAATGGTTTCAAACTCCTCCTGGGGTATCCTAAGGCATTCCCAGGCCAGATGAGATATATAATCCCAGTGTGGTCTGGATCTACCTACTTACCAGTTGGATGTGCCTGGAAAACCTCTAACGGGAGGCACCCTGGAGGCATCCTGATCAGACACAAGAACCACCTTAACTGGCCCCCTTTGACACAAAGGAGCCGTGGCTCTACTCCGAACTCCTGCACCCTGTCTCTAAGGCTGAGCCCAGCCACTTTATGGAGGAAACTTGTATCTGTGATCTCATTCTATCAGTCTCTATCCAAAGCTCATGACCATAGGTGATGGTTGGGACATAGACAGACAGGTAAAGAGTAGAGCTTTGCCTTCTGGCTGTGGACAGTCCGGTGCAGCACCTGAATCACTATAAAATGCTGGACCAGACCACCTATCCATCTCACGCATCATTATACCTTCAGTCCTGAACAAGATCCCGAGATACTTGAACTCCTTCACTTGGGGCAGTAACTCTCTTCCAACCAAGCCAGGTCAATCCAACATTTTCCAGCAGAGAACCATGTCTTGGACTTGGAGGTACTGACTCTCATCCCAACAGCTTCACACTCGGCTGCAAACTGATCCCAGTGTATGCTGGAGGTCATGGTGTGATAAAGCCAACAGAACCACATCATCTGCAAAAGCAGAGATGCAGTTCTGAGGTCCCCAAACTGGGAACTTTCCTCTTCCCCAGGTGGGATGGGTTACTATGACATGTTGTACAGAAATTCACGGTCCTTAAGAGATGAATCCAAAGGCCTTTCCAAAGGCCTTTCCAAAGGCCTTTCCAAAGGCGCGAAACTTGGTAAAGGCACTCCATGCCCCCCTCAAAATGTTTTTTGTACTCTCTGTGTTTATTTTAGATTGGAGTCAAAGAGGAGTTTTTGTGATGATTCTGTTAAACTCAATGCTCTGAAGTTTTGTTCCACATTGTTCTTACCAGTTTCAAAAACCTCGATGACAGATGTAGTAAGTGCAACGTTTTCATGACCAATAGTCATAATGGTTGAAAACAAGAGAACATCCTGGGCTGACAAATACCTCAATATCCCTTAAAAGTCAGAGTGCAGAGTGAGGAGACAAAAACAGATTTTTTTTTTCGTTCTCTGCATGTGTTGAACTATAGTGACCAGCACAAAGATGTACAATGTGACTGCCCTTTTGAATGCTTTAACAGTTTTTCTGCCTTTAACTGATGCCTTTGTGAACATGTGTCTGGGTAAGGTCAGGATAAAAACGGTGGTTATGCCCTTTTGAGGAAATCCTTGAGGCAAAGGAAGTAAAGAAATGTTTCTCCTTCTGTGTAGTCATGTGTTGCACTCCCTTGGCCCTTTTTTATACATTGTCTGTCTTCCTGTTGTGTCTTTTGTGCCTGTCTCTGTGTCTATTTTTGTCTCTTTTTATTGGGCCTCTTTCACTTTGTCAACCTTTGTCAGTCTCTTTTTATATCTTTCTTTTCTCATTTTTTTTCTCCTCCTTCACTGTCTCTTTCCCTCAGTCTCTCCAGACAGTGGGCTGTCTGCTCTTTACTACATGTTGACACTCTCGCTCCGCCTTGCTTTGGCCATAATTGGCCGCCTGGCTTCATCCTCATACGCTGCTCGCACACACACACACACACACACACACAAGAGGGAGAACACCGGGCGCGGAGGGAGAGACAGAAAAGGCAGAGCAAAAGGCGAGACAGGGAGAAAGGAAGGGGAGTGGTAGCTGCCGGCGCCCGGGCCTGGTCAGTGTCTACTGTTGATCTTGGTTGTAGTAATATTTAGTTTAAACACTAATAGCTGACCGCATGTAAATGTCAAGCAGCCTCGAACAAGTGTGCTGCAGCTGAGAAGTCAGGCCTAAAAGTCAGAAAATAGCAGGCAGATGCAGGCATAGAGACATAAAAACAACATACTGTACATACTAAAGGAGGCTGCCAGCTTCATGCATTGCACCGTTAACGCTGAAATAAGGCCCGAGTGCTATGTTTGCTCTTCATAAAGATAGCACTAGGCAAATAACATTACAGACATGCTCGTAATTGCAGAGGAAATGCAACATGACAGATGGTCGCTCCTTTTTACCATCCATGCTCAATAAATTCAATTGCGCCATAAATGCTTTTTATTGGTACTAAATAGCCATGTAGAGCTACACAGCGAGCATTATCATCAGTATAATATACAATCATCTGTGGAAAAATGGCTTTCAAATGGCAACTCGAATCATCTTATCCAAGTAAATGTAACCTGAAACCATTCAACCATGAACTTCCGATTTAACGTGTTTTGCATTGTAATGCTTTGTTACCCTTCCAATATGGATCCAGGTCTAAATGCATTTTTTTTTCTACTGAATTGCAAGTCTCCTCTGTGGAGTAGGAGGGTTGCTTGGCCTAGATTTATCTGCCCTGGATACACTAGGGGGCTTTAATGGGAACATAATGATATCAGTGCAGATTTACCTGGGCAGAGTCCTGCAGATAAATGGGTCAGAAGGATGAAAGGATGATGGAGCTACTCAGCAGGAAGGAGACCTAAGCGTGAGATGTAGAGGGGCTTAAAGTGGGTGGGCAAGAAGGATTTAACGCTGAACGGGAAATTAAAATCCATTTCTTCCCAAAGAAATCACTACATATATATCCCTGTTGGTTGTTTTATATAAATAGTTCATAATGTACAGTTCCAGCGGCCACACAGGAAGTTAGCCAGCTGGGAGCCGGCATTGTTATCCGTTGCTTTTTCCTCTTTGTCCCATATGTGATTTTAGTGGGCCGTACATTTGTGTGTGGTTTGATTTTAATTACGGAGTAATGTACAGACTGCTATAGTCACAGGACAAAAAGCTTTGGCATTTCACAGTCACCACAACAAAGACAGACAGCTAATGCTAGCTAAACCCCCCTATTTCCTGTGATGCAGGATGTGTATGTATTTTTGTGTGCATTTTGAAATACTGCACCAGAAAACCTATATGGCTACATTCAACTTCCTCAGTTGCACATGAGTTTTTGAACTCGCTTGAGGTGGTTTTTGCCTTTGCTAAATAAGTTGTAACCATAGACTGTGCGAAGAACGACATGACAGCTTCCCAAAAGTGAAGCCGAAACATATTTATTGCCCCAGGTGGCTGGCTGCATTAAAGGTCATAAACCCCACCCCTTCTATATTAGCAGATGGTACATGAGCCAAACTAAAAAAAAAAATGCATTTATCCCAAAGATAGTTCCTGTCATTTAAAGTAGTTCTTACCAGGCTGACGTATGTTTTAGTGCTTAGTTTAATGAAGTTTGGTTTTAATTAGATATTTAATTTTATAAAAAGGGCGTTTGATGTCATGATTGACAGCTGTGTGTGTCAATCAAGTGCTTGCGATCAATGGTGCTGCTCACGATTGGTATGATGGCAGTATTCAGTGCATGCGGAGATCGCTACTGCACCAGGGTAATTGGCTTCATTTTTGTACAGCTGCAGGAACTGGAGATGAATTGTCCACCTTTATATTTAATCTTTTATTCTGATGTATCAAATGAATTAGCCTTTGTCTCTGGACAACATGAGACTGGGTTGATATTAGCTAACGTTGAAAAGAACAATGAAAATTTGCCCAATTGAAACAAAATCTCAAAGACCTCTCTCTGTTTTTCTCTCATAAATGGGTTAGATGGCCAAAGCAACTTGTTTTGTTTCCAGTTTGCAACCTCTACTTCTTCTACTCTGTTTAATGGTGGATTACAGCCATGCGTAAAGCGTAGCCTATACTGCCTTCAGATGAAGGTATGCTTTGCATAGCCTCCTGAGACCCTGTGTCCTCATATGAGGACATCCCATTTTGGGTTTACTTGACCTTATACTTAATTCTGCTTATCTTAGACCTGGTGTCCTCATTCGTGGACACTTTTTTGTGCCATGTAGTGGTAGTAAGAGCACAATACACTAATCTGTGTAAAGAGATGGCGGCCATCTCTGCCAAGTCAGTCTGCAGCCGATCCTGAAACAAAAGAGGACAAGGTATGAAATCTGATCACATTTTATGGTTGAAACTTGTTTATTTATGATTAATAATGTTTGTAGTTTGATATGGCAACAAATTTGACCAATTTTAGCTACAGTAACAAGCTAAGATGCTGTTAATTAGAAGGTACTCATTTGAAGACATTAGGACTTTATTATTGTCTCATTTGAGGACATTGGGATGTAGTTTCGTTTGAGGACATGGGGATGTTATTATTGTCTCATTTTTGAGGACACTGGGACTATATTGTCGCTGACAATGTTTAGTTTTTTATACTTATCATGTCCTACTACTCCCAAGTAGCTCGGAGAAATTGAAAATGCAAACCATACAAAAGTTCGGGTCTCAGGATGGAGTCCGCCATGTTGTTTCTACAGTAACCCAGAGTGGACAATCCAAACACTGACTTTGGATAGGGTCATTTGCTGTATTGGCCACAGTAGTTTCCCTACAATCTTGGCACATGGGAGAAATTTCAGTTGGTTCCAATCCGCAACCTCACCACTAGATGCCATTTAATCCTACACACTGGACCTATAAAACTGAATGGAAACTACTACGAAACTTATTTTTCATGCTGAAATATCATGAATCAAAAGTAACCTCTAGTAGGAATCAGAATGAACCTTCACAAACTAGGCCAACAAGTGGAACTTTTTAGTCTCTCTTGCCAAATTCAAACATGCCCCAGAGTTGTTTTAACAAATAAAAAATGATGTACTCCTGCAATATGATTTACATTATATTTCTTTATGCAAACATTTTTTGTAAAATTTTAAACTAAACTTAAAGTAAGTGAATTTAGTAGTAAGATTTGCTGCCTTTACTTCATTTGTCTGTATCCCTCCCCAGTGTGAGTTTTATTTCATTCACTTCAGTTTTACTTCAAAATCTTGATTCAATCCAACTTTCACGCTGATCCGGTCCGGTCCAATTTGATCTGATTTGATTCTTTGCGGTTCATTTCAGCTCAAATCAATTCCCCCCTTTGATGCCAGCCAAAGATAGCACTGTTTAAGTTGTGAATTCAAGCTGTGGCACACACACGGTTCTTTATGCAACACAATCACTGCCTCTGACATGTTGGCACGCCTGCAAAGCAGTCAGTCCATCTGTGCTTGGCCTAGTTTTGGTTCACATTGGTGGCATTCCAGACCTCATTCTCAAAGGGGACAGACAGAGACACACAGTGTGCCTCTCACCAGATAAATATAGCCATGACATTCAAAGGGTCTGTAGTTTGGCTAGTCAATTCATTTTGGCAGGCGCAAGATAATCAGACGCCCCAGCAGTGTGTAAACTTACAAAACCCGAGCTAAAATGAACAAAGTGTTCGTTTCAGTATGGTGGGGTTGCATAAGAGATATAGATTGACTCAGCTAGGTCAAATATGCAAGAAGCATTCACACACAGCACACGGAGCATGCACTTACACACATACAGGTATGGGCCTGCCTCAGAGTCGAGGGAAAATGCACTGATTGTCATTCTCACCGTAAAAAAATGGGGACGCGCAGGTCTCACCCACTGCTCCGAGGTGTCAGGTTATACAAGGGTGTGTGTGAATATGTGGTTGTGTATACCAGCCACCAGCAATCTGGGCTCACCTGGCACGAGATGAGAGGGAAACTTTACATCTGAGTTTACGAGAAAAGGAGCGGGAACGTTAATGAGTTACGTGTAGAGTACGCGTACGAATAAAAGACACCTGATAGGAAAAGTATGCAAGAGTTCCCCAGGGAGAAAAGGAGGGGTGGAGCGCTGAGTGGCTGCAAAGGCCAGGCCAGGCGTGTCCTCTCAACACACATTAATGAGTAAGTGTGTCAGAGTAATGCTGAATTTGCACAAGATCTGTGTGGAAAAAATGCATGTTTTTTTCCACAGTGAATTTGAACACCTTGCAATATTGTGGAGCTTATCTTTACTCGTTGTATAACTTATATGTGTGTGTGTGCTGTGATTAAGTTTTAAAGTGTATATTCGGTCAATAAAGTGCTATTTTTTCCTTCCAGATTTGCTTTGAAGAGTTAATTAAAAGGTTGCTTCAAGAGCTTCATGTTGGAAAAAGAACAATAAAAAGTTGAGCTCTACAACCGGTTTTACCTCCATGTTGTGCAAATTCAGAGCAGCTTGACAACAATCCAGCTTTCCTTTCGGTTACAGGCTACACCTAGGGGATTAATAAGCGAATAAATCAAAATCCTGATCCCACATGTCAGCTTCTATTTTAACAACTGTGTTCACTGTCACTTTCACACCTTATACATCTGATAAGACAAAGTAATCGAAAAAGAGTTCAAGATAGTGCGTTTAAGTAAGTGTCTTCACCCGAAGGCAGGACACACTTTGTGTTTGAGTAAGCACTACTGTGAATGAATGCGTAACTTGTAAGGTGAGCGGTCTGGGCTGGATTGAAGCGGCTGAGTAGAGCATGAATAATGGAAGCTGATGCAGTCGAGTCGCAGCCACCGGTGTCAGTGTGCGCTCCTTTTGAGGGTGGCCTGGCATTTCGAATCCCTTCAAAGCCTCCGAATGCGTGCTTTTGCAAAGTTGTTATATCTTCCTTCAGCTCCGTCTTTTAAATTCAATCACAAGAAAAGTATTTCATCTGTTTAAATGGCAGCCAAATATCCTGTTGACATTTGAACATCACAGCTGATTTGATCTACTCCGTTTGTGAATCATTGGTGATTTGCATTAGCTCTCCAAAGTGTACAGTGGTGTGTCATTGTTGGTAAAGCAACCATTGTTACACTATGTATGAGTCACAGCTTAGCTACTGTATGTTTACCAAGCTTAGGCCAACACTAGACAGGGATATCCCCAGGAATCAGGACACTCCTTGGGCTAACTTCTCTCCACCTTATGGATTTAGTCTCTCTACTTCATCTCTGTTTAACTTGGGAATGTTAACTGAGCACACCCTGCACACTCACTGTTAACACACATTCACGCCTGGAGCAACTACAGCCTGCTGCAGTGTGATCATTTGGAAAAGATTGCACAACATAGGAAAAGCTGAAGAGATATGCAAAGCATCATTGGCAAATAAATCCCATTTGATCATTTTTCATGGGGTTAGTAATGCTATGAATCATATAGGTTTGTCCGCAGTTAAGTCTAGACATGGGTGTTGGTGAGGATTTGAAGAACATAAGTCAGTTACCTGGAAGTCAAAATGGATGTGACCTTTAGCAGAGTTCCTAATGATTTTACAGGATGTACCCTGAGCAAGACGCATTCTGATCAAAACCACACATACTATACATGGATGGATGCGGAAAAAAGGCAGAAAATGAGAGGAAGAACATAAAAACTGCAGTCTTCCCGACTAAGCTTGAAGAGTAACTTTAACCTGGACCCTATTTTCCCATGTTCTTGTGTCCTGGTGACAAATTGAAACATTTTTTGAAACTGGTCCAGTGTTAAGCGAGACAGGCTGCAATGTAACCAGTCGGTGCAAGCTCAAACCATCAATGTACGTCCACTAAAAGTGCTTGTTTTTGCCACTGACAGGCTCAGATCGTTATTATAAGTGTCTGACAATTTATAGAAAGGATCCCTGCAGAGATAGACTATTATGTTAAAGAGTAAGACACTTTTTCTTTAACCAAAAACAGCCCCCAAATTGCCATTGCCAAACTCCATTTATATAAACAGTAATTGTGTGTGTGAATTAAAGGTTTTTGTCACTTCAACCCCAGTTGATGACTGTTGTAAAGGCTGGAAAAATTAACCAAGATGTTTTTTGTAAGTTTGAGTTTGTGTCTGTCAACTTTGAAATAAGTGTGTTTTACGATTATAAAATTACTGTTTATTTAAATGGAGTCTGGTGGGTTTGATGATAGCAATATCGGGGTGTCCCTGGTTAAACAAAAAGGATGTTACTTTGTAACAAAACACTCTATCTCTGTAGGAATCCTTTCCATAATATTCTCAGATACTTTAAATTACAATCTGAGCCTGTCAGTAGCCCTTTTTAGATAGGAGTTGTGCAAATTTGCAGGAAAGCCCAATCAGTCTTTTTTCACCATTGGCAGTATAAAAACAAAATCAGGGAGTGCGGCAAAATGACGCCTGCCTACTTTTGTTTATACACAATGCGCCTTTTTCGGGGCAATGGGGGCGTGAGCAAGAAACAAAACGTGTAGCTCAGCGTGTGACGTAAACAGTGACGTGGGAGGGAAGCGGCGGCTGGTCAGTCCTTCGGCGATTCTCTCGTAAGTCAGCCCGTTCTTCACCGTCCCCGTCATCTGACGGTCAATGGCCTCTTCATTTGCGAGGGCAAGGAGGGCACGCAATTCCTTGTCTCCCCAGTTGCTCATCTTTACAGTGTCTGTCAGGTTTGCGTTTCCCTCTTGCTACTAGCTGCTTGCTAATTCCTGCTATCAGCTGTTTCCTGTTTATCCACCGCCAGTGGCTCGCACGTGCAACGTCATCAACAGCTCCTCCCACAAGTCTTCAACAGCACCCTCCCGTTGCGGCAGGCCGCCTCGGTCTGTTTGCAAGGTTCCGCCAATATGACTACCCTACGAGGCGGAAGATTGGGCACCTCGGAACAACTCACCAACTCAGCTCTGTGTGTCTAAACGCTTGCAGCTTGCCGGCAAAACGGCCCAACATTCACGGAAAATCTGGTAGTGTAAAAGGGGCTAGTGACAAGAACAAGCAATTTTAGTGGATGTAAACTCATGGTGCTTAATTGCCTGCAGGGATTACATTGCAGGCTGTTGCGTCACTGCTGGCTGCAGCGGTCTTGCACAATACTGGACCAATTTCAAAAAATTTTGTTCAGATTAGTCACTTAAACACAAAAGCATGGGAAAATAGGATCCAGGTTAAACATACCTAAGTTACCTTTTAAGTTGTTCCAATCTCGAAACCTATCAGCACCCAACCTTTAAGGGCAACGGCCAGTGTTTCAGGAGATCTAGTGTAGCCAGTTCATATCCAGGCCAATTGAGACTTCCACCTCCGTGCACCAGGTCTTTTGGCTAATCTCTATAAACAGATATTTGCATATGATAATATTTTTAAAAAAATTAATTTAAAGCAAAATCAGCCAAAGGATATTCCATCTCTTTTGCTCTCAACACAGATTGGTTGCCTGGCACTTAACCATGAGTGGTCAATACTACCTGAGCTACAAATAGAAACCAGAATGCTTCCAATATTAAAATCTTGAACCGTTGCCTACAGATTCTGCACACATACACAGATATTTGTTGAAGTTGCACCATCATTTAGCCCGGAGACGTTAGAGGTCAGTCACATGAAGACTATCTGCTGATGGAGTAGTGAGTGATTCTCTTTCACCTCCCCAGTGTGCATTTATGCAGCTGATCCACAATTTGTATTGGCAACCTAATGCTTGTCCTTTGACCTCCTAGCTGTCTTACCGTCAGTCAGTTCTCAAAGTCAGATCTCAGGGGTGATTAGTAATAATTGATAACTGCTCACAAGACAGTCCTTTTTTAGCAAATCAGCAATACAGCAAAGCAACGACTGAAGCAAATATGATGCTGTAATTTTCCCGCTTGCATTCATGTGTAATACGATCAACAATAACTATTATGGGTCCACTCAGCAGGTCACACGTGACTGTCAGCTATCATAACCTACGCATACTCCCGGCTGTGTTTGTTGCCATATCAGAGCGTGGACTGTGTCGTATTGACATTCAACAGAGCTTGTCGCGGACACTTATCAACAGTGGAAGATTCTTGAGAGGTCAAAGAAGAGAAGTGACTCAGAAACACATGAGGGCATTGCCCAGATCTTACTGTCATGAAAAGGTTTGGTATGTGTCCACCAGCAGATACATGTCAAGAGTGTCCTTGAGGAAGACACTGAGTCTATTATTGATTTGTTTCTGATCTCACTTGTTGTTTTTCTTCTCATCGCCTCTGCTACTCTATAAATCTTGTGATGTTTTTTTCTGGTTCCCTGCCCTTCCACCTCATTTCTCACCTTTCCTTGTGTCTCTCTCTTCTGGTACACTTTGTGCTTTAGCATGTGAGCACCATTCCCTTGAGGGTGCAGGAGATAGCAGGGGCATGCCATAGCAGTACATTGTCTTCCCCATAACACTGTTTCAGATACTTGGCGTTGTTCCACGGTTGTTCACACCTCCAGTGCAGGGGCTAATGATAGCTGTGAAGGAGGCTATAGGTTAATATTGAGGGACAGTTTGTGTTTAGTAGCCAAGTATGGATGTCCACAGTGTCTATAGATAGAGATAGGATAGTTGTAGTAGGTCACAGCTGCTGCCTTTTGTGTAACTTGCCTGCTTATGTTATGATTTTTGTTTACTCTCTTGTCTAATCTTTTGACAAATTGGTGGTCATAATGGTCATTTTGCATGAATATGATTTAAGTTGACGTATCCTAATACAATAGTTCATATGTGGTTAGATTTAGGAGAAGAAACATAATGAAAGCTTACCTTAAAATGACCCAAAGTTAACTTAGAGTTCACACAGTTTCAAACACCAGTGATCCAAGAAAAGTCCATGCGGAAAGTCCTGTGTTTTTTGACCCATCTTCCACCCCAACCTGCCTCCTTATGGGACTGCTTCCTTCCCTCCAAATCCATGGTTACTGGCTCATGATTATCTGATGTGCATAGATTTGATTTTAAGGTCCACAACGATTCTGATCTAATGTGCCATGTATCTGCATATACATGTTAGGTGATTTATTTATCTTCAAATAGGCTGGTTGTCCTTTCCTTAAAAAGTCAAATATACGGCTTTAATTTGAAGGAGTACTTTGAAAAGGAACAAACAATTTACTAGTAACAAGAGTACAAAAGTTTAAAATCACCACACAGAGGCCTCCAATTATCATCTATGTTTTTTTGCACACGAAGGGGCCAGCAGTTGTATCAGGGTAGCCATGGCCCCAAGAGAGACAACACGGAGTTAAAAATGAGAATAAATATTAGACTTAGAAAGCGAGCTATTGCTTGTGAAAACATTATACGGTGAAAATGTTATGGCTGGTCACTTGGCCCCCAAGTGGCCAAAAAAAAAAAAATTAAAAATGGTTGAATGCAAGTTGAAGGAAAACGGAGGAAAACTTGTGGTGCAATCACCCAGTCAGGCAGGACCATAGAGTGACGAAAAGGGAGGGAAAGAGGAGGTGGAAGGTGGACTATTCCACACAGTGTTTGTGTAAGTTATTAATGACCAAACCTGTTGTAATTTCTTTTAAGATAATCTGAACCCACCTGACCCTGGGTTGTGGATCACTCTGTGCATCACTATTAGCCTGGTTTCAAGCCTTTAGTCTACTAACACTCTCCAAACAGCACTTATCACCATCTGTGCTGTCAAGTGGAACGACACAGATATCTTTGAGATTGTAACTTTAATACCAGGGGTTTGTAATTATGTCGTTAAAAGTACACTGTGGACTGAGTAAAGACTTTTAATAAGCTACCCGGTGAGAACATTCAGACCTCTACAAAATTGTGACTAATTTAACTCTAGCACACTTTGTTCTGTTCAGATCTGCGAGACATTCAGGCAGTAGAGACTCAGGAGGAGAAAAACAATCCTAACACTAACATGTGCTTTGAAAAAATAAAAGTACGGACATAAAAAATAAATGAGCTGCAGGCAAATTAGTGTTCATCACGACTGGTAAATCAATATAACACGGACAATCATATGCAGCCCTATTCTGCTTATTATAAGCAATGACATTAAGTGGAACACTTTGGTATACCTCTATGAAGGGAACTGATGAGCATATCTGATGAGTGGTGATGCTCAGATGATACTGGGTGACTGGCTTTCATTGTATATACAGCCATCTCAGCATCACATGCAGACGGGGAGTTCAAGAAAAGAAAGCCCTTTGCTAATGGCAAGAAAGCTGCTACACATGCTTATGATGCACATGTAGCCCATTCCAGAGATAGCATGTATGCACACTGATAAATAAATGTATGAAGACGTGGGCAAACCATCACACAATCCCACGCTGATATGCAGAGCCACTCTGGATTTTCACACCTTCCAAATGTGAACTCTCCAACCCCGTCATGACAGCACCAGAGGACTAAGGAGGGACACACTTAAAACGACATAGTAAAAGAGATAGAGGGTGTGTGTGTGTGTGTGTGTGTGTGTGTGTGTGTGTGTGAGAGAGAGAGAGAGAGGGATAGGGGAGAGAGGTGTTGCCAAGTTCTGTCACATGTGTTCACACCAAGGATAGCAGAGGGACACAGGAGGTTAACAATGTCAGACCGATGTGAGATCACACATACACACCTGCACACAAAGAGCACAGATTCCAGCGCATTTTAGAGCAGCATCGGATAGATTATACAAATGCTTTAGTTTGTTTTTATGCATTCAAATGTTGGAGCCAGGTGAAAAAACAAATTGTGCAAGAAGACAAACTGAAAATAATTCTTTGTCTCAGCTTCTCGTCACCCTGCTGATGAATATCCAAACTGCATTTTAGCTAACACACATATTCATAAGAATACAGCGGTGCTTTTCAATATATTACCTGTCATATATTATATATTTGAATACACAATAGATATTGCAGGACTGCTCCCCATAGATTTTAATTATACCTAGATACTGGATGGCAAAATGGCTCCTATTCAGCCTAAAGGAGTCGCTCGCCTGGCCCATACACCAAAGAAGGTTTTAGCTTCTAGGTTTACTTTTGTGATATGCGGCAATATGTGCAGTCATGTTTCCTCTGCTGGTCAAACCAGTGTGTTCCCGCTCGGCCTATAGACTTCACATTGTGATGGTGTCACTCAGTTTTTCTCTGTTCCAGGAAAATTTTACAAATATAAAACCTCCATAGCTCAAAAATTCATACTAGAGAGAGTCAAAATTGACCTTGTTTGCAGTTCGAGATGTCCTGACCACAAATGTCTCTTTTACAGTTGTGGTCTATGGGGAAAAATACTTCTGGGGCTGCGGGTGATTTTTTTCTTTGCAACAGCAAAGCAGCAGTGGCCACTGGGAAAAATTGGCTGCAAGGCTGAGCTGCTTTCCTGGAAGCCTGCTCTTCCCAATAAGCAAATTTGTGTTTCCTAGAATAACGAACGTATGACCCACCCTACTCTCCATCTGATTGGCTGGTACTCATGGCCTTCGTTGGTTGGGTTGGTTAGGTTTAGGCTAGTCTCGCTCAACAGACCTTTCTCAAGAAAAGAAAGGTCTGGCTGGACCGACTCTCACTTTAAGATTGGAGAAAAAAACGCCCCGACTGCTTGTATTTCTTTCAACCAATCACAATCGTTCTGGGCGGTGCCACAGAAACGGTGTGCTTGCAAAAGTATTGCCGGGGGGAAACAGCTTTTGGTGTAACACGCCAACAAAAATATTGCCTACAGGATGCGAACCATGGCAGAAAAATGGCTACATCACCGCAAAAGTTAGTAAAGGACGTGTTGAAAACTGCAACCAGAGGTGGTAGGGTGGGACTTCAGCGGGTGGCTCGTTCCGCCCAATGAGAGGCTGATCTATGCAGCGAACTTCCGCCCACTCAGACTAGGTTTAGGCAAGAGGAGTGAGATTGGTTAGGACTGGGGTAAAAACGTCAGAGCAAGCCAATCAGAAGCAGAGTTAGGCCCCGATCAGACAGATCACGCTTTGTAGCCTGCAGCGTCTTTCTCTTTTTTGATTCTTGCTGGGCAACCTCTGAATTACCTGTCCTCAACTTAACTGCTAGTTTACTGTAAAGCAAACTCACAGATCTGTACCTTAAAATCTGCATGATAAATGGACAGGCGAAGGGCGAAGGGGACTGGACACAGGGAAACGGATAGCCATGTGGATAATTTAAACCCTCTGAAAGAGAAAGAATCACAGAGAGTAGCACCAGATGGTCCAGGAGCTTCGTCTGGTTGATGGATGGTTCAGGCTTATTTTAATAAGCTAATTAGATTTATACAAACAATGTATGCTACTTCTTTTTGTCATCATCACATAGACGGCCTGCCCCTCAATTCATCTGATAGAACGATGGTAAAAAAAAAAAATGCTAATGACATTGGGTGTTTTTCCTCTCTGACTTGAAGTTTTATCATCTCTAGTCTCCTGCAAAAATGCTTCAAGTAGAAAAATGTAAATACAGCAAGCAAAATGCGCCACTCGCATTGGAATTTTTTTTTTCCAAAAGTTGTTCCGGGGCATTAAAATGAGATCAAAGCCCAAGGCAGAGTAAGGCAGGTCCTAGAAAACACAGATTTGCCCCCAGGAAATTAGTTAGCTGAAGTGCTAATGGGCAGTACTTTACCAGTTAATCTTTTAGCTATACAGCAGGATTGGTTTTTCATGCAAACACGTCAGACTGCATAATATTTATTTCAGTTTCTGGGTCAGAGTTGTGCCTCTAAATTTGGTATTTTCAATAATGTTGTATGGCTTTAGTAACTACAAGGAGTTGGGGCAAGTTAGCATTAGCTGCTAACACTAGTTTTACATCTCTGTTTCAGCTCTGTAACTTTGCTGTGAGCTTTCTTAAATGAGTAGCAAGGTTTAAGGTGCCACCATCATATTTTATGATGATAAATAATGATATGAAATATTTCAGACAGCACTGGTCATGGCAGTCCAACGGTTCTGTGAAAGTCGGAGGACGATGTCTTGCTCTGATTTGTGGTTGTGTATCAAATTAAAAGTAGCTGTATGTTTGAGTCTTGTATCAATTTTCCAATACGTATCGGTTAAAATTTACACCTCCACTTTCTTCCAGATACTGAGAAGTCATTTCCTATGATGTGATCACCCGCTGAGCTCAGTGAGATCCCGATGCATCTAATCTTGGTATCAGTTAGCCTACTCGATTATGTTTCAAACAACTACCTCACTTGTTAAAAATATCTTGTGTGATGTGCCACCACTTCTATTATTTCCGAAGGTTAATAAGCTTGAGCTTATATAAAAATGCTGTATCTTTTCAAGTTAAGTGGAGGCACTCACCTTAAGTTCATCCAGCAGACATACAGTATCTGTATCCAATTAAAAGTCTGTCAGTCTGTAATTATGTTCCATATGGTCCTTCACAAAACTGCCATAACTTGTTTTTCACTGCCAATCACTTCATTAGAGATGAAAAACGTACATTTTGCTTTACTCTTTTTTTATACAACTAATTACATTTCTACTGGCATGTGTGTGTGTCTGTGTGTGTGGGCCTCTTTGGACCAATGAATGAAAATAACAGAATAAAAGGAACAGATCATTTGAGAGAACACCTCTTGTTAGTTGTTCAGTTGATTATTTTCTATCAAAAAGCAAAGCATTTTGCTCGTGTTTCTCTATCATTACATCATGACATCATTATCAGGCATCAGAAAGAAATGTAATTCATAAAATAAGAAAAAGAAATGGGTCTTCATATCATTGGGATGCTTTGCTCAATTGTGTGATTTCTCTGATGTATTCACTCAGTAATTTCATTGAACATTAATTGAATCGCGGTGAGAAATGAAGGTGCAGCGGAACAGAACGAAGCATATGAATAATATTTCAAGAGCTAATTATGCTTAAGGCACATTATCTAACTGGACTTTCCAGTTGCCATTCAACCAAGTCAAATTAATTCTCCATGCAAATTTGCCTCTTTTTCAGGATGAGAAAAAATAATAAATGAGCAGTTCAGTTGTGGGTGTCACTTCCATTTCTGCCTCTAGCTTTCTAGGAAGATGCAGGATCTACATTACACTGAGGTTTTATGGTTGACTGAATCATCCGTTCTGTTTCCAGACCCCTCCATCAGTAAGAGAACGTTCAGTTCATGGAAACATACTGCAATCCTGCTAAGACTAATGCTAATCAAGAACAAAGACTGCATGAAGTTAGCTACACAAAACATAATGAAATGTTTCTGTTTTATATGTGCACCATCTTTCATGTTATGTTTTAACTGCATAGGTTAGTAATGCAAGAGGCTGTATAATGTGTCTGAAAAAGTGAAACATGACACTTTGTCAGTGGTGTGGCAACAAGAAGTGCAACAGTATAGCATGTCACAGTATCCAGACTTAAACACCAGTTCAGCTTAATGCATGAGAAGCAGCTTAAACAGCACAATTTCTGTTGTAACAACAAAAGCTCATTTACGAGTACTGACATGACGCGTGTGTGACCACTGATTGAGCCCTCTCAGGTCAACTGGGAGGAGGTAACATACAGGTAATTGTAAAACTGTAACTTATAGGAGGAGTGTGGCATTTTGGGTAATTTGTTCATTCGCTTTTTTGCAGTGCATTAGATGAGAGGGTCAATGCCACTCTTGTATTTGAGAGTTGTATCCATCTTCTCATCTAATTATGGCAGTCTGATCTCACTTCCAACTTGTCATATAGCAACGCTTGGTCAGTGGCCCTTGGCGTCAGATATCGACGCGTGAGCAACGAGCAACTGCTGTAGTATAAAGACCAACAGAGTCGGGAGGTGGATATGTCAAACAAACTCTGGACTTTCAACCAGGAGAGTGCTGTTTGTATCCCGAGTGAAAACAAAACTCAATCAAGTTATTTTAATGACAGAGTAGTGAGGTAGTCATACACTGCAAAAATAATGGATGTAGCTATGGTGACATCACCCAATGGTTTGTGCTGTTTTGAAGCTTCAAGTTTGGCATTTCAGCCATTGCCATCTTGACCTTCAGCAGCCAAAAGTGACCATATTTGGACGAGAAGAAGGAGCTCTGGAGTAGTGAGGGGTTGATCTGACTCACAGACTGTAGCGACGCCTTGCAGACTTCCTGTCACTCAAGTTGCACTGCCCTTAAATATGCTTAACTTTAATCCTCAATAAATGTAAATGGGTAAGTCATATAAAAATTCACCCTCATACAGTTATCACAAATGTTGAAATTAGCTATAGACACTAAAACTGTCTTTTGGACCAGGCTGTAAACATTCATTTCTGCAGTAAACTTGAACAATTTAAATATGAGGGTCTATGGAGATTGACTCACTTCTGGAGTCAGCCTCGAGTGGCCATTTGAGGAACTGCAATGCACTTCTGCATTGGCTTCATTTTTCAGCCCTGGAGGTTGCCGTTTGCGGCTTGTATGTGTAGTATACTTCACGTGTGACATATGTCACCTGACGTTACATTAAATTAGTAACAAACATACTCAGTTCAAGCCAAAGCATGATGTTTTTTCTTAACCTAACCACATTTGTTTGTTGACTAAACCAAAGGAAGTAAATGTAAAAGCAAAGTTTTTACCTACGTTCTAAGTTTTGTTTTTTTTAAAAGAGACTGTATTCATTCAACGAGCAGAAACTGCTCATTTCCTGTGAATACGGATGTTTACTTTGAAAAGACACAATGGATATAATGAGCGAAATTGACACACTGTCCCTGAGCTTCCAAAACTGAGGCTGGAAGGGTACCTAGAGTGTCATAGTTTGACATGTGGGGCCACTAACAAAGCGTCAGTATTTGACAAGTTGGGAGTGAGAATTTTCAAGTGTTTTTGACAAAATGTCAAAATATCCTTGGAGCCTGAGTCATTTTCAAGAGGTTTTCATGCTGGGTAGCAATGCTCTTTTCATCCCTTTGTTGCAGTTGCACATTTCAAATATATCACAGTTTCCCTGTAATCCATTTACAGATGTCTCCATGTATATGAAAATTAAAGTATGAAAATAAGGCATATGAAGGAAGGGTGAAGACAGAGGATAGTGAAAGTGAGGAACCGTGACATTTATAGCATAATTAAATATCATTATGCAGTTTCAGTTTCATTTCAGCTTATTTCAGTGGTGCTAAGATTGCATAGATACTGTCGTTATTGCCTCCAATGTTTCCTCTGCAGTTTGTCTGCTCAGCTTTTGCTCCTGACGTCCAGAGCAAAACCAGACAGGCCTGCAGGCGGGGAACTTCCAGGGTCATTCCCTCCCCCTGCCCACTGGACTGGGGAGGGAGGGGAAGCCTGGCCTTTATGGGGCTGAATGGATGAAGAAATCAAAACCTCAACAGGCTCTATTGTGCCAGAGCATCAAAAGGGAGCAGTGGCATGGCGGGGGCTTTGATCATGAGGCAAACACAGGAGGGGAGAGGGGCTGGTTTGAGGGGGAGAACACCCCTCGCTCATGAGCTCATAAAAAGACAGTAACACACGTGCAAGGACATACAGTGTAAGCGTGTGGACATGGATATGCTGTGCACGCACAATCACACTCTAACACGCATGCACGCATTGTCACATGAAGAACATGCGGCACTGTTCTCTTTGATGCCCATCTGTGTTTGAACCTGAGGCGAAGTCACACGATCACTCAGTGTTCTGGTCACAGTGTAGCGTTTCACCATGAATGCCACTGAGGGCTGAACTGGCTTTACCACTGCTGGAGTTTGGTAGATATTGTGTTTGCCGAATTAAGCACCACACCCAACCCTGCAGGAAGCACCTGAGCAATCACTGGACAATACCTAGAGTTTATCCAGATCCTCTTACCAAACATTACCAAAATGGTATTATGTTTGACATGCTATTAGCAGGGATAGACGCTAAAATTTTTAAGCACTGGCCCCACAGGCCCATAGATGTGGTGGCTAGAGTACATTTCTGATGGCCCAAATACAAACTTGTATAATACAATAGCCTACAGAAGAGGCTATTCAACACAGCTGTCCTTAACTGTGACTCTTCAATACATGAAAGACCTCCAAACTGTACCCAGCTGAAGTACCTCAGTAACTTTATATTTATTTACTGTAAACCTGCTGTGTTGTCACATTAAACTGGCGTTCACTGTTTCATGCGTCAAGTTCCTCTGAACAGAAACTGTCAGTCCTGCTGGGTTTAGCCTCGTTAGCTGTTGGCTCTATTAGCTTGGTTAGCTGTTAGCTCTGTCAGCCGACACACCGCAGGACAAACACCTAACTAGCTCTCCTCCCAATAATAAGAGCACAAAGACATGCCCCGTTGTAGTCCCTCAATTCAATTTGTCTTTTCCTTAATAATGGCTATACATACATATAAATTCCCTTTGGTCCCAGAGTGCCAGGGAAGAGCTCTGTTTGTCCCAAAAACATTTTCTATCATCACTGGGATGACGGGACAGTATAAGCCTCAAGCCCTGGCTAGCCGGCAACTAGTCTTGTTCTCTGTTTTCATAGAATGTTGAACTAAAAAGAGCAAATTAGGATGTTTGTGGAACTGTAACATTGCTTTGGCGAAGGATCACAGTACAGCTATTTTTATTTGTTTAACCTTTATTTAGACTGGTAATCTCATTGAGACATGCTGTGTCATTTTCAAAAGAGACTTAATAAAAGTTATTTATACTTATGCATCTTTGCTCTATGCAGAGCCTACACCGGAGCCGACACACGCAGCCTACGCCATTGTGAGCTTTTAAACTTGTGCAGTGGTGTGTCCGAATCACTCTGCACTTACACCTCCAAAACACTAGTTGGGGGCATTTTTGTAAAGTTAAGTTGATCCAAAACACACTTTAAATTATTACATTTAATAGCGACAATCAACAAAGTACACAAATCAGCTTCACTATAACTCGCAACATTCACAGACAAAGCACATGTTTTTAGCATAAGCCTATCGCATTTTACATTGTGTAAATTAGCCTAGCGGCTAGCTGACTTTTCCTCTACTCATGTGAAGCCACAGACAACGGCAGCATTTAACAAAGGTAACATTACAAAATTTGGTTTTATTACAGCTCACAAGGTTCACCGACAAAACAACTGTCTTATTCTAAACACGTTTTCCAAACAAATACAACATGCTAATGTTACTAGCACAAGCCTATGGCATTTTGCATTGTATAAATTAGCCCTCCTCTGTTCATATGAAGCCAGGATAATTCACACACAAGACTTAAAATGTTATTTTGTGGAGGCTTTATTGTCTTCACAATTTATACAATTTATTGTTTCTTATCTGTGAAATAAAGCTAAATAAATGCTTTATTTCCACTACAAAAATAGACAGGTCTGTATTGCCGCAACGTTTTATTACATTTCTGGGGAGGTGAACGTCAGGCTACGCGATTCAATGCAGAAGTGTAAATCCCGCTTTAGTGGCCACAGGGGGCCTCCTACCGGCGATATCTGGTGGCCACAGACTTACTTGTTTTTGGCCCCAGGCCATCAGGCCATGGTTAATGTCGAAACCTGATTGTTGTTCAAATTAACTAAAGCCATTAAAAGGATATTCTTTGCACTGTAAGCCCTGGCATGCTTTGGCAATTTCTCACGTATCAGCACCTACTTCCCGCTATAATGGTTGATGTTTCAACAGGCCAGCAGAACCCAGCTGCAGCTTATGTCAAATCACTTTGGGTCAGGAGTGATTTTGATTACTTTCTCCAGCCTGAAACCTTGTTGTGGTATTTTCATCAATCAGCTGCCGGCATAACTCCAGCCTGTCCTGACCTTTTTCACACTGCTGTGCTAATCTGTGCCCAGACATACACTGTTTATGTTGCTATGTACCAAGTTAGTTGACCGCAGTGCCTGGTCAGCGCGGCAATGTTCACTTCTATCAGATTTTATTTCAGGGTGTGTGCCAAAACTCAGAATAGATCGACATGGAAGAACTTTAAAAATTGCAAATGTATTTTTCCACAGACTTACAACTAATCTACTTCTTAAGAGATGGTGTGTGTACACAGTGTCAGTACTTCCCGAAAGCGACCAGGTTTCATTACATCAAAGGAATTTTCGGTTAATGATTTCACCCATGGAAGAAAGGGCAAAATACCTTAAGACAAAGTGTACTGAAGGGGCTGCGTGACCTACTTCAACTTAGATTTAGAGTTCTGTTAAGTAAAGTTCACAGTGTCCTGCTGGAACTTTACCTGCCCAGGTCACATGTGGCAGAGTTCCCAGCGGAAAAAGATCAGAGGGAGAGGCGGACATCCATCGACAAGCTGGTGGTCACCTTGGAACAGTAACCTGAGTGGTCAAACAGCGGAAAGTCACAGCCAATCTTAATCAGGGGTTAATTTTGAGTGCTGATAAGAGATTAAAGGGAGTGGAACTACAGTGCAAATAACCATGTTTGTCAAAACACACTGCAACATGACCACTCTGTCCATTAACAGCAGGTTTGGTCAACACACAACACAAACACAAGTACACAAATCGGCTTCACTATAACTTGCAGCATACAAAGACAAAGTACTTGTCTTTTTCTGGACACATTTCCCACACAAATACAACATGCTAATGTTATTAACACAAGCCTATGGCATTTTACATTGTATAAAGTAGCCTAGCAGCTAGCAGACTTTTCCTCTATTCATATGAAGCCAGGCACAACAGCAACATTTAATAAAGGTAATGTTACAAAATTTGGCTCCATTTCAATTCACAAAGTTCACTGACAAAACAGCTGTCATACACTTAATACATTTACCAAACAAATATAACATGCTAATGTTATTAGCACAAGCCTATGGCATTTTGCATTGTACAAGTTAGCCATGACATGTAGTTACAACACACCAAATGCACGCACTGCCAGTATTGGCTCTTCATACATCAAAGGTTGGGACCAGACTCCCTGTCTGTATTGGAACTCATGGCGGTGGGGGTGATTGTTTTGGTGGTTCATGTTTGAAACGGAAAACTGGACACAGTAATGTGAGTTGGGGACTATTTACACACCGACAAAGTGTTGATGAAAGCCAAACACAGCTTGTGAATGTCAAGGTGTTCTCCGTTGTGGAAAGATCACGATAACCTTAATCATAGTTTCCTAATCAGCTGGTAGAGACAGAAGCCTCTGGAAATAGTTGGCCCCAGTCTATGGTCACACACCCCTACTGTTTTTGGTGTGTGTGTGTGTGTGTGCGTGTGTGTGTGTGTGTGTGTGTGTGTGTGTGTGTGTGAGCTGGGTCTGTGTGTGTTATATGTTCATGTTTGCATGCGAATGTGGATGTGTGTGTGTGTGTTCTGAGGTCCTGGACAAACAAAGGCAGGGGTCCTGTTGACGAACCAATTAAAGAGCAGGAAGAATGGGGGAGGACACACCGGCCCAGCATGCTTTGCCCATCACTCAAATTAGAGATGGCAAGTGGAGTAAAAACAATCACCATGTTATGAAGCTCGCTCGTGTTTTTTTTAGGTATGGTTAACAAGTGTTCCAGGAAAACCATGTTCAATTTATTCGCTGTGCATTCATGCGTGGAAATACCTTCCCGATTTTATGTGTTATTTATTCATTCCCGTTCATTCAAGTCTCACTTCCAGAGAAATCATTTTAACATGAAAAAACACTTCCTTTTAGTGCAGTGACAGACAATGTGGAGTGTCTCTTGCACTTGAATAATTGATGCTCAAAGGCTGGTTTTTGTTTCATTAAAATTGTCAGTTTTTTACTTGTTGATTTGTTTTTGCTTGAAACTTTGAATTCTACCCAATACCTCAAAATAAATATGTATTTAAGTTGTGTTATAGACAAACCTGAATCAAAAGTCCAATGTAGTGCCTCTTGGCATAATTACTGGTCAAGTAAGACTTACCTTAGCTTTGAATTAAATACTACATTACCCATAAGCTTTAGAGTCCCGCCAATCAGACAGGTTGTTCCAACAAATTAAAGGTCCAGTGTGTAGGATTTAGAGGGACATATTAGCTGTGTTCGAAACCGTCCACTCACTCAATCACTCACTATTCCCTATTTCGTGTTTACTATATAGTGCACTACATGGGGAACTACTGAATGAGATTTCGGACACTAACTGAAATTTTCTGAACGTCGTTGCATCAGTAGCTGCGCCGCATACTCCTGTGACGCAAGTGGACGCGCCGAGCATCATGTAAACAAACCGGGCGCTTTGAGGATGATCGAACTGCATGGTGGTTGTACTTTTTGTCAATAAATTGTTGAAATGTCAATGGTGTGGACGTTTGGTTTTGTCAGCTACGGTTGTGTGTCTGCATTGTGAGCTGTAATAGCCCACGATAGTGCACGAGCTACAAGCTACCTGGCTCGTGCGAGCTAAGTGGCTATTGTTAGCTCGTGAGCTAACGTTACCGGCTAGCATCCTAGTCGTTTCTTTTCTTTTTGTGTATTAAAATAATGATTCCGGTGATTGTTTGGATGCTGCTGACCCAAGTCCTGCTCCTCAGGCAAAGACGGAGGCGAAGGCAAACGTATCTTAGGCGTTTAAGTTGCCTTTTGTTGATTCGCCGACGTCAACTGGTAATTAGCCTAAAAAAATCTAAGCTAACATGCTAGCTGATATAAGTAAACTATTGGCTTGTTGCACCTCTCTTCTTCTCCTCTGGCAAAAGACGACTGCATTGCATTGTGGTATACGGGAGTAAAATGTAGGGTACATCCTTTCTTCACTCACATTTGCTGTGCATTGTGGGTATTTTATAGTCCACTATATAGTGAATGAAATTAACTGCAGAGAATTCGAACAACACTACAAAATGGCAAACACACTATTGCACTATATCCGTGATAGGGAGCGATTTCGAACACAGCTACAGGCAAAAATGGAATAAATTATAATAAGTTTATATTTACATAGGGATCCAGTCCTTGTCTGTGGAGATAACTATGTTGCACCGCCATGTTTCTACAGTAGCCCAGAGCTGACAAACCAAACACTGGCTTTAGATAGAGCCATTCTCATTCTCGCATTCTCACATTTTTTGTGCAGCCCCTCTGCAACGAAGAGCCTCAGAAAAACAGATTTTTTTTTTAACATGAAACTGCTTTAGTCTGTTTCTCCTGGTTTAAATCACGGTTCCCAGGCCGAGTCCCTATGGACTGAGCTACTGCTTACTTTTTACATATTTCTGAAACTCAGTGGAGAGTACATTTTGAACAATGTTTGAGCACTGCTAGGATGGAGACGGACGATATTTTGTCATGGCGCATTATTGTATTGTGTCGGAAAAAGGGGCTAAAATGAGTGTGTTAACCTGGGTGTCACATTTCCATCACTGTCAATCAGAGTCAACTGGAGCTGCAGAGTCATCTGTCCCAGGAGTAACTACTGACTGTAACCTTGCCTATGAAATACAAAAGCCAGATGTTAGTGGGTGTTAGTGTTTTGTTTTTTGGTCCAGTGGGAAAGGGGCTTTAAACATGGTTAGCTTGGCTGAAATGTTGTTGTTCGTGTGGGATTTTCCTAAATGTCTACTGAGGACATGACTGGGAAATAAGGGAACTTCCAGAAGGGGGACTGCAAAGGCAGGTGTGCAGAATTTCATCTTGTATAAGCACAAAGATACAAGTGTGCTGCTGTAACCAAAGTAGCATCTGTAACATTATGTCCAACACACAGACTTCCTACAACCTTTTTATAACCACAGAAACTTTACCTACATTCCATACCCAAGCACCAGGATCTAAATTTAATTTCTGGGCCAATGACACAGACAGAGTTTGCAGTGTTGACCGCTGCTGCTTCCGTATTTCCTTGGACTGTTTAGTCAAAAAGGGCCGAGTCAAGGGACAGTCTGTTCTTCTAAGTCTGGTGCTCTCCATCAGACTCTCGTGGTAAAGAAAGGCAGCAAACAAAAGACCCAGACAAGAGAGAATGACACAAAGGATCAGAGGTGAGGAGCAAAGGAGATGCAAGGAGTGAGGAAGGTGAGGAAAAATGGCGGCGCAAAATACAGGGAGCTGTCGAAGAAGAAAGAGCGCGGCAATAAATAGAGGAAGGTGGGGGTGGGGTGGGGGGTCTTCTACTCACAGGTGTTTCTTCTCTTTGAAGGGGGGGATTCCTCCCTTGCCTTTAAGGAAGAAAATAATTAACACCTTTGTGGTTGCCATGCCAACGCACGGTCTCTCACTCTGCACTCAGCTGTAAGCATTCCTGGCCGTAATTACCCACAGTTCAAGGGCCCTCCATAATTACCCACAATCCATCTGCGCTTCCATCTGAGAAAGAGACTGAGGAATGAGGAACGGAGAGGCACCGGCATTTATTTGCATATTATGTCTCATAAGATGCCGCATAGCATCGAAAGGTCACATGTATGTAACGTATGTGTGTCAGAGAGTCGCTGTGAGCCTTAACGTGACATTTGCTTCGACGATACACACTTGTTTCTTCGCTCTTCCTCCTCATATCCCTCCCACTTCTTGATGTTTTGCCTCCCATTCAAAATTACATTCAATTTTTGCCTTTTTTTAAACATCTGACCAAAATCACCAGGTATTGCGGATGATTCTTCTTGTGGAAAACTTCTTTGGAGCCAGCATAATGCCATACTGTGTTCTGGGTAATTTAAAACCAGATCAGCCGCATTTAACTGCTGTTTATTTCTATATGAAGACAAAGGCACTTGTGGTTGATGCTCACTGTGCTGTTGTTGCATTCTGCAGGAGGCCAAGACAGACACGCAATAATTATTTCTCTACCTTTGAAGATGTGTAAAAAGATTTGCTAATTATCTACTTCACGTGTATTTCCAGGTATAATTGGCGTTCAACAAATATACATTTGGTAATTTCTCTTTCATCATCAAACAGTGCTGCCATATTGTCCTCACCAATTATCCACAGTGATAAATATTTGAGGACTTTCCTGTAGCATCATCTTCACATGATGATGAATTTGCACATGCCAATATTGACACGTGAGGCGAAAGCTTATTATATTCACGGGAAATAATTGGACATGTTGCATATAATTATTCAATATGCACTCAGTGTTATCTTCGACAGGCACCGGCTCCGGTTGGGGAAGTTGTGATTACAACGCAAAAGCTAACCAATTACGGCAGAGGACGGGAGTCTTGTATTTCAAACTGCTGAGCGTGCAAAGCCTATTGACATGCAATTAGTCGGGCCATCGTTAGGAGGCATTTCCTCGCTGCTGCTGACGCTTTGCGATTAATTCTCATTACCTTCCTATTTGTGTGTGTTTGTGTGCGGTTTGGCGAGGAGAGGAGAGAGTGGAGTGTGACTTCAGTACAGAAGGTCATTATCGGCTAATCGGTATCATTACAGAAGCCCGAAAGACCCAAATGGAGTGTTGCTATAGACAGGGACCCCCTTCTGTTCTTTTTACCTTTAAGATTTCTCAGATGCTGTTTGGTACCTTTAAAGGTGCAGTTCACAAATTTTACACATGAACATCAGCTTACTCATCACAGGGACTATCACTCAGTCTGTGGAAACAGTTGTATATTGTCCTCTGTGGCTCTGAAGGGTGCCAAGGTTTGTAAACTAACCCTTATCACGTGATGATGATGATGATGATGATGATGATGATGATGATGATGATTTTTGAGAAATGTGGGAATTTAAGATGCAAGGGGGTTCTAATGAAAGCTATCAAGTTGCAGTATGGGGAATGTAGGATTATAGGCAGCGTGGAATCTAGTGTTTTAAGAGCTTGACTCAAAGTCTCAGAATATCTTAGCCTTTCATGCTACGATTACTTCTTCTAATCGTATTGTTGTGAGTTCCTCAACCTTATACAGGTGCAATACTAAGGGCACGCTCACACATAAGCAAATGCAGGTGAGTGCCTGTCCCCCGCTGAAGGTCATACCTGATGTGACGGGCAAGTGAAGCTAGCTTACTAGCTAATGTTTGCTAGCTTGTTAATAAAGAAGTAAAATATGATGTCATCGGTACATTTTCCATTTTCTTATGTCCCATGCCTGTCTCCTGACTCACTGCCAGTCAGACAGCATGGGACAGTTTGTATTCTTCACGGCCAATATAATTTAATATGGGCTGGTTAAACACGGCAACAATCAATGTCTCCTTCACACATACTTCTTGATACTGGTTGAGATTGCGACTTTGATGCCAAAGTTGAACGCTGTGTGATGAGAACTTGGGAATTTGCATTGCTACTTGAATAAATGCTTATTCACCCCCTCTGCTCACATTGAATGGAAGTGAACAAGAGGCATTCATCCATTCATAAGGGCTAATAGGGGTGCAGGAGCCTATCCGAGCTTACACTGAGCCGGGTACACGCTGAGATTGCGCAGGGTACATCCTGGACAGGTTGCCAGACTACGCCAGGGTTAACATATAAAGAGACAAAAATGAAGACACTGACATTCACTCCAGTTAACCTGCATGTCTTTGCACTGTGGGAGGAAGCCGGTGAACATGGAGAAAACCCAACCTGGCTGGCGGGTTCGAACCCAAAACCTCGAACCCTAACTCTCTTGCTGTGAGGCCACAGTACTAACCACTGCACCACCATGCACACCCAGTGTTAATTTCACTCATGTGTGACCGTACCCTAAATTGACAATCCAGTCATCGTAAGAAACTGTTGGAATTGTCCATTTCTGCAAACCACAAATATGTTACAATTGCGCATTTCATACATATTATATTAGCAAAATTGGTTGTGATTTAGCGAGTCATCGCTGTGTTTCCAGCTGCCTTTTAAGTATTAAACGTGGGTGTTTTGTAGCAATCTGTTGCTGTTTTTCTGGCAGGGATGGTACCACAAAAAGCCATTGACCCCTGGGCACAGATACACAAGAGGCCCCACCATCTCTCCTCCATAGTATCAAGACACACAAACTTCATGGTGGTTTAGCCACGTTTTTGTTGTTGTTTTGGATCTGTTTGTTGTGATTTTGTGTGTCTTTGTAGTCATTATGCATCTTTTGTGTAACAGTGCCTTTTTAGGTCATTTTGCGTGTTTATTTTTCCTAAGCTCCTTTGCATCTCTTTATGGCCATTTAACATCTCTTCTTTGTCAGCATGTGTTAATCTGAGTGAAATATTACAGGTAAAGTCCAGGCGGGCCCCTGACAATGAGGGCCCCTAGGCCTGTGCCCAGTAGGCCAGTTCAGTAATCCATCCATGAACATATAATAATGTTTTTTGTGCCTAAACCTAACCGCAAGTTAACCATAAAGTTGCTGAAATCTAATGTTTAAATGTATCCAATACATAATAAAGTACAAAAATAACGTATCTGTGGTTTGCAGAAACGTACAGTGCCCACATTTTTCTGGCAGTTGGGTTGAAATTGCGGGAGTACTTCTTTATTTTTCATATAGAAGAGGAACTTGAAGGGATAAACACGCTGTCTTCTTCTCTAATGCCTTCCTTTCTTCTCGTCTTCCTGCGTCACATTACCATTAATTGTACACATGCCATCTAACAGGGAATTGGCCTGGTTGCCCTTAATCCTAATCCTCCTCCTTTGCCATTGAAGGTAGTGGTGATGAGCTGCTAATCATACTCCCACCTTACACCTTTTAATTACCCTGATCATGTAAACTCGAACGGAGCCAATTTGAGTTTGAAGAGCTGATAATTTGGACTCCCCGTCTCCATTCTCCACTCGCCGTTTAGTTCATTTCAGTGTGGGCGCTCAGGTGTGAAGGATTTGAGCATCAGGGGCGAGGCAGGAGGGGGGGACCTTTTTATTGTGCTGGTGTCATAGGTGTTGTGGTGAGGGGGTCTGCAGCTGCTTTGCTTGCTATTGTCACTGTGTCATAACATCAGGACCTATGGATTAGGGCCTCCTGAGGGTTAAATTTCTGCACAATGTGTCTCAGTGCCGCAGTGACATGTGGCTATTAGCCACGCTGGTGAATAAGTAATGATGTGACCACAGCAAAGATGGAAGATGAAACATAAACACACCATCAATTGTATAGCTGCGTGTAGCTTGTGTGTGTGTAAGGATGAGCAGCTCAATTATCTGTGGGTTTGTGTGTACGTATAAGGACTCATGCACATGTCTCTGCACATCGACACGTTTTATTCTGAAACGTGTGTGATGGTAAAATGTGTGCTCGTTTGTGTGTGTGTGTGTGTGTGTGTGTGTGTGTGTGTGTGTGTGTGTGTGTGTGTATGTGTGGTACAGACTGCTGACCAGGCAGCCTCTGCCCGAGTCCGGGCCATCACAGACACACTGTCAGCACAATGCCTGTCAGAGCAACCGACCAATCAGATCACTCGCAGCACAGGCCAAAGGGCAAACAGGAACCAATTGTCGTGACAGGATCCTCTGTGTAGTGGCACAACTACTGGCTCAGTGTTACAGTGATTCAATACTGATGGATGCTGATATCTTGTCTTTGTGGTTTAAAGACATACAAGCTCGAAGAAAGTCAATGAATCACCCATTTTCCCTGTAAACACTGGCAACGATCTGTCATCACCTGATTAGAGTTTTTCAGTATCTCGGCGACAAATCTACAACTCAGTTCTAACTGAAATCTACCTTAAAAAGCTGTCTCAAAACATTGTTTTCCCTATAAGTAGTATCAAAGTACAGACTTTTTCTCCAGGAAACATCCTAAATATTCATCAGGAAGTCATGGGCCTGTTGTGTAAAGCATTAGCATCTAATTCCCTCCACAAAGGTCTTTATGTTGATTCAAAGCCATGCTAGAAATAAAATTCTGGTGGAAACATACTGAATCTTTGATTAAATCATTTTGTTGGCCCTAGAGGTATTCAAATTTTAAAAAATCATACAGTTAATATTACTACAGTAATTATCTGATGTGCATAGACTTTATTTTGAGTTACACAACAATTTTGATATGTCAAATATCTGTATATACATGTGTGCCGATTCATTTCTCTCCAAATAAGCTTTACTTGGAAGGGGTACAATGACTGTAAGTAACAGAGCATTTTTGTTATGGGGAATATCAATCTCCAGGGGCTTGACATTGTTCAAAAGGGGTGGGAGGGGTGCGATATTTTTATGTGGAAATATCGTATCGTCTCACATTGCCAAGTATCCTTTATCTTTTAATTATGTAAATTATTAATATGACAAATACAAATTGAACTTGTAGCCTACTAGAATGATAAAATCCATTGCTTTTTCGGTCCACGAGATTTTACTGCTGCTGCAAAAAAAATGGCTGAAGTAAGATGAACCGACTGCAAACTTTCTTATTAGATAAAACAGATGTTGACAAAGTTTTCATTTGGGGACATAATTTACAGCTGAAATAAGCAGTGGTGTAGTGGAGGGTATACTCAGGTATACGGGGTATACCCACTTCTTTTTCTATCCAGTGACAGTATACCCACCTATCAGCTAAAAAGCCATTGTAATAGGAGAGTATGCCCACTTCCTCATCAGTAACCTACCTATCTACCTAGTAGTACACCCACCTCATCAATTACCACTACTCCACTGGAAATGAGGTAATAAATCGTTATATCGAAATATATTTTATCGCAATACTCGCACATATTTAAAATCGCAATAATATTGTATCGTGACTTAAGTATCGTGATAATATTATATCATGGATCCTCTGGTGATTCTCACCCCTACTGCTCACCAAATTCAATTATGACTTTTTATGACTGTTTTAATATCTTGTAAAATGCAATTTAATACCCTTTTCATGGTCATACTGGTTAAAGAATGACAGAAAACCAGTTTAGAATATATAGTATTACATGGATTTACGGGTATTCATATCATATTACTGCCAAATATTACCACCTGTATGTCACAATAATCCTACATCATATATAGAATATGATATTCTATAATTAATCAATTAATGTGACCTGGATCTAAATAATTGGCAGAAAATTGTTGGATTAATCTGTTACAAAATAATTTACTTATTGCTTTATAAGACTTTTCAAAACCTGTTGATATCCTGACTGTCTTGTTTGTTACACAGTTATTAAAGTGTGTCGTCCAGAGCCTATTATATAACTTTGTCATACAATGTTTCATCATATTTCCAAAGGCAGTGATAAGAAGATTTTATTTACAGTACAAAATGTTCACCGCTCTTTTGCTGTGATCTGGTCATAAGACCTTGCTCTCCTCTTACATTTTGTTTCTGCAGTGCTCTTGAACATTTCCATCAGTGTGAGACGCAGGTCAAACCTCATAGCAGAACATTCATAACCGAAAGTACAAAAAGTACTTTGTCCTGATATTGAACTGTGGCTCTTTTGACCCACAAAAAAATGCTCATCTTTATCTTTTCATCCACATTCTGTCCTTTTGTGATCGGTACATGTTTTAAAATGGGGAATCAGTAAGGAAAAGATAATGGCCTTTACCTGGACTTGGCTCATTAGAGTGAGAAAGTAACTACTTCTTACATTTTGAACATGCAGGGTACAATGAGAAATCCTTGGACCATCTCTTGTCCTGCTGCCCTCCTCTCTCGGGGTCGAGGGCCTCGGGGATTTAAGGCTTTGGTCTCAGTATCCTCTTAAGACAGGGATGGGCAGTTAAATGGATCAAGTCACTGGAGGGAAGTGGAGCACTTAGCTGAAACTTTCATGTATACAGTATGAAGACGGTATATATGCCAGCTCTGCCGCTGAGGATTAACTACCAACACAGCTGCTTGGGGGGGGATTTCTAAAACCGTTTGAGCAATAGACTTCGAAAGTGATTATTGACTGGTAAATAACAATCTCTTAATAAGGATAAGAGGTGAAAACTCCATTTGGAATGTAAACCATTTATGTCAACTGGTAAGTAAAACTTGGCCATGTCGCTTTGGTAGCTCAAATTGCATCCATATGGTCGCCTAAGGAGACCCCCATTAGAGAGAAGGCAGTGAAAACATAGCACCTGTTTTGAATTTTTCCATCAAAACCGTGCTAATCTTTCCTACTGCACAATGTTTTACTACCTCAGCTCTGAGTTGGGCAGCCTGCCAGCCTTTTTACATGGTATACTCAAAGGCCAACCCAAACACAGAACCAGAACTAACGCAATAAAAGCTTGTTCCTATCCAAATGATCAAATGGGATTTGTTTTTATGAAATTTCCTACACTAGCCCTGCGGCCTGTTCTGTCCCCTCCCGCAGTATTTATGCAAACACTAACACATGCGCACATACACACTGACCATGTGCACACAGAAGATAGAGAGCTCAGATACCAATGAGCTAAGCTAATGTGGATGTTTTCATGATGAAAAGTGCCAGTATGAAAGAAGCTTGGTGGTAGAACCGTGTGTGTGTGTGTGTGTGTGTGTGTGTGTGTGTGTGTGTGTGTGTGTGTGTGCATATATGAGTGTGTACTTGAATTGTTTCATGTGTGCAGAGGTTTTGTGTGTGTGTTTGCTGGAAGCTGAAGTCCCAGTGCTTTAGGGCTTAATTGCCAGTCATAGGCCCAATCCCATATCTCATTTTTACCCCTATCCCTCGTTTTTGAGAGCCAACATGCTAGAGCGGAGTTACAGGGGGTAAGGGTTGAAATTCTTCCCTACAAAATGGGACAACCCTTCAAGACCCTGGTACATCAACAGTAGTCATTGATACTGGTGCAACAAGTGTTACCAGACATTGTGGATATGCCATATCTGCTGTGGTGATTTCTCTTGCAGGGGCTTCAGGCATTCTTTTGAGGTTGTCAGGACACCTGTGCTTTGTTCACAATCAATCGATCAAACAAGTGAAATAATAATAAAACACTGTGTCATTTCCAGGCCACTGGCAGTACTCTGTGGGCTAACGTTAGCAACCTGTGCTCCTATCCTGCCAGTCTGTGCCTTTATTAGAGGAGCGGTAACAAGTGCAGCAACTTCGCTGCTGGACTTCAGTTGAATTTTGGGTGTCATGTGCCAATCAAAGAGGAGGAATTATATGTCAAAATGCAGGACTGTAATGCACAAATCAGCAGTAACAACGTAACATTAACCAGCTAGCTGCTATAGTTAGCTACTGAGACATCAGCATACTAGGGATATCTCTTGTCACGCTCATCATAAAGGAAAGGGACATATTACATTGAAATAAATCTTTATTAACTTAGAAAATACATGTGTAGGTTTCTTGCAAGCAGTTTCTGAAAACACTCATTTGAAGTGTGCCTCTGAAAAACCTCCATTTGGGGGACCAGGTAGCCCTAATACATGGCCCTACTCTTCTATCCCAGACCCCAGGAAGTGTGCCAGGTTTTGAAACCAATTTTCATAATGGCCAAACAGTGGAATTACAACTTCCGAGCCTGTCACATGATGCTATTGGGCCAAAAAATACCTTCTCCCATAGATATAGATTGGAAAAGAGATGTCTGTAAATCAGATGATATGTTTTTTTAAGTGTCACAGTCCCCGCGAAATGACTAATTTCACTATCAGGATTTGATCCATTCGGCCCAATAAATTTGAAAGGTCTAGAAGAGCTACATGGTTGAATCATTTCATCTCCATTCAAGTCAACGGAGCATTAAACAGGATGTAGCCAAGTTGCTCAGTGGAAGTCTCTAGTGTGCTTGCTTTATAGGCCCAATGATGCGGAAGCAGTGCTAATCATTATCTAATTTTATACATGGCAGTTGAACATTTTGGCTTCACGCATCACTGAGCAACGTTGATAGGAGTGAACACCTCCAACACTGTATCCAGTTCTCTATACATCCATGCAACCTATGCTTAGACATGAACATGCAAATGGTGGGTCAAGGGCAAAGCGGTAAGGGCAAGGAGTGTATTGGGTTTGGGCTGTAGTGTCAATGAGGGCATCAGTGAGCTGCCAATTATGCTGCCTTTGTAACATTAAAAAGCAGTTAAACATTAGTTTAACTGACATCATTAGGGTCCTACATGTCCAGAAAGCGATAAGAAATGCATATGCATAGTTCATAGCTAGAAGCATATACATTTTACAATGATAAGCGTAAGCTAATGCATTCTAAATACTACTATGTTTCATTTCTCGATTTGTCCTCCTTTGACTCCCTGGCTAGCTGGCTGGTTGTACGCACAAATAAACACACACACCCACACATGCACACAAGTATGACCCTGGGCTATCGCTTCCTGTGTTAACAGTGGAGTAGGCTTACATCTAAGGTAAATATTCATCTTGAATAATAGAGGAATCAGAATATCCTGTATAAACTGTCAGGAAAAACATACATTCATGTTCACACAGTATACTGTATACATAAGAAGTGTGAAAGTGAAGGTGTGAGGGAATGTGTGCAAAGAGCTAATGAGCAGTTATGCAATGTGGCTGTCAGATTATGAAGCTGACAAGGGACCTGCAACGTTATATAATGCTGAGAGTCCAGACAGTAATCCATACAGCGACCTGGCCGGCATGCAGCACACATGCCTTACCCTCTCTTCAACAGGGTTAGCGCAAATGACAGGAGTGCTGTCTGTCAAAGGAATACTGGAAAAATGTAATTTAATATATGTGTACTGTACTGTGTTTTATGAGTTAACTGCTGGTGACTTTATTAAGATATCCTACTAAAGACTTGGTCACACAAGGACGTGGCCCAGAGAAATGAATCCATGCAGGGCTACATGGTACCATAGCCTGTATAAAAATAATGGATGTAGCCACATTGACATCTTCCATTGGTTTGTCAACTATCATTTTGATTTTTCCATTTTTGGAGCCAGAAGTGAGCTGAGGTGACAGATTTGGATGAGAGGGTGGAGCTGGGTAGGAGCGAGAGGCGGATATGACTTATTGACCGAGGTGGGGCCTAGCAGAAAGCCTGTCACTCAAAGGGCCATGCCCTTAATTATACATAACTTTCAGCCTTAATAAAATGAAAACAGTTGAGTTAGCCCAGTGGTTCTCAGACAGGGGTATAGCGACCTACAGGGGCCTTTGAGGGAGTTTTAGGGGGTCCCAGAAAAATCGGGAATGGTTTGTTTTCACCATTTTATTCACTATAGAAGTGAGTCCACTGTGAGTAAGAGGCATAAGAGTGACTATTCTGATCAAAGGTTGCTCTTCCTCCACTGTCATCCCCAAACTGTAGTTCATGAATGTTAAATACTAGTTTTATTCTAATCTAACAATCAAATGGAGGTCCCTGAAGCGCAGTCTTATCAAATGGGGATCTGTGGTCTAATGTGTATTAATTTAGGGGTCCTGGACATGAAAAAGGTTGAGACCTACTGAGTAAGCCTACATATAAAAATTCAGCCCTGTACAGATGAACAGAGCGAAGCTTTCCATTTACTGGTCCATCTACGCCCCAACCCTCACCTATGATCATGAGCTCTGGATAGTGACTGAAAGAATGAGATCGCGGATACAAGCGGCCGAAATTAGTTTCCTCCGTGGGGTGGCTGGGCTCAGTCTTAGAGATAGTGAGGAGTAGAGCCGCTGCTCCTTCGCGTTAAAAGGGGTCTTTTGAGGTGGTTTGGGCATCTGATCAGGATGCCTCCTGGGCGCCTCCAGTAAGAGGAGTTCTGGGCAGACCCAGAACACACTGGAAGGACTATGCATCTCATCTGGCCTGGGGACGCCTTGGGGTCCCCCAGGTGGATGAAAATGGATGGATAGATGGATAGTTGAACAAGAATCTTAGCTATAGAGATCAAAACTGTTTTTGCACCAGGCTGTGAACATGTTTATTTCTATTATAATGTTGGCCATTTTAACATGGGGGTCTACTGACTGGCTTCTGGTGCCAGCCTCAAGTGGCCATTCAAATAGTTTGGGCTGTGGCCATTGGCACTTCCGCATTGGCTTAACTTTTCAGCCCCAGAGATGCTGCTTAGCTTGGATGTGGTAGTTCCCTGCTGAATTCAGGTTGGACAGAAAATACTCATTTCCACTGATAGACCTGACCTACTCATAGTCCGTCTGCCATTCAGAGCTGTAATTGGACAGCATCTTGGGTTTTATGAGTGGACTTGAGCTGGAAATATCTGCAAACATTTAAAAAAAAAAAAAAAAAAAAAAAAATAGCCATCTGAGTCTCTGTAACCAGGACAACAATGGCGTTGAGTGACAAACCTGTTATTTAAGGTGTCACTGTGTTCTGCAAATTCTAATTTAATACTCATCTATTATGTCTTGTGAAACTCTTTTGGTTTTATTATTTCTATTGGCATGCCAAGCATGTGAAAACATTGTATGCATTACAGTAAAGTGTCTATGACAATACAGAACAAGTACTGATTCAGTGAGGGACAGTGTATTTCATTTTTCAAACCCATGCTATATAGAATGGACGGCAGCCTAACCAAGCATAGCCTACCTAGGTTCTTTGTTTTTTCTCTTTACTGTGCCATTTTACTCATTTTGTTATTTTTTCTTTGGGTTTTCATCAAAAAAGAGTTTTATTAAAGAGGAAACAAAAGCTCGCCAAGCTAACCCGTTTCACAGTTCCTTGCTAACAGTGAATTAGCAAGCTTGTTAGCTTAGTCGCTATCAAGACATTAAGTTTGCATTTTTACTCAAAAACATACCTCAACTCATGTCTCATAACTTCATGGAGTGAATAAGAGAGGATGACGCAACACAGCTAATTACCAAAGTCAAAGTATCGTCACAACATTGCCACCATCTTTGTTGCCGGGGCAGAGGTGTTGCGTATACCGTGGTCTGTACACCTCAAAATCTTCAATAAGCTTAGGTTTTTCATCCTTTCTGGTTAATTTCACAACCTTGACTTAGATTTTACTTGAAGAATTTTGATAACGACATGGCTTTCTGGTGATCTAAGGCAAGATATGAGAGAAAACTCGCCCTAGCATGCTAGCTTAAAACATGATTCAAGTACGTGTATGAGTAAAGTATATTCGGCTGGCCAAGCCTGGGCTTATAATGAGCTTGTCAGCCATACAGCCAATCACCCAGCTGTTCTTTAGCATGTTGGCGTGTTGGTGTCACAGAGAAAACGATCTTAATTTGCTGCTTCGGAAGTGATATTTCCCCCAGAGCTGCCAAGAATAAGCTAAGATAGCTTGCTCCATTTCTGACTCTCAAAGGTCAAAGATCATCACAGTCAAGACAGCTTGCTGTAATGGCGTAAATTTGCAGGTCATTCATTCACTTTTTCTGATATAATGTAATTTTATACGAAGTTCTAGATCATTTACCTATTATCATATACACATCTTATACATGGTATTCTGTAAGGCAGCACACCCTTACATGAGGACACAGCTACAGTCAACATGCCACCAGAGAACATAATACATGTACATCCTGCACACATGTTGAGGAATCTAACCACAGCACGACGCATGACAAATTCAGGCCTTCAGATTTCCCTGGCAGAGAGCACCAGCTCAACCAAGCTGGATCGATTTCAATCGGCGGCTTACCAAAATGATGTGGCTGCCACCGGACTAGCATGATGGGGCTAAAAATAACCCCGGCCGACCCCGTGGCTCTGATGTGGTCACGTACCCTCTGGTGTGTCTGGTTTTATGTGTCCCCAATGAAACCCATCAAATTACAGATGCAAACGCAGCCGGACCCCTCATCAAAACTATTTCGGCTCGCTGACACAGTTTACTAAGGCAGTAATTAGAGCAAAGGAAAATGGGAGGCATCCCAGGCACGCGGAGAAAAAGGGAGACAGGGCAAAAATGAAGAAAAAGAAGAGAGAGAAAGAGCAGGGTGGACAGTGACAGCTCATCAGCGGGCCGCGAGCCATTTTTCTTTTGCTCACTCCCTTCGTCGTTTCCTCTACATCCACGGATCAAAGCACTGGTGGACATAAATAAAAACCCTGATGATGATTTCCCATGAGAGCTGTGAACAAGTGCATAGCACACGTTCATGCAAAGTCATGGCAAAACAGCTGTGTGCTTCTACTGTCAGCACGCCTGGTTGGCCAACTGCCTGACTGCCTCACTTACTGCTCAACTAGTTCACACCACCAGGAGAAGAATATTACAGTTGGGAATACTTCATAACATGACTGGTCCTTGTTTGGGCCAGAGTCTTGTAAAAACCTGTATTTATCTATAGATAATACTTTTAAATACTTTGGAAGACAAGACTGGGAGGTCCATACTATGTGTTAAAGGTCTAGTGTGTAGGATTTAGGGGGGTATATTCACAGAAATGAAATATAATGCAATAAGTATGTTTTTTTAAATTTATAATCACGTGAAAATAAGAATTGCTGTGTTTTTTGGTACCCTAGAATTTGTAAGCAGGTCCTTGTTCACGAAGTCTGCCATGTTGCACACCACACCGTAAACCACACTAAAAATGACCAAATTGAAAACCCAATCAAATAGGGAGTTACACCACGACCAGTCTTGAAATCCATCAGCTATCATCTGACAACCATATAGCCTGTCCAGGAAATGGACAATATTTCAAAGGTTCCAGTGTAGCCAGCAGGTATTTGGGCCAAGACTTCCTCTTCCGAGCATCGTTCATTCTTCAAAGCTGGATAAGCAAATTGAGGCAGGTCCAGACATCATTTCGGCTAATCTCTATAAACAGAAATCTGCACATGAATGCTGATAAAATAGGGAAGAGCTAATAAAAAGCTAAGTTATCATCAGATGATAACTGTCGTGTTTCGAGATTGCATTTCGGCCAATGCGTTCTGTCTCTTTTGCTCTCCTCATGGACTGTTTACCTGCAACCAAAGCCCGCTCAAACAGGATTGGTCAATACTACTCAGGCTACAGAAAGAGACCAGAACTCTTCCGATACCAAAATCTTGCCCAGCTGCAGACTGTTCTCATCTGCTTTTCATACGTTTTCCCACAAAAGTAGTGCACCAAAATCTGTACATATGCTACGTAATCATGAGCCAGTAATTCATGTATAATCCACATATTTGGGAAAGCTGCAAACATGTGACCAGTACGCTGATGGGAGTAAAGAATAAAGAGGGAAGCGGTCTGGTTAGGAGGTAGGTTTGGGTGGTGGTTGGGTCACAAAACACAGGGACTTTTCCCAAGAGACTGTTGTTCAGAACCATGCGAACTAAAATCTGAGTCATTCTAAGGTACATCGTCACCATTTCTTTCCTTTAAAACCTAACCACAGTAACTTTACTTGCCCAAACCTAACTTTACGTTAAGTACGTAACTTTAAGTTAAGTATGTAACGTCATTCAATGGACAATCATTTGTTGGATATCATAAGAACCACTGTATAAGGATATGTTGTTCTACAGTAGCTCAGAAGATGATGAACCATATGGCTCTACATAAGGCCATTTATGTTTTTGCGTCGGCCAATGTAGTTAGCAGGCCCTTCACGACAAGCTAAACAGCATTGGAAAAATACTGATTTTTAACATGAAACTGCTTTATCCAGTGTTTTTACCTGTTTAAATCCCCTGGTCTGTTTGTTTTGGAGAGGATGAGACTTCTGTGGATAATTCAGCTGCTGCTAAAAACCTCCTGAACAATGAACACTAAAGGAATTCTAACTGGGAGTTCACACTTGGCACACAGAATAAGTTTAAGCTGGTTGCAATCTGCAATCTTCACCACTAGATACCACAAGATTCAGAACTCTGCTCCTTTAAATGCAATATTTAGTGTGTGTAGGTGTGTAGGGGGTTTGTCAGAAAGGTTGCCCAAGGTGCCATGTAGGGGGCACCTTAGGCAACCTTACTTGTTTGTGAAGGAGGTGTGATGACGATTGTTATTTTTATCCTCCATAGTATCTTTTTTATATCCAGGATCATGTGATTGCTGGAGCATGTTGCAACATGCACTGAATGAAAGGCAGTAAACACCTTGGACAGAACGCCAATCTATCACGAGGGCTGACACTCAGTATCATCGTATACCCTACACCTTCACCCCTATCAACTCCAACTTCGATTTGCACACTTACATGAAGAACATACCATACCGAGGGCTATCCTGCATATTATTTGGAAACACCTGTTGCATCTGTTTTCAAGCTGAGAATAGAAAGTAGTACACCTTTTTCACACCCTCCTCTGCAACACGGAGTACCCTCCTCAGCTGTGAGTGTAACTTCATGTGAAGTGACACTCTATACAGAAGTGCAAATGAGGAGAGTCCAGTTTTTGGGTAAAAGCCATAGAAATAAAAACTCATTCAAGCTGATAACTGCATACGGATATGATCTGACAAGCCTCGGACAAGCCAAGGAGCAAGAGATTTGGCTTTTGAAATAACTTTGGAGTGTAAGCCGATCGTGAGACAGTAGGCCCGTGTGCACAAATACAGTATGCAAAAGGCCCCTCCACCTCTCCTATATAGGAACAAGACACACAGACTTTGTAGTGGTTTTGCCTCTTTTTTGTTGTTTTTGTAGTTGTTATACATCCTTTTAGGTTTTTGTGTCATTGTGATAATTTTGTGTGTCATAATTTGATGTCTTCTGGTAGTTTTGTGTCTCTTTGTGGTTGTTTTGCCCCTTTTTGTCATTATTTTGTGGTTCCTTGCAGTTTGTTTGCATTTCTCTTTTTATTTTGACTGTCTTCCTGGACAGTATGTGTTTATTTGCAACACATTCTCACTCTGACCTCGTCACATATCGATGTTTGGTCATGGACTTCCCACGTCCAGATACAACGTCAAAGGTACCCTTGTTGGTTGTTGGTTGTTGGCAGCATGCCGTGTCAACATCTGCCTGTTGCATGCTTTGACTTCTTTCAAAATACACCTCCTTTTTCACAGGAAATTTTGACGGTTTTTTTTCCCCTCCAACAACTAATGCATATGGTTGGGTGTTGGGCAACAAAAACACGTGGTTAGGTTTCAGAAAAAAACACGTGGTTAGGTTTCAGAAAAAAACACGTCTTTGGCTTTACAATCTTATGCAACGCAAACATCGTTCTCCTAGGTGAAAGTTGGTGTTTGTGTGACCCATCCACGACCCCTCCCACCCGCCCTACTCAGACTTGTCACTGCCCAAGTGTCGGATTTCGACGACTTCAGAGCGACACCTTTTTTAGGTGAAGGCCTGGGGGTCCCTGACACTTAGGGCCCATGTACCTGTCCCCAACAGGCCCATTCAGTAATGCATCCAGTAAAAGAACATTAAAAAGGCCATTGTATATAAAACATTAAGCAACTACTAATAACAACTGTGGGTCAGAGGCACAGTGCCTCTAAAAATACACCCATGACCACAGGATGATCATGCAGGAGAGGTGGAAGGTTTTCCTGCAGGGGATACACTGTTGCTTTCCTTTGAAGCATAATCCAATAAACCATTGAACTCTTTGTCATTAATGCAAATGTTTTATAAGATAAAAGCGAATCCACCCTTGAGGTTCTTCCGTATGCTCCCATGCAATCTCCATGTGCATAGTAGTATATCCCTTAAAATGCAAATACTGTATATCTGAATACATTCATGTGTCCTCTTAACATGTTTTCTTTATTTGCACATAAAGCTTTGTGTGCACATGTGCATACAGTGTTATTACACTGAAAAACATAAAGCCATGCACAAATGTGTTAATACAGTATGTTTTCTCAACTTGTGTGAGTGACAATGCACTGAAAACATGAAGCAGTGTAAATTATCATACGCTGAATACAGAGCATCACCGCCGGTTAGCCCACAGGCTGTTACTCTGCTCTCATCTGCGTGAGAGTCTGAGTGTGTGCACATTTACATAACTTTGCAGTCGGCAGGCCTATAGCAAGATAAGGTTCCCTGGAACTCTCTGATGCCTCTGTTTGGTTAGTGGTCACACACACACAGACACACACACACAGACACACACACACACACACACACACACACACACACATGAATATACACGCAGACTATCAGAGGCAGCAGAAGATAAAAAGTGGAGAATTCACCGAGAGCCAAGGTCATGTCAGATGTGTAACAGTAAAACTGGAAAGTTCACCCTCTGAAATGGGACAGCTGGCTTCATAAATCGTGTCCATCTGATTATGTTATCATGTGCTATTTTGTTTTCATACTCAAGCCAGTGCCTGACATAGTGTTCTCATGTATCATCATTCAAATACTGCCGGTGAGTAACGTAGGCTGTTGTGGTGTCATCCTAGGGCAGTAAACACTAACTTTTGGCACTAGGGCACATACAGCAACATTGTGTTCTCTCCCCGGGGAGCCATTCTTTTAGGATTGGTTTTATTTGGGCTCTTTTAAGGTGCCATTTATGTCGTTTCTAGGAGGCACAATTTATGATGTTTGAATAATTAAATTACAGCCTTTTCTTTACTCTAATTTCGGTGAATTTTGTCATGTGCCATATGTTGTTTGTATCACAATGCTGCTTATAGGACACCTCACTTCAAAAAGAGATTTTTAATCTCAAATCAACTTTCCTGGTTAAAAAAGGTTAACCAAATGATACGCAAAATGTCACTCAAATCAGAATGTGCCAGCCAGGAAGAAAGTCCAAATGACTACAAAGAGATGCAAAGGAACTACAAAGAGACACCAAATGACTACAAAGAGACACAAACTGGACATAATGACACAAATATACCTTTAAAGAGACACAAAACAGCTACAAAGTGAAACAAAACAACAACAAAAAGACACAAATATACCCCTGAGAGACACAAAATTACCTCAAAGAGACACATTTTCTTTAAAGAAACAAAAACCAACATCAAAGACATGCAAAGGAACTGCAAAGAGACAAAAAAAGTGACTACAAATAGAAACAAAATGCCAAAAGGGTAAAAATATGCCCAAAAGGGACACAAATTGACCTAAAGACAAAAAGACACGCCATACTACAACAATGACAAAGAGCCACAAAGAGCCACAAAGAGACACAAAACGACTACAAGGAGACACACAATGTCTTAAAAAGACACAAATACACCTTTAAAGAGATACAAATGAATTACACAAAGTTGCAAGTTCACAAAACAACGACAACAACGACAAAAAGAAGCTAAAAGAAGTAACAGGTATACACCTAAGACACACAAAATGGCCAAAAAAGACACAAATAAACCTCAAAGAGACACAAATTAACTACAAGTTGCAAATTAACTACAAAGATACAAGAAAACAACCACAAAAACAAACTAAATGACAAAAAAAACCACACACAGATATACACTTAAGACATTTAAGACACACAAAATGGCCTCAAAGAAACACGAAACGACTACAAAGAGACACGAAGACACAACTAAACTTCAAAGAGACACAAATTAACGACAAGATGCAAATGAACTACAAAGCAACACAAACAACTACAAAAGGAGAGTAAACAACAAAAAAAGTTACAGATGTACACCTAAGACACACTTCAAAGAAACACGAAATGACTACAAAGAGAAACATAATGGTCAAAAATAGACAAAAATGTATCTCAAAGAGACACAAATTAACTACAAGTTGCAAGGGAACTACAAAGACACAACAAAAAACTATAAAAAGAAACTAAATGAGAAAAAAGAAACAGATAAACACTTAAAACACGCAAAATGCCCTCAAAGAGACACAAAACGACTACAAATAGACACAAAACGGCCCAAAAATACACAAATATACCTACAAGAGATGCAAATGAACTACAAAGAGGCACAAAACAGCTACAAAAAGAAACTACATTACAAAAAAAGACACAGATATACACCTAGGACAAACAAAATAGCCTCAAAGAGACAAAAAATGACTACAAAGAGACACAAAATGACTACAAAGAGGCACAAAATGGCCAAAAAGACACAATTATACCTCAGAGACACAAAACAACAACAAACAACAAACAAAACATTAAATGACAAAAAAAAGACACAGATATACATTTAAGACACACAAAATGGCCTCAGAGACATAAGATGACTACAAAGAGACACAAAATAGTACAAAAATACACAAATCTACATCAAAGAGACACAAATTACCTTTATATAGACACAAAATGACTACAAGTTGCAAATGAACTACAAAGAGACACAAAACAACTCCAAAAAAAGAAACAAAAAGATAAATACACCCCCAAGAGACACAAAACGGGCTCAAGTAGACACAAAGCAATTACAAACATGCACAAAATTACCACAATGAGATGCAAAACAGCAACAACAAAAAGAGGCAAAGCCACCACAAAGTCTGTGTGTGTTGCTCCTGTGTAGGAGAGGTGGTGGGGCCTTTTGCATCTCTGTGGCCAGAGTCAAGTGTGTGCACAAACTTATTATAGAGATCTTTAAATTATTATTATTCTCACCTGTGCAACAATAACAAAAGCCTAACAGCTCATTTCTAAGTGTTGTGAATTCCTGAGGGCAAAGGGTGCACACTTTGCAGCTGAGAACAACTTGAAAGAGGTAATCAGTAGTTTGCGGTGAATCACACTGCAAAGTGAACTTTCCCCCTCCAAACAAACCCTGTGTCTGTCTGACTGCAGAGCTGCGGAGGAAAAGGGAGGGGAGAGAACGTCTCAGAATTGCCGCCACGTGCGCTCAAATGCCTGCTTTATTATAATAACTTTGTCTGGATTGGTCCACACACAAAACACGGTATTTATATACGACATCTGATTGGTCGTCGCCTCCGAGTCGATAGTGAACACAGCGCAAAGCTTCCAGACAAGGGATTCTTGGGCGTCTCGTACTATGAGAAAGTAGTGCGTGGTGAAAAGGGTTATTTCGGTGATATTTTCCGAATAAAAGTGTGATTAAATTATAATATGTGTCCAAAACGTGCGTGTTGGTGTGTATCTAAGAAAAAGAGGCGAATTTACGCAGGAATTAACCGAACGTGTCGACTTGTATTGGTGGCGGAGGGATACCAGCATCACACTGCGCGTCAAAATATTGGCTCAGGGAGACCGCGCCAAAGCTCAGACAGCGGCCACTCTTCAGGATAACAACACACTGCGGAGGCCCTTTAAACGCACTCCACAGTCGATACGGCTGTGTTCGTCTGTTTCGCTCGAGTCGACACACACAAGTCAGTTTTCATGCCGGTTTTCTGGAAGCGGGCTACGACTTCACGGTCGTGAGACGACTTTGACGGGCGCGGTGCGGCGGAGTTGGCGCACTGCTGGACTGGATATATTTATTCGCTTGAAGCCAAGACGGTCCGCACCAGCATTTAGACTGCGCCCGAAGTCACTTCGCGTCTGATTTACACTGCTCCTTCTGGCTCCCAGCGGGTGAACAGGGATCGTCTGCGTCGGCTTTTCAGCTTGAATATGTTGTTGTCAAAGTTTGGTTCATTTTCGCACATTTGCAACCCGTCAAGCATGGACCATCTACCAGTGAAAATACAGCTCCAGCCGGGTAAGTTAGGTAACCGTTACTAACCGTTATCTAGTCACCATCTTTTACACTGGTTTGATTTGTTTACTTCGCTTGATTAATTCAGATGACCGGTAAAGCTAGTATACATAGCTAACAGAGTATGTTGCTCTTTACTCAACAATCTTCACTTTTACTTGCAGTTAAAGTGGAAAAGGAGCCCTTCGAGAAGGTTTACCAAGTGGGATCCGTGCTAGGCAGCGGAGGATTCGGGACGGTGTACGCCGGCAGCCGGATCTCTGATGGCGCACCGGTAAGGATGAGGACTCGGGGAGCGGGGTCTGTGTTTTGATCCGACATGTGCCGCCATGAAAGCCGGGGCGTCCCTACATCGCCACTGGGGCACATAATGCGATATTTCCACTGTATTTAAAGCATTTCCTTACCATTTTCTCCTGTTTTGTGTTAATTCAGGTGGCTGTGAAGCATGTTGCAAAGGAGAGGGTGACGGAGTGGGGCACAATTGTAAGTAGTCATCCCCGATCTGTGTGTGTGTGTGTGGTTTGTTTTGGTTTTTCCCCCCGCCTGCTGCTGCTGCTGCTGGGTGGGGGTGTTGTGATGCAAAAGAAAGGGAGAATGGCTGTGCATTAAAACAATATATTTAATTTATTTAACACAGAATGGAGCTATGGTGCCTTTGGAGATCCTGCTGCTGAAGAAGGTCAGCTCGTCGTTTCGCGGAGTTATCAAATTGCTGGACTATTACGAGCGCGCGGACGGCTGGCTGATCGTCATGGAGAGGCCGGAGCTCGTCAAGGACCTTTTCGACTTCATCACCGAGAAGGGCGCCCTGGACGAGGACACGGCTCGTGGCTTTTTCCGCCAGGTTTTGGAGGCGGTCAGACACTGCTACAGCTGCGGCGTAGTACACAGAGACATCAAAGATGAGAACCTGCTTGTGGATCTACGCACCGGGGAGCTCAAGCTTATTGACTTTGGCTCAGGGGCGATTCTCAAGGACACAGTCTACACCGATTTCGATGGTAAGCAGCCCAATCCAACCCCCTCCTGTTAGATTAATAGCTGTTATAAAATGCCACAGTGCTGGATGTGTAATTTGTTGTTATGAATGCATATCCGTGTGGGCTGGGTTGTATTTGCCCTTGATGCTCCGCTGTGCTATATTCAGATATGGAGGCGTTCACGAGGCTGTGACGCAGTGGTCTGTTTTTGGTCGAGGGTTTTCCTTGCCTAGGGTCTCACTGCTCATCGTTATTACGGATGTAAATCGATGCTGCCAAATGAAAAGCGTCCAGTGTTTTTTTTTTTTGTATTTTATTTTTTAGCGGAATGCATGACGCGCATGTTATGGATCCACAGACATGACTCATACTTTATCAAGCCCATTGGTGGCCGTTTTTATCTCTGATTCATCCTCGTCTTGTGAGACTTGCTGTACTTGGATGTTTCCGGTCGTTATTTTGTCGGTAAGGCTCGAGTCACCGTCGCAGTTTGTGGGTAATAGGTCAGTGCCACGTAACATCTGTTTGTTGTGAAACCCGAGTCGGCGGTTCACGTGATGGGCTCACATTGCCGTTTTTTTTTGTTTGGTATCCAAGTTCCTCCTTCCAGGAGAGGGAGGAGGGAGAGAAAGCAGGGAGGAGGGAGGTCACCCAGTTTGTGTTTTGTGGCGAAAGGAAGATGGAAAGCATTTCTACTATGACTCAGCCATTTTAGACACAGACACATTAATTATTTCAGGCCTTTTCTATCCCGTCTCCTCTGAGCACTGATGCCCTTTATACTCTTATAATATCACATGTAAAGCATTAGATTATATTTCACAACACCACTCACCCTTATCTCTCCCTATTTTCTCTTTAGGTACAAGAGTGTACAGCCCACCGGAGTGGATCCGCTTTCATAGATACCATGGTCGCTCGGCGACGGTGTGGTCGCTAGGCGTGCTGCTGTACGACATGGTGTGTGGAGACATCCCCTTTGAGCAAGATGAGGAGATCCTCAGAGGGAGACTGTACTTCAGGAGGAGGATTTCAGCCGGTAAGTCGACCACAACAACACACAGCACATGAATCAGCTCTGTTGCCCTCTAGCCACAGAAACCGGTACAGCCCAAAATCCACCTCCTAGTTTGGCTCTGTTATGAATCACTTTGCATCAGAGTGATACGTCACAGTCATAATGGATTAACTACGGAAATGGCTGGTAGACAGAGTTATGATTGATAACTAGAATTGTGATTTTAGACACTGATGATTTCCCAGGGTGCACTTTGTGTAACAGCCCTGGTTACTCCAGGGAGGTAACTCAATAAAGGGATATGTGCTCTCACTCTATTGGCTGGCTGTGCCACCTACATACTAGGGTATTGTAGATCCATACAAACTGAGTCACAGGCAGCACAGGAAGAAGAAAACACTTGGTAATTTCTCTCTTTGAGCTTAGAGATTCTTATCCTAAACATTGTCTCTGTCTCCTCCTCCAGAGTGCCAGCAGCTGATCAAATGGTGCCTGGCCCTGCGGCCTTCAGACCGGCCCACCCTGGAGCAGATCTGCGACCACCCCTGGATGAGGGCGACGACAACAGAGTCGCCCAAGTCGCAAGAGGAGCCGGTCGCCGGCGACATCCGCCTCAGGACCATCGACACAGACTCTTCGTCAAGCACAAGCTCGAGCAAGGAGAGCCTCTGAGGGCGGCTCTGATGGACTTGAAAAAGACTTTCTGGGGAAAGAAGGGGTTTGGATGAAGGGGGTGATATGGACTCAAGGCCGGCAGCCTGTCGCCCAGCTGGCCCATCAGCGGCCGAGCGCTCGACTCAGCTGGTCCGGCAAGAAAAATGTACTTTAATTTTCCTCTTTTGTAGGGAATTTCTAATTTATTACTATTTGTTCTTCCTTATCTTATTTTACTCCCATCCCCTCTTCTTTTCTTTCAGTTGATTATCTTGTTTCCTAATTGGGAACATTTTTCTGTTTGGGCGGTCTTACCAGCACTATTTATTTACCCCTCCTCCCCCTCCCTACTTTTTAACTTTATTTTACTCGTTTTGTTACTAGGCTGGTATATGCAGCTGGCAAGGCCCTCCTATTCAGACATGGCTGCTCTCATAGAGCTTGGAGAAAACCTTTTTATTTAAATGTTTTAATTTTGATTTTGTAGTGCCTTTTTTTGGAAAGCTGCTTTTTCTGGGGGGCTTTCGTCAACAAACTCTGTTTTTTGGATTTGCCCGCAGGCTGGTGGCTAAGTTGCCTGTGCTGTAATGGAAGGACGGGTTAAGGCTGTGTTTTTATCCCCCAACCCCCCCTCCCCTCCTCTCCATCACTGTAAGCCAACCAGCCCCCAGCCAAGAGGCTAAGATAGCATTAGATCGGAGAGAAGGAGGTGGGGGCTCTTCCTGACAATGGAATACTTGAAAAAACACTCGACTCAACTCTGTGTCGCTCTCTTTAACGCTGCTCACTCACTCTATAGCCTAAACAGGTGTTTTGAAACTGGATCCTGTCTTTTCTGAATGTCTACAAAAAATGTCAACACACACACACCTCCCTTCCCCCCACCTTTTTCTCCCCCCTCTCTCTTCACCCCATGCCTGTTGCGGGGCGTGTGGCCCTCTTGACTTTTCTTTTTGCCTCCCGCCATCTCACTGCTTGACACTACATGGCCCCCGCCCCTGGCCTCCCTCAGGGTTTGGGGTGTGAAATGCACAATCAATGCAATATTCATGGACTCAATTATGTTGTTGTTGTTGTTTTTTTTCAACAAATATTGTACAGTGTTTTTTTTTTTCTTCTCTATTTGTGTACATTATTTTTCCTCCCCATTTGCATTTAATTTATTTGTAAACATGTAGACATTCCACACTCTGTGGCTATTTATTTATTTATTGTCTATGCTTAAAATCCCCTCTAAATTTTGCATATCCTACATGGCCTTTGGTTTTCATTCCTATAACTTATTTTTACATTTCGACATTGGAGTTTTTTTGAGATGTGGAGGATGCACTGAAGCAGTTGTCGATGTAAAGCGGAATAAAACAAGTTTACTTAAAATTGAAAAGAGCATTTGAATGTTATTTAACTACTTTAAAATTTAAAAAAAGTCTGTTGGTAATGTTGAATGGCTAATTATCAGAGAAATCCATCTGGTTTCTGTACTGTCGATATTAATTTAAAAAGATCTATGGAAAGCTCAACTACGGGTGGAACAGCTTTCGTAGTTGTCACATAGCCTCATATTGAAGACCTTTCAGTTTAGCTGTGTGACTTGTGGCTGTGAAGGATGGATATTGCTATTTTTTGATACAAAAGTTTCAATTAAACTCCCATTTTTATGTACAGAAATAAGTCTGGTGTCTTTGATCATTTTCAGCATGGTGTGTTGCAGCTACACGAGTCATAATCCATAACATTTGATGGAAAACGCCTCCGATTTTAGCGCTATCGCACCAAACATAGTAGTCTGTAAATGAGGTCTTAACTCCATGCACGCACGTTAATGAAACCCCCAGCCAATATTCTTCATCCACTTGACAGCACTCCCTCGGGAGGCTAATATACATGTCCAGTATAGCACTTGGTTCATTTATACTGCCTATGGTAATAATAACAACATTGTCGCACGTGACACGACTGAGGAGAAACATCACAGGAGCCATTAGCCAGATGACAACCTGCAGCAACCGCAGGGCTAATAAGAGACAGATGTGTCTCGAGAGCCGGGGGGGAGGAGAGGGGAGTGATGCTGGCATGATGGAGGAAAAGAGAGTGATCGGGGACAATATGCATCACCACACACACACATATACACACGCAGCCTTTAAAATATAGCCAATTGCTTTTCCATTTTAAGCCTCCTTCTTGCCTACCTGCAGTAGAATAACATAAGTCATTGTGTTATTGGGTGCAGGAGGGCTGTGAGTAACAGGCTGATGACATGGTGTGTCTGTGCATGTGTATGCAGTGTTAATATGTGTGTGTGTGTGAGGGTTTTCCAGGAAGCAGGAGTGAGTAGGGTGTATTTTCTGGGGAGGTGCTGCCCCCTCTGGTGAGTCAGTGCCATCAGTTTCCACCTGCAATACTTCACTGATATCAAGTGAAACAATTACCATTATTCCTTCTCAGAGGCCTTTATGTAATAATCACTATAGCAGCCCTATAAAATCAACTCTGTACTGAAATATTCCACAAGATAGACAGACATAAATTGATCTTTTTAGATGACAGAGACCTCAGCCCCTCCCGAAAGCCACACTTTTAAGACTTCACGCCTAAAATCCGTAGCCCTGTAAAAAACAGTTAAATCAATCGCTCATCCAGACACCTACATGTGTCAAATGATACTTTACTGGCTGCCTCCAATTGGACCGGAGTGGCGACATATGGGCACTTGAAGACTTCATAAGACAGCTGGTCCTTAAATCTTCTCAGGGATCTAATTCACGACGAAGAGATTGATTTATATGCTTGGGAAAAAAAAGGAGTCGACTTCATTTTCTTAATTACCCTTTGGAATAATCGTCTTGATGTACGGGGCAGACACGCTGAGACATTTAAAAGCAGCAATCCAGTGGTATTATTCAGACTCTCGTGAGGAGTTTGGTTTAGAAATGTAGCTTTATTACAACTTTATTGAGACAGAATGCATGTCAGAGTCATGGTAAGTCCTCACATTATGCAATGTCTTACCTTAAAATAAGTATATGTAGGCTATTTGAATATTAATTAAGGGCTGAAAATTTGCTTTGAGAGAGCAGCTAGACGTTTTTATGAAATACACTTTTTTCTTGAGAGACTGACACCAGTCATGTGCAAGCCCCTGGGAAGTGTGCTGGGCTTTGAAGCCAGATTTCATAGTAGTCAAACAGTAGAATTAAAACAGCTGGGTCTGTCACGTGATGCCATTGGGCCAAAAAACACTTTGTGGATACATGTTTTTGAGCATCACAGCCTCCATGAACCTCCATAAATTTCACCATCAACCCAGGGCCCCGTTTAGACGACAACGATTTCAACTGAAAACGGTAAACTTTAGTTGCGTTTTGGCCGATCGTTTACACGACAGCGGCGTTTTGGGTGCCTGAAAACGCAACGATTTGAAAACGGGTTCCAGAGTGCAACGTTTTGGAAACGGCAGCGTCTCCGTTGTCATGTAAACTTGCAATATGCAGTTCCTCTGAAAACGGAGACTTTTCACACATGCTTATTACGGTTCCAGTCACTAGGCATGCCGACCGTCACAACAACAATGTTGAGCTCTCTTTGTGCTGCTCACCCTGTTGATTTGAAGTGTAGATCTGTTACTGTAGCAACTCCACCTCGTCGTCCATCCAGACAAAGTTATCTGTGCATGCTTTCGCCACTGTGTCTTCTTTGTTTTGGTTTGTAATCACCACGTTGTAGAGGAAGGCGCTTCAAATTTACACTGCCACCCATTGGCCTGGCGTGCATACTACAGCGTTTCCAGTAGATTTTGCGGCTCCGTGTGAACGGGGATCGTTTCAATAACGTCGTCATATAAACGCAGAAGTTTTTTAAAACGCGAAGGACAGACTTTTCCGTTTTTACTGAAATCGTTGTCGTATAAACAGCCCCTAGATCCTCGTTAGGTTGAGCAGGGAAGTCAAACTTTTCTGGCTTTATATGCCACTGAGCCATTTTCGTAGGTATGAACGGGGCCTCACCTCGAATGTATCCAGCTCACTTTATACATTTCATGTCTGAATTAAATATGTAGCTAGAGCCAGCAGCTAGTCAGCTTAGCTTAGCATAAAGACTGGAAACAGGGGAAAAGCTAGCCTGTTACACCAAAACAGAGTAAAAACAACAAGCAAAACATAACATCTTAATTAGTTTGCTTTGGGTGGATTTTTTGACTTTTGGACAGAGCCAGGCTGGCTGTTTCCCTGTTTACAGTCTCTGTGCTAAGCTAAGCTAACCAGCTGCAGGCTCCAGCCTCATATTGACAGCACAGATGTGTGGTATCATGCTGCCTTCAAATGGAACTTGTGAGCTCATGGTTACGACATGAGAAACCATGTACAGGATATTCTTGGCATTCAAGTGGTGAAGTCATGAAAGCACTGCTGCTGGGCAAGAGCAACTGCCAGCATCTAGAAGCTCCCAGCTAATGATTTAGCAAGTTGGCAAGTGGGTCACGAAATTCAGGAAATGCAAAAGCATAATGACAGAAAAAAGATGAGGCTGACCTAAAAAAAAAAAAGTCCCACCTAAAACAATCTGTAACAGATTAAATGTGTGCTATACTGAGAGTATTTTGACTGCTTTACCTTTCCGTCAGACAGCCTGTTCTGACAGGGAAGCTGATAACGGCTTCAGGCCCACATCTACGCTCTCCTCAAAGACTCCATTGAAAAAACAGTAATTTTGGCCCCCTGAAGAAAGGGAGTTGCTGGTCTGCTGCTGCTTCGATTAGTTAGTTAGTTTGCAATATTGTGTGACTTTAGGGAATCCGAACTAACCCCAACAAAACAACACAAACAAAACAACTGGTTGAGGCAGCAGTAGACCAGCCACTACAGTGATGTTAAATTACTGTTTTTCTCAGTGGAGTCTGGCTTTGAATAAAGTGATATAACCGCTTCAGTTCCCTGTTGAAAATTGCTGTCTGACGAAAACGGTAAAACTTACATTGCTTAGCTTCCATGTTGGTACCCCTGCCAACTTCTCCAAACTAGGGGCTTGCAGACTGCCATCTACTTTAAAGGCAACATTAATCTTCTCATCTAACTCGCAGCACTGTATTTCCCACAATGCCATACTGTCCCTGTAATGTTGTAAACTTGAACCAGGATCACTCAGCTTCCAGTGAGGGAATGGAGGAGCACAATAGCCGAAGACACCGCTTTTAATTAATCTAAAACTTAATTCCTCACAAGCACCCTTGCGCCACCCTGCAATAAAACACAGCTATAAATGATCGCTGGTGTCAGACTCAATACGTTGACAGCTGTGTTTCTATATGCGTCCCTGGTAATCCTCCATTGTCTTTGTGTCTCCAGGCTTTTTGACATGCAAATCGCCGGCAACTTGTCTTCATCAGAATCCCTTCTGCTCAGACTAAGCACTATAGCGAGATCTCATCCACCCTCACCGTGAAATCCTCATTAAATGTAGCGGGGCATATGCCACACTGTTGTCTCCTACAGTTGAAGTCTGATCCCACAGGCTGCTTGATATCATCCATCACTGACACTTATTTCAACTCTATGTAGATTCCAAGGCTTTGTAGCGACCTATTAAAAAGATCAAACGGTGTGTTAGTTCAGAAAAAGTCTTCACTTAAAACTGTAGACCTACTCAGTATATCTAGAATATCTAGTGTGACAAAGTGGCCTATTAGAATAAGTGGCTTTAACTTTACTTTTTTTGTGCCATGCTTCTTTGGATACATGCAGTTTTTATTTCACAACTGTTGAAACAAAGGTCAGCAAATGCTAACCTGTAAAGAGATAGCTATCGAGTCTGCATGCTAAATATGATGCTAGAGCTAGCAGGCAGGTAGCTTATCTTAGCATAAGGATTGGAACTAGGGGGGAAAGCTAGTGGCTTTGTCCAAAGTATACATACATAGTATATTATACAACTAGCTGTTTTGCCCTGCGTCTTGTGTTCATGCTAAGATAAGCTAATTGCATGCTGGCTCTAGCTTCAGTGTAGTGTACAGAGAGTGGAATAAATCTTCAAATCGAACTCTTGGTAAGAAAGTTGAAGTATAAAAGTCCCAAATTGCCAAACTTTTCCTTTAACTAACATCCAGACAGTGTAATTATGTAACCTCTTTAAAATGTGGATCTGTGAAACTAGCATCAGTTGTGCCAGACAGTTATGGCTGGTGGGTGAGTTGGAGGTGCAAAGACTTTGTGTAAAATCTGATAAGAATTGTGTGTTGGAGGCATTCGTATTTTGCAGAGAGGTGGGGGCAGCGTAGTTATGAATGAAATGATTGTGTATTTTGTGAATGTATTTAAAGCATGTATATCTGTAATGTAAAGCCTTCAGTTGAAGCTGAGGTCACTGCATTCAGAGCTTTTCTCTCTGTTACTCTGTACTCTGTGAACAAAAGTGCTGGCACATTGAGGCTGCCGGTGGTGGCCGTCATAGGTGACAACTCGACAGACACAGAGGAAGATGCCAGATGGACTCTGGGCCCGAGGGCCCCGATGGGCACAGATGGGTGGGTGGGTGGCACCCACACAGACAGCACAGGCGGCAGCGCCAGCACCGAGACAAGGAAAAGAAGAGAGATCACACCACCACAAGTGATACTACACTTCACACTACTTCTCTCTCAGCATGAGTGTCCATGTATCTGACCCTTTGAATGAGGACACGTATTTGTATGTATGAGTTTGCATACTTTTTGCAAGTGCATACTGCTGAATGTGTGCATGTACCTGCATTTGAATTTATACGTGCATGTTGTAGTTCTGGATGTCTCGTGTTCAAGTGTGTGCATGCTCTCACACAAAAATTGCTGAAGGTAACAAATATATAGACTGGTTCATTTTCTTTGTGGAAAAACTGAAGATCTTTACAATCCTGATGCGGATCGCCTGGTCAGTCTACTGTACAGGTAGTTAAAACAGTTCAAAGAACTGTCCGAGACAAACAAGGTTGTGGAGCAAGAAGTCAGATGTTTTAAGTTCCTTTGTAAATTTGCAGATATACAATGATATGACACTAAACAATGAATAAAAACTAAGTATACTAATTGGTTAAATGAATTCATTTTGTTCTGTTTTAGAGTAAATTTGGCTTAAGTGTTTCAAGGTAAAAAAAAAAAAAAAAAAAAAGAACATTCATCATGCACTGAATCTGTTTATCATTTCTTCTCATTGCTTGAACAATTGAACATCTTCACTGGCTAAGGAAGCAGGATTTTCTCTAAAGCTTACCTGGCATAACTAATACATTGAACAGTTTTTCCCTGCAGGTGAGCCAACTTCCATAGGTGTAGATTTCAAGGGGATGCAGGGGACGTGTCCCCCTCCATATTAAGAACATGTGCATTTGTCCCAAATGAAAACAGTGGAGGAGTTTTATTTTGATAAAATTAAAGACATGCAGAAAAGGCACAAATTGGTGTATACAAATTCAGCCGAATGAAGGGAATTAAATGTTTGATATGCTCAAAATTTTCTGGTGGCCCCTGTTTCAAATGTCACCCCTCAGTGTTGAAACAAAACTCACGCCCTTGGTAACTTCTGCTGTCCACAAAAAGATGTCAGCCAAAAAGCCTTCACGGTGCAGTCGGACTTTGTTCTGTTGGCTGGCTCGGGTTCAGTCGTCTCAGTCAATGTTAAAGCCTGAAACATATGAGCATTTCTTTGAGCTGAATTTACAATAACAAATCTTATCAGCTCTTGCTCTGATAGTTGCTATTTCTGACTGCTTTGTACCTTAAAAAATGGTTACCAAGACAACCAATCGCAGCAGTGGCACAATCTCTAAAAAAACGCAGAATCTGTAGCAGATAGGCAACGTATCCTCATGCATGATACCTTACGAAAATGCACATACAAAATGCAAGTGCCCCACAAATGGTGTTGCCACGTAAAGTTATGTAGGTTAAGTTTAGGAAAAGACACATGCTGATGATGTACCTTAAAATAACTCAAAGTTTACTTGGTTTCACATGGTCCTGAACACCAGTCCTCTGGGGTAAAGTCCTGTGCTGTTTGACCTATCCACCACCCTAACCTGCCTCCTTAAGAGGACTTCCACTGGTTATACTACTTCCTTCTTTACTCCTGTCAGTGCATTGGTCACATGATTGCAGCCTTTCCGATTACGTGGGTCACACACAAATTACTGGTGGATGATTACATGGGTTATATATGAATTGTGGTGCGTTTTATTTTGTATGTATGCATACGAACAGTGCATGAGAACAGCCTGCAACAGGACAAGATTTTGGTACTGACAGAGTTCTGGTCTCTGTTTGTAGTCCGAGTAGTATTGACCAATCCTGTTTGAGTGGGCTTGGGTTGCAGGTAAACAGTCCAAGTGGAGAGCAAAAGAGGTGGAACACATCAGCGGAAATGCAATCTCAGAACCCAACAGCTATCATCTGATGACAATTTAGTTTTTTATTAGCTTTTTCTTAATGTATCAGCATTTATACGCAGATGTCTTTTTATGGAGATTAGCTGAAATTATGTCTGGACCTGCCTCAATTTGCCTCTAGAACTGTTAAGAATGAACAGCACACGGAAGAGGAAGTTTTGGCCCAAATATTCATTGGCAACGCTGGAACCTCTAAAATATTAGTTGTTCCCCAGAGAGGCTACATGGTCATCAGATGATAGCCGATGGATTTCGAGACTGGCTGTGGTGTAACTGCATATTTGATTGAGTTTTCCATTTGGTAATTTTCAAGCCTGTTTTTTCAGTGTGGTGATACATTATAAATGTACAGTAAACATGCAGTAGAAAAATGGAGATAAATCTTGCCTGTGGCCTTTGCCTTGAACCGTGTATTATGTACTTGGGATGTGTATACATCGTTGTTGTTAGCCCTCAGTGTTGCAGGATGTCTGACTGCCCACTCTTGAGGCCTCCTGCTCTCTGTTACCAAGAGCAGAGCCTCCATAGGGACTTTCCACTGGTCTGGCTCTGCGTTCATTAAACACTGCGCCACTGCCAGAGAGGAGTACCTGGCTGCCCGTCTGGTGGGAACCTGCTGCCGTCACCGAGCACCGTGAAGGAACTCATTGTTCTGGGTCGACAGGACAGGCTGTAAACATAAGGGTGTGTTTTTAGGAGACACAGCAAGAAACATGCAGAGACATCAGACAGGCAAACACACACGCAGTTGTACCAAGACATGAGAAACACACACAAGCACACAAACAGATCCCTGAGATTAAATAGAAGCAGGGTTACAAAGCTTCAGTCGGTGCTGCGGTTGCCAAGCTCCCAAACAACAACATCAACAACATCTCAGCAGATGAACTGAGGTGACTGCAACAGCTTAATAGTCTCATGTCAGAACAATTCGTCCATCATGTCTAATTGTGAGCGTGTGAGAGACAGGAAGGTGATCAGGAAGGCGGAGATGATGGAGAGGGAAAACAAAGCGTGAGTGAAAGGTGAAAGGAAAGGAAGAGTTGAAGGGATGAAAAAGAGTGAGAGTGAGTGTGCGCTGAGAGGAAGAGAAAGACAGATAGGGATCTTAATCGTTACAGTCTTTTACAAGCTTGTAATGTGATCAAAGGATTCATTGACCTAGTGCTCATTTTGCCCTGTGGCTGTTATCTGTTTCTCCTGCATTATGAGACGAGATCTTTCTGCTGATGAAACAGGACACTGTACTGTGGAAATATTTGTCTAAACACAACATTTCTTGTTGTACAGCAGCGTGTTGTTCTTTATTTCTTAGGACCCTGACACACTAATCCGACAGTCAGCTGTTTATCAATGTTGGGTTGTTAACACTAGTTGGCCCTTGTTGTTTTTGTTGTTTTGGCCAATTCAGCATGCTGAATCAACGTGGGAGATGATGGAGCCCGTTGGTGGGAGATATCACTCGGATTGGAGGTACAGCTCAGTGCACAAGAAGAGGAATGAAAGTGAGGAAAGTAAACAAATGGCTGAAGTCAAGAAGGCGTGAGATCAAAACAAACATATTATATTAGGTATGATTTTTTTTTTTTTTTGCCATTGAGCTCTTTAACAGAAACGGTACTTAATTGTTTGTGTTATTGTTCACTAGTGCACGGTAAATATCCTTTGTTCTTTCAACACTTGGTTGTGTTTTCAATGTGCGAACTGGCTAACTAGCATTTTGAATCCGTCCTGTCGGTCTTCAGTTTTCCCTTTTCGAATGACAAATACAAACTACTGCCACCTGCTGGTATGGAGAGTTATTTCCTCTCACACAGGTGCAGAACGTACATGCTAGTTGACTGTTGGCTGTAGACTTTGTGGTGTGTTCAAGTGGAACTTTTTGGGCCCAGACACAGGCGACATGAGGCAACAGTTGGCCTTCGTCACTACTAGTTCTTTGATGTTGATTTGCTGTGTCTGGGCCTTTAGTTTCTTGTTAATATGCTGTCATGAGAAACATACTGTTAAGACTACAGGTCCTTAAAAAGTCTTAAAATGTCTTAAATAAAGTTTTCTTAACATGAGGCCTTAAGAAGTCTTAAACTGTCTTAAATTCAGATTCGATGGATCTTAAATATTTTCAGTCACATTCCTGCGAAAATTTCTCCAGCTTGGCAGACCTAATGACTTAAAATGTCCTAAATTCAACTTGGTTATATCTGTAGACTCCATGGAGTGATAAGTAAAACAATGATATGATATGAAAGTGTCATACAATGACAAAAATGCTCTCTTGCTTCTGTCATTTAATAGCTGTTTGTGAGATGTATTTTGCTCATGATGAAAACAATACACTGCTGTATTGAACAGTACTTCTGTAGTACATACAGATATTTGTTGTAGTTTTTTTTGTAGTATCTTTTTTGTTTTTATTGCATTTTTTTCTAATCTTTAGTTACGTTCTTGGTTTTTGCATTTTGTCTTTGTTGCCTTTATATTTATTTCTTCTTTATATGTTTAGTGTAGGCACCAAATACCAAAGAAGTTTCCTTGTGAGGAAAAAAAAGGCAGCAATTATATCAGGGTAGCCATGGCCCCCCCTGTCCCCCACTTTGGGGCACCACTGCTCAGAGCCTCTGTCATATCAGTTGAGTTTTTCTTGTAATATCTCAACAACTGTTAGATGGATTGTCGTGATATTTTGTCCAAATATTCATATTCATATTCACTCTAGCAACACTCTGAAGTTGACATTTTGGTTGTTGGTTGTGAAATATCTCAACAACATTTGAATGGATAGTGATGAAATTTACTACAGATATACACAGTGCCCAGAATGGAATGGATTGCAAACTTTTGTATAAACATTTATGATTTCAATGCAATGAATTCTAATGACTTTGACGATGTGACATTTTCCTTTAGCGGCACAATGAGGTTGACATTTTGTTTTAAGCAAAATGTCTTTACATCTGAAATTTCATATAGACATTCATATCCTCCTCAGGATGAATTGTAACAACTTTGCAGATTCATTGATTCTCAATATAACGCCATCATCAGGTCAGCATTTCATTTTGTTTAATGCTTTTTGGTTCATGACCAAATACCTGCAAAACTGAAATCCTGGCCAACCTCATCAGTCAGTTGGCTGCCATGTGAGGGTCGTCAGCTGATTGAACTCACCTGGGCCCTTCAGCTATAAAAGCTGGCCCATGTGTCTCGCTTTCATTGCTGATGTGGCTGATCTGAACTCTCCATTGTTCACGAGTCTTAACCTTAAACTGGTTTATTTTCATTTTGACAAGTTCAACAAAGTGCAAATTTGATTAACTACAAGACAACAGTTAAATGGAAGTGTAAACATGAAAATCATTCAAACTGGTATTACTCAGTTTTCACACGGTGACACTGATATGTTGTCCCAGTAAGAAATCACGGTGACTCATTGGTTAACACTGTGGACACACAGCAAGATGTTTCCACTTCCCTGACTCTGTCCATTCTGTGAAGAGTTTTCAACTTCTCACTCGGTGCTCAGGTTTCTATCCCACAATCCAAAGGCATCCAGGTCAAGCACAGCAGAACAAAGAGTGAGCCCAGTGATGGGTGGCGACCAGACCGGAGTGTTTCCTTTTGGCACAATGCATGGTGGGATAGGCTCCAACCCCCTGTGCCCTTATAATAAACAGGTGAAGAGCATGAATGACTGAAGGTTCTCATGGTTGAGAGCGCTGCAGGACTCCCTGTCAGTCAGGTTTTGTTACAGGACCTCGGCTCTCAAGCGTTCCCGCAAAGTCAAGGCAAACATGGCCCCTGCGGATATCAAAAATTCATTGACAAAGAGAGCACAGATCTTGTATACGATGTCTGTGGAAGTGTAAAAAAAAACGGATGAGTGACTGCATTCTGAGGTGTCTTTTTGCTCCTCTGTGCTTCTCTTGTGTCAGCTGCTGTTGGTATGCTTTCGTAGCTCAGGGCACAGAGGACACGAGGGGTTTCACAGTTCAGGAGGCATCCAGAGAAGTGGAAAACTGGAATGTAGCATTTCTAAACTGAGGTTAAAGCTGCTCTAATCAATATTCTTCTATTAACAATGGAGCGAATGATTATATGTGATGCAAAAGGTGTCACATGAGCGGCAAAATCTAGTAATCTGTACCAAATTGACTCTACACACACTAAATCACCACTGAAGGTCATAAAACCAGAACAAATTAGCACCTACAGTTATTTTTCCTTTTATCTGAGGTTAACTTTTTATGGCTCCAGAACAGCAGAAAAATCCATTTTTTCCAAACATTTTATGTAGTACAGTTAAAATGTTTTGCAGTCAGGCTTTAAGTCATGTGCTTGATTGTCAATGTGTAGCCAGTGCTGTTGAGTTAGTGTAATAACAGCCAGAAAAATAAAATGTTGTACTTTTGGACACATATTGCAATTGTTTGGATACAAACATTGTATTGTATTGCAAGAGATAACTTTTTTTATAGATATAGTAAGAAAGTGCAATGCCATTGTTCTGATGGCCCAAAAATTCCAAAGCCCCATTAGTCCGAATAAATGTCTCATTGGACCGATACCTCATTTCTCCGACAGCCTGTTATCCCCAAAATGAACGCCAATTTCTCCAAAGTACCATTTCTCCAAAAATTCCCACTAGCTAGTTTCAGTTTCCCAGCACTCTTTGGGCCACTATCTCAGGTGTTTTTCACCAACCTATCCCTGCTTTTCCAGAGGCACGTGTGCCACCAGACCTGGGTGTTTAAGCCAAAACATGATCTTTTCGTGACCATAAACAAGTGGTTTTGTGCCTAAACCTAACCGCACCTTCACCATAGCCGACTCTTTCAATGTTTTGTCCGTTTATTTTTGGGCAAATTTGTTTAATGTCATTTTTTTTATGAGAGCGGAACACAATGTAGTTTGTTTTATTGATATTCAGGGAGAGTTTGTTGCATTTAAACCATGTGTCTATTTTCACTAACTCACTATTTATGATTTGTTCAAGTGTATTTGGATTTTTGTGGGAAAAAAACAAGTTTGTATCATCTGCAAATAATACTTTATGTAGTATGGACGAGGAATTAACAAAGTCATTTATGTATAAGATGAAGAGGAGCGGCCCTAAGATGGAACCCTGGGGAACTCCATGATTGATGGGTTTGTATGATGATTTGTGGTTGTTAATGAAAACATATTGATTTCTTCCGAACAGGTAGCTGCGGAACCAGTCTAGCGCTAGGCCTCTAATACCATAGTGTTGTAGTTTATTGATTAGGATGTCAATCTTAATGGTATCAAAAGCTTTGGACAAGTCCAAAAAAATGCCAATACCGTAGTCGCCTTTGTCAATTGCATCATGGATTTTATCAGTTAAGTCAAGTACTGCCATATATGTAGTATTTTCCTTTCTGAATCCGTACTGGGATGGGACAATGATGTTTAGCTTGTCAAGATAGCTGTTGAGTTTGTTGTAAACTACTCTTTTCAGGACCTTGGAGAGAGTAGGCAAGATTGATATTGGTCAGTAGTTGCTCAGATCGTTCTTATCCCCAGATTTAAAGACTGGTGTGATTCGTGCAATTTTTGCCATTTGGGGCACTACTCCAGAGAGTAGAGATAGATTGATACAGTGCGTAAGAGGTGCAGTAATTATGTTGGAGATGCTTTTCAGAATTTTACTAGAGATTCCATCTGTTCCAGCTGAGTTTGAACTCTTCATATTCATGATTATTTTATACACTTCATCACAGTTAGTTGGATTCAGGAAGAAGGAGCCCAGGTAGTTACCTGGTAGATAGTCATTTGTTCCTTAAGTATGACACTTAAGGCTTAAGGCTAACGAAAACCTTCGCCAATAACTGACTTGAAAGATCCCATTGCATAAAACCGCAGAGCAATCATTATTTGTAAAGAGACGGAAGAGCGCAACTTTGGTATGCAAAACCAGACGGTCACAATCATAAATTGACTTCCTGTCAAATTTATAGCACAAAATCACTAAGCTTGTCCATTGGGTTCTCCTGGTTGTGGAACACTCTTCTCGTGAAGTGTTATTTTTCTCATTCATCTCCATAAACTCAGCCATGTTGCAGTTAAGATGGAGTCAGAGGTACTTTATGTTTTTGTCCTTACTTTGGTTACTGAGGTCCAATGGTTTAACAAACTTTAAGCTAGTCCTTGAGGACAAAACCAAGATAATGAGAAAAATTAAAATAAGTAAACATTTTAAGACAACCTTAAGGAGAAGACTTAAGGATGTTTTTATGCAACCAATTTTATCTGGCTGTGGCTCAGAGGTGGAGCAGGTCGTCCACCAATCGGAAGATCTGGGATTAGATCCACGGCTGCTCCAGTCCGCATGTCGAAGTATCCTTGGGCAAGATACTGGACCCCAAATTGCTCCCGATGACTGTTCCATGGGTGTGTGAGAGCATGTGAATGGTTACTAAGAAGCAGGTAGCACCTTGTACAGTAGCCTTGGCCACTAGTGTGTCAATGTGTGAATGTGATTCAGTAGTGTAAGAGCGCTTTGGGTGGTCACACTAGAGAGGCGCTATACAAGTGCAAGTCCGTTTACCATCCCAAGGGAACTCGGACTTTAAGGAAAATCTTTACTTAAGGTGCTTTGTGCAACTGGCCCCAGGTAATTGTCTGAAGAACTCACAGCGAGCGATTGGTCGTGCAATGACGATTCTGTCATGAGGCTCGCACGAAACAGGAAGAAAACCAACATCCGAAGGTGAAGAAGAAGAAGAAGGCTCATTTATGAGCAATGAAAATACCTATCTGGAGAGACAACCAGATTTGGGGATTTTTGTTGGTAACAGCCAAAGACAAAATTGTGAGCCAAATTCAAGGAACAGCAAGTCATTGTTGTTTATGGCCGAATTAAGAACCAGCTACGTGACTGTGGTGTAATCCACCTCATGTCCTGCCCCCTGTACGCTCTACCCAGGCACCACCCCTCACCTAAACCAGATGGAGCACTTACAGTAGGTGAGGACCCTTCTTACGCAGACAAACTTGCTACATGTGTGAATGTGTCTGGATCTGATCCTTCAGACACTGTCTGGAGTTCATATAAGAAAACAGCTTTTATTATGACTCATACCTCTTGTCTGCAGCAATCAGGCTAAATCTATCATGTTGAGGGGTCACTAACCTTTGAGCAGATGCTTTTTCCTGTACTACCTCAACACTGAATTTGAAAGCTTTGGCAAGACAAGTTAGTAATTTTAGATTTCCAATCCCTCCAAAATAATTTCAAGGCTTATTCTTCTTCAGCCCACTTCTGGGCCCAGACTGTCTCTGTGAAGGAAAACAACAAGAAGAGCGGCACACAAAAAGGGTTATATCACAGCAGTAAAAACAAATCTACTTCCCTTTTATTTCAACTGTGTAAATATCACTACGTGGTAGACAGACACAGTTTACATAAGCAGGGCTCCGATTACAAGCTGTGAGAGTGGCAGGGCATTCAGACTCCCATTCAGGACTGTCACGAAAGCTGGCGTGTCTCCTCAGTGACGATGATTAAAGGGCGCATGTTTGCCGCAGGTATGTAACAACCACTTGGGGCTGAGCTCAGTTCCCCTCATGCTACCAGGAATGTATGGGAGCTGCACAGAGAGGAGAGAAAACTATCTGTGTGTGGGGAAAAGACTGTGCCTCCTCAGGGCTTTTGCTCAGCCACATACAGTAGGTGCACCATCGAGGCTGCACTTTCACCGCTCTAACAGCCTGAGAATATATGGGTTGGGAGGACCCTGGGAACCAGTGGCAACAGAGAGGAGAGAATTATGGGCGTCTTTGCTTTCTAAGAAGTGATCGTGCTGAGAAATGAAACTGAGAGCTTTTGATGACGCCTGTAATAACCAAGCACAGATTACTTAAATAACTGAAGAAAAGTTCACCATTTAGAAAAAGACATAATATGAGCGATATCACACAGTTTTCAAAAAAGGAACTTCATCAATCTTGTTGGACTTTTATGATCCTCCCAACCAGTTTCAGCAAGTGCGTGGTTTACTCACATACCTAAAGGGTTCACTCACATACCTAAAGGGCTCAGTATGCCTCAAACAAAGTAGATCGTACAAAGGCGAAAGTCTTCATAGCTGTTTCATTGAGGGCAAGGCGAGAAGCTCAAGTGGAGATGCAGTTGTTCCTTAAAGGGTTTTTCCACACAAAAGCAGCAAAGTCGTAGAGAGAGACTGACAATGAAGTACAAATCTTTCTTTCTTTCCCACCTCCATATATCTGTCTTACAGTAGCATTGTGTAAGATTCAGAGAGATTTAGTGGCGTCTAGCAGTGATGCTTGCAGATCGCAACCAGCTTAAACTTCCCCCAGGTTAAAATTCCTTCGGTGTCCATTGTTTGGTAGGTTTTAACTAGTTGCCGAATTATCCGCAGAGGTGTCTGAAAAAAATAAAGGAGATTCATGTCATGGAGGGACTGCTAACTATGGTGCCCAATGTGAAATCATGAATGGCCTAACTATGGTGCCCAATGTGAAATCATGAATGGCCCTATCTAGAGCCAATGTTTGGTTTGTCTGTTCTGGGCTACTGTAGAAACATGGTGGTGCAACATGGAAGTCTCCATGGATTATGTAGATATAAATGGTTCAATCTGAGGTAACAAAAACACAATGACTCTCATTCTCAGATGATAATACAATAAAGAAAACATACTTGTATTCCATTTCTGCCAATATATCCCCCAAAGTCCTACACATTGAACTGAGTTTCAACAAGCTAGGACATGTGGCCTTGGCGAAGTTCTGTGGTCTCCGCATGCTCTTCTAGTTAGAGGTGTATGATGTACACAATGTGTAATGAGAAGGGACCTCTGTAATAACGTTCCACAACCTAACAGCATGCTGGGTATGACTCGCTCTACATCGCTTGCTACGGTGCATTCAAGAACAGATGAAGAAAGAGAACAGAGATGTTACATTGTAGCACACGCAAATCTCAGCATTAGCAATGAAACTAGCCAGGTCCCAAACAGCTAGCCTTAAGCAAATGAAGCATATACTCTAGCATTGATATGGGATGCAGTTATTTCATGGCAGGTGTAATGCATAGGACCCTAGGAAGCGCATTGTTGAGTGTTAAGTTTGGATGAGCAGTTCAAGAAAGCTGCAAGCAGCAATAGCACAGGCTGAGCAATCGACCCATTCTGAACAGGCATGCTTTGAACTAGTGGGTTTAAAAGTGGCAGATGAACTCTTCAAATCCAATACTGTGGATGAAAGATCAGACAAGAATGCAAGGAAGTATCACTCCATCTGAGGGGTCATAGGAAGAGAAGACTCATGGTAGCAGTGTGTGTGTGTGTGTGTGTGTGTGTGTGTGTGTGCGTGTCTGTGTGTGGTTATGACCCAGTTAGCCGAGGCCCATGTTTCCAGATGGTTGTGTCATTGCTCCACTACTGGTCTATGCTTCAGGGAACTTTCTCTCTCTGTCTCTGTGTCCCTAACTGATACCACTGATATAACACTCTGTAATGCAGTAGAAAACCAGGAAACATAAATATTGAATTCAATCATGTGAACCTTTTTTCTTTTATCTTTTGACAGGAAAATATTTGCTTTGAAATCAATGCATGAAAATCAGCCAAACTTAGAAGACATTATTAGTATTTTGATAAGTACATTGAGATTGAGATACTTTAAGAATAACAACGTAGACACAGCAGAAACGTGGACTGAGGGTCAGTATCTCTGGAAAAATGCCATAATTAACACTCAGTCAGGAACACTTCAGTCAAAGAAATTCTTATTTCCATTTACAGTATTATATTTGGCAGTATGGCTCTGTTCTTGGGCCTCTCTGACTTTCCTTGGGCCCAAGCAGAAAGCCTAAGGTGGAGAGAGCACACCTCTCTGCCCTTCCACACGCAGTTGAGGAAAGCTTCAAAGCAGAGAGAGCACACCTCTCTGCCCTTCCACGTGCAAATGAGGAAAGCCTTAAAGCAGAGAGAGTACACCTCTCTGCCCTTCCACGCGCAAACGAGGAACGCCTGGGAAAGAGAGCAAACCTCCCTGCCCTTCCATATGCCTACATGTAAAGCCTAAGGCAGGGAGAGCAGCATCAATGACAAACAGAAATGACATTGATGAGTCAGACACAGCATGAAAAGGAGGAGCTGGGGTGGAGGCAGGTTGCAAAGCGGCTTACAGAGGAAGCAGCAACAGTAGGCAGGCCAGAGCAGTTTAAATAGGGCGCCCTGAATGAGATTCAGCAATTCGTTCCATAGAAAGGAATCATGTGATCTATCAGCTGACTCCCTTCCATTAATCAGCTGCTCCATCATTGGGCTGTTTGAGATCAGCTGATGTAGCTGGGATGTGAGCTGAGCTTGACATCGTGTCCTGCCTGAACTAATCCTACGCTCAATTAATTTTAACATTGTTTATGATAATGAGTAATAAATATCAGATTTTTCCCAAAATATGTTTTTATTATTGCTGTCAGACGTGTACTGAGCTCTGTTGCCATCAACATGTTGTCCCTCCTGCTCTGTTCAAGGTGACTGTGTTCACCTGAGCATCAAAGCTCAAGGTATGACTCAGCGTTATTACGTGTCAACATCAGCCTCGTTTCCTCTTATTAAATAAACCAGTCCGTCATGGAACAACTCGGGAACAGTGTGACCCCGCTGCAGTGCCAACGTGTTTATATCCTGTTTATCTCACTCTACACCTCTCTGGTTGTGGGTCATCTCTCCCTTCCCACTCTGCCCTCCTTTTCCCCTCTTTTTCACATCCTCTCCTCCTCCTGTCCTTTCTCCCTCTCGTACATAATGTCTGCTCACGTTTCTTGTGTTTACTTGTAGCTCCAATCCCATCCCTGCCTGTCAGCCTCTTCCTCATCTACCTGCTTTTCCTCGACTGCTCCTCACTCCTCCTCCCCCTTGTTTACCTGTCGCTCCGTAACCACGGTGATGGCCACGGTTGTCACAGTGATCGTGTTACAACTAGGACAGCCAGTTCTGAGAAAGGGGAAACAAGGGATTCCCAATAATAAGCCACTATTGTTCCCAAAAGGCTCTATCTCTCAGTGCTGCTCCACTCCCATAACACACACACACACACACAAACAAACACACAGATACACTAGTAAAAGGATACACACTCATGACTCACACATGATGGCACAAATAAGCACATTCACAAGCAAATACACAACCAGGCACATACTGCGTGCTACATATAGTGCACTCATATTGTTTTACAGTGCCTGGCATGTTACATGTAAAAGGAGGGATTTAGTATTGACCAGCAGTGTGGTTTGGTTTCACAAGACTTGGTCTCAGGTCAAATTTATTGAATGATTGAAAATATTGTGGAGTACATAAAATTAGGTTTTGAAAAATCTGGAAAAATGAGCAGATCTCTCTGCTCTGAAATGCTGGGTGTGTCAGCTGAAGGAGCTGAAACCAAGGACGAGTGAGCTGCTGCACAGTTACAGACTCTTAAGCCCCATTTCCACCAAGCAGTTGTGGATGGTACCAATGGGACCATTATGTACCATCCCCATTTTTGGTCACCCCTCTGTTGGGGTACCTAGCACACAGATCTGGTACGAACGGTCACTCTCCTCAGGGCTGAGTTGTGGCTGGTTTTGTAACCACTATTCATACCGTGGAGACTTTTACATTAGTAAACTATAACTGGCTCCAGCCGGCTGCGCTCGCCTGAGAAGGATTAAATTTACAAACCTGTCATTTTTAAATATCCCATAGAGAGAGACTCTCACTGCAGCCTGTTGAATTTTGTTCTGATAATGTCGGCATGTGACCTCATTCTGTGGATGATAAGCAAGGTGCAGACGTCCCATCTATGTCATCGGTAATGAGGTAATACAGTGAGTGCTGGACGGAGCAGTGAGTGACAACAATCTGCCCACATTTAAGGGTACTGTTTGTGGTGGAAACACTAGGGTCTAGATACCATGTCTGAAGGGTAAGTTTGGTTTCAAAGGTACCATACTGAAGGTGTTTGGTGGAAATGGGGCTTTATTAGCAGCTAATAGAAGCTAACATTAGTACAAAGCAAACACCCACAGCAGTGAGCAGTAATAGTTGCTTATTCATGTATTTATTACACTGAAATATAGGTGTAGATTTTGGGAGGGGGTGCAGGGGGCAGATGAAGACATAACAGTAGCACAGGACTTTTATTTTGACAAAATTCATGACATTTACACTATATATATATATATATTGATGCAAAAAAAGGCCAGAAATGGAGCAGCTTAAAACAACAACAACAACAAAAATCAACACAGTGCAGGAAATTAAGTGTTTGATGCTCAAAATATCTTGGCAGAGGATCCCCAAACACCCTCATTTCATATGTGTCCCCCCCAATGTTGAAAGAAAGCTTGCTGAATGTAGCAAAGTCATCGTCACACACAGGGGGTAAATGGCAGGGTGAAGTTAAGATAAGGATGGCTTCAGTGCAGCGTCAAGCCTAATTTCAGGCCCACCCAAATAATCCTGGACACAAAAATGCTGAAAAGGGGTCTTAAAGGGTCTTTCCCGTGTTTTCAGCAATGATTTTCTATGTATAATGTGTTGAGAAAGAAATCTGATTTTACTGTCCCTGGGCTTCAAAAAGAGGTCATGGTATCCTGATTTTTGGTTACTTGTATGAAATGCTGAATCCTGTGATTCCCATAATTCAACTCACCCTCCCTGTCGATTAGATAAAGTCAGTGTAAGCCAATATCTTATCCTGTTTAAGTGTGTTGTTATCATTGTAAATCAGCTTGCAAATATTGCCATATTTTTATGAATGTAGCTCGCTAGCTCATCCACCTACTTGGTTTGGACTGATTGATTGTTTCTGTGCTGGAGGACACAGCCTACAATGGGCACAGCACCAGATGTATTATCAGAGATGTGGGAAGAGATTCAGAGCTCTGGAACCAGGCTATATTTAATGTCTTTTGTCTTTATTGTCTCAGACTTTAAAAAGCGTCTTCAGTGCAGAAGACTTTAATCAAACTAAACGCATTATATCCTGTGTGATGATGGAGGATTTCTCCTGAGTAAAGCCAAGCTGACACGCAAAGTTTAGGAAAGCAAATGTTTGATTTATTAGAGTAAAGGAAGCGTGCTGCCGCTCCACAGTGCACCACCTTGGTATCAGAAATGTGTGTGATAGATTAAGAGCAGAGTTTGTCACATGAAGCAAAGGGAAGAAAACAAAGCTGAGGTCAGTGCTGAGCGCTTGATTTTCACTCACGCTGCTGCTGCGGAGAAGCCGCCGCTGTTCCTCTGGCTCCGCTGCAGCCGAGCACGAATTCCCACAGGCTCTTTTTCTGCTACCACAGGAAGCTGAGCCGGGTAGCAAACGCTTTAGTTTTACAGCGAGCGAGTGAGTGCAATGCAGTATAACCTGCAGCAGGGAACTCAGATGCTGGCCGAACAGAACTAGGTCACATCCAGCGTCATAACACACAACAGGCAAAGTGGAAATATGGTTGAGCAGCGAGGCCACTGATTACGGCCTACTTTCTTCCTCTTTCTGCAACCTTGCTGTTTTCGGAAGTTATATGGCACATAAAAGAGGTTTGACACAGAAAAAATATAGTCCGACTATATATTGAACAATCCCTTTTTGTGCGTTAGATGTTTACCAAATCATTTCACAAGCAACAAATGTGTAGTTCTTTCATAAAACAGGTATTTAGGAAGGAGACTCTTCTTAAATCCAGGAGATTTTCAGTACACAATGAAAAACAGTCAGTGGATCAATACAGCCCTGGATGGCTTTATTTTTTCATGTGATCCCTGTATTCCGTTTGGAGGTCGAGCGAGAGCACATAAACTCAAAATAACTTTCTACAAACCACCTTGCTCTTCACTGCCAAACAGGAAAGAGAAAAGAACAAAAAGAGCCGGAGCAACACAGGGAAACTGGAAGCCAAGTAGCGAGAGATACTGATGTGGGTGTTCAGGTGGATGGCAAAGGTCCCAGGACATTTTGTTACTCAACAAGCGATGCTGCTGCCAGGGATGTGGACACTCCCTGAACTTTTATTTTATTTATTTTTTTAGGTGGGCAAGGAAGCAAACAGGCCATTAGCTTCGTGGCTAAAAGAGTGCTTTAAGCGAGTGGTGAGAAGGCTTGCTTCCGCTTCACTGGCTGTCATGCTAGATTTCAGACTTCAGAGTCCAGCATCACGACAGCATCGCTGTTTGGAGTACAGCTATTGTTCCCCTCCATGCAAATGTGTGTATTCAAAAACCATAATAAAATCCGATCTGCTGCAAGTGTGGCGAGTGTAAACGCCTCTCCCCCCGACACACACACACAACTGTGTGTGCTGTTTCTATGTCAGTTCATTCATGCATGTGTTTGCATTCTCTTTATTTGCTCCCGATTATCACTGAGGCTGCTGTGATGTCACCACCACGCCGCACCCTACCCAGTCTGTCAATATGAAAGGTTACGCGTATCGAGTATCCCATCTGTTTTTGTGTTGGATCTATTTTTGGAGCTTTCCGCTGTACATAAACAAAACATTCAAAGCAGACCCACGTAAATCTGTGTTGACAGAGATACAGGTCAAATCACAGAAAGCAGAAGTGACATTACATGTCTGTGACATTTGGGCTGAAACCAAAAGAGCCAAAACTCTCCATGATGTCATGAGCACACAAGCCGAAGTGCCTTGACCTGATATTGATTTTCTTTGCGAGCACAGGCACATTAATATCCCTTTATGGCTGTTATCAGATACAAAAGTAAATATCCAATTCAGTGTCAATACAGTAGCTGTGCATCTCTCAGTGTCTTTACTTCCGATGTCATTTTTCAAAGCACTCTTTTTCAGATGTGGGACCAAGTCACTGTTTTGTAAGTCACAAATAAGTCCCAAGTCAAGACTATCAAGTCCTTTCGAGTCCTTAACAAGTCATAATGCACTCTTTACCCAATCAGATGTGCTTTAAACAAGAGATTAATATGTTAAATTTACAAAAAATCATGAATGCTTTTTAAAATTGTTACTTTTTTGTGAATTATATTATTTGGTATTTATAATTCTTTTTATTTTTTGGAAGTGCTTGCATCTACATTAGTTCTTCATGGTTCTTTCCTGCAACTTGATTGGATGCTGTCAAATTTGTTCAAACTACTGCTGGATTTATACTTCTGTGTCAAACTGACGGCATACTTACAGCATAGGCTCTGCGTCGACGTAGAGCCTACGTCATACCCTACGCCGTAGCCTGACATGCACCTCCTTAGAAATGTAACTGCACGCTGCAGCGACGCAGACCTCCTGTCTGTTTTTGTAAGATGAAACCATCTCCCTCAGTGGAAACAAAGCTTTTATGTACTTTAATTTCACAGATAAGAAACAATGAGTTGTGTAGACAATAAAGCCTCCACAAAAATAGCATTTTAAGTCTTGTGTTTATTTATACTTCGGGATTTATCCTGGTTTCATATGTCTTGTTTTGTCTCTAAGCTAAATTATACAATGTAAAATGCCATAGGCTTGTGCTAATAACGTTAGCATGTTGTATTTGTTTGATAAATGTGTTTAGTATAAGATAGTTGTTTTGTCGGTGAACCTTGTGAGCTGTAATGGAGCAAAATTTTGTAAGGTTACCTTTGTTAAATGATGCTGTTGTCCCTGGTTTCATATGAGTAGAGGAAAAGTCCACTAGCAGCTAGGCTAATATATACAATGTAAAATGCCATAGGCTTGTGCTAATAACATTAGCATGTTGTATTTGTGGGGAAAATGTGTCCAGATAAAGACAAATGCTTTGTCTGTAAATGCTGCGAGTTATAATGAAGCCAGTTTGTGTACTTGTGTTTAAAATTGTCTCTATTAAACCATGTTTAATGTGTGTTTTGAAATAACATATTGGGGGAGGACACATGAAATGGGGGTCTTCTGCGAGAACATTTTGAACGTAAACGTAAAGCCGAGTCTTTGAACCAGCTCTTTGAAGTGACGAGTGAGCAGTTGCACTGTCTTTCTCCCTCACAAACTAGTCTCTCTCAACTTGTTACAGATCAAATAATCTGAAATTAACGGATACAGAGTAAATTAAAGCAAAAAACAAAGAAATTAGGAACTGGCTCGTTCACTTTAAAGAGCCAGTTCACTCGTTCACTTCAAAGAGCCAGTTCAAAGACTCGGCTCGTTCGCGAACTTCACATCACTGTTGTAAATGTCTGTATTTTTTCTGCCTCAATATTTTATTTGGGTAGACAAATGCACATGCTCTAAATATTGAAGGGAATGTGTCCTCTGCATCCCCCCCGAAATCTACACCTATGCCCAACAAACCTATAGACTGATTTAGCCATTTGTAAGCAACCGCCTGACACGTAAAAGCTGTATTTACTGACGTATTTTATATCACTGAACAAAATGTAAAAATCTCTAAGCTCGTGTTAGCCACAGACCTTATTTCAGACTTCGAACCAAAAACCCATTCACAAAACCCATTGACTTTCAGACGAGGGAACTGGGAGTGCTAAAATGCTAATCTAAGAGTGAGAGGTGACAGAAATACCTCACCACGTCTGTGACAGTTGGCAATGACATGTCGTTTCGAAAATGTCCCTGTGTGGTCACACTACAATATGAGACCAGCATTTCAAATGTGTTGTATGTTGTGTGTGTAAAGATGTTCACCAATTCCAAGAAATGGTTTGGACTGGAGGGGATTAGCTTCGACTCCAGGTTTCCCTCTGTGTCTGTATTTGGCTAAGCAAATATAACTTGTTGTTCAAAGTGTTCTACTACCTTTCTAGAGACGGTGGTGCATGTCAAAGATGGGTTTTATTGTCTGATGTCATGGATTGAGGGAGGAATGATTTTCCTGATCAAATATGATTACCATTGTGGTAAAATAATAGAGCAGCTGGTGAACTCATCAGAGTGCTTTTAGTTCTGCATGTCACACCCCACAGGTTTTATTAAGAAGTCTGACAGCCCACGTCTTAGTCCTTTTATTCACTTTAAAGTCCAGCCCTGAGTGAGTGACATCATTCCTGGTCAACCGTTGGTGACTTTGGTATGCAAAGAGCCAGCTGTCAGAGCCGGAGTCACGAAGCGTACTCATGACGTCATGGAGAGGCAAATTTCCTGCGTGTGTGTGTTTTTCTAAGACGCTGGAGTGTGTCAACATTCCCTATCGCATTTTCCTACATTCCCTTGTAACCCTCAAGCACATACACACACATGCACTTTTCATCACCCACGCAACTGTACATGCACTCGTGTATACGCACACACACACTCACACACACCCTGTGTTTTATCCTTCGCTTCTCCTCAGTGTGATATTCCACATGAACTCTTAGAAAAAAAACCTCCACAGCAGGATGATAACACATGATGTGACAGCATGGATCGTGCTGGCTACTGAAGCGGAGAGGACAAATGCGAGGCATGGTTGAATAGAAGGGGAAAAAACACTGCTCAGCAACTTTATTACACTGACTTGGGACTATTAGAAATCTATATATATTTAAAACCTATATATATACATGTATCTACAGTGTGAAGTCAGCCAATCCCAGCCTGCCTGGCTGCTGGGGAGGATGCTTACCCAGCAGGCTTTGGGGGTTCAGTGATAGGCCAGAGCACATGCGGGTCACAAGAAGCTTGAGGGAAAGAGATATCAACTTAAACCATATATGCACAGTCCTACATACATATATGCATATTATCGAATCATCTAGCCCTGTTATGGTTTAATGTATTTCTCTGAACGTTGTGCACCCATGCATGAACTGAGCCCACTGTTATAGTGTGGTGTTTTTAGAGGAGAGAATTTTAAGTGCATATATATATATGTCAAGGTGTATGGGAGTATTCACTGAATATGGAAAATGGAAAGAGCTTTTGTTTTCTGGCTGGTTCAGTGTTGTGTTGTTGCCTCCATCTAGGAGAACAGACGCAGTTATGATTTATGTCAAGTTGTGTTTCAGATGTTCTATGTTTTATTGTATCGACTGTTGAGGTTTAGAAAACTGTATCTTTGTAATTTATGCAAAATTCTGCATTAGAACAAGACCAGGTCAAGACGTAGTATGGACAGTATGAAATGTCAGAGGGCTTTTAATTTGAAACAGGAAGTGGTGGGATTCACTCAGTCACAGTTATTCGCTCTTAAAATTCATTTATACCCCCTTTACGTACGAAAATAGATTCGCCTGTTTCAGACATTGTAAACGTCACAGCCCTCACACTTCCACGCGTCTTTTATGTTAGCATAGATGCATCCGATAGGTAGCAACTATAATATTGTACCTTTCAACGGAGGCATTGTTGTACACAGTGGAGGTACATTTCTTTTTTACATTTCTTTGCCGTCTCCTATAGTTGTATCTCGCTTGAACTACGCAACACTGCCTTCACGATTTCTGGAGGTACTGCTCCATTTCGTCCATATCTTTAAGCTTTCAGAAAACGTGCACAAATACGTACAAAATAAACGCAGCGTACAGACAGAATGCTCCGTCTATTTCCGCCTCTAAAATTGAGCATAAATGAGCCCTTACAGCGCAGGCCCTGTGCAACCATTGGCCATTATTGTTGCATACAATGGATTTGAGATGCATGAACAGCGGTCACAACAGCTGTATACATCCTGTGAGGACGTAATATAGAACTATAAAGACAGTCAATTAGCAGTTTAACAGCAAAAGTATGTCCCTCTGAGGACGCAATAGGGGTGTGTCAGCCCCCGTGGCTCTCTCAGCGCCTACACATTTTGAAAGAGCAATGGTCCATGGGAAAACACCAACACTGATGTCATCACTCACTCCGACCAATGGTGTAACTTCATCAACCACTCACCCATTTAGCGTTTACAGGGCGTGGTGCAATTTACATTTTCAAATGTTCTTCACAGTAAATTAGACTTTTCTAATTTGCCTTTCTCAGAGAAGACATTTGTCATGTCACAGTAGGAAAGTAGATATTAACAAAATTAAAGCAGTAGTTAAACGTGTTGGGAAATACACTAATTTGCTTTCTTGGATGTCAAGATCAACATCATTCAGCATCAGTCAATACCACTAGCTGCAGGCACGGCACCAGAATGCCAATTTTGGACAGGCCTTTAAATTACAGAAGTTCATAGTGTTTACCTGGTCTCCAAGAGGTAGTCTTGCTAAAACAGAAATGACTGATATGCTGCGGAAGGCAATTAGCACATCTGGCTGATTATGACACTTTTTAAATCTTTTTCAATGCCAAGATTGCATGTGTTGTACACATGGGCGGGCCCAGGCCCGTTAGGCCAAACCACAACACCGTGCCTGAGAGCCAACATGCCCAATAGCTTAGCTTAGCATAAACAGCAAGAATGGCTTTAATGTCCATTCTGAATGGGCCGCAGGTGACTTGCGAACATGTCAAGTTTGTAAAAACCACTTTATTTTGAAGTGAAGTGAATTTCCAGCACAGAGCTTTTACTCTGAAGTGCTCTTCCCTGCTGTAGAGTGAGTGCCTAATGAACAGCTACATGACGGAGACACCAAACTAGCTCAATGACATGGCCAAACGCAAGTTTGATGCTGAATACATTGAACTGTGTGGGCCTTGAACAAATGACTATGGAGAAATCTGAACCCCGTGGCTGGACCATTTGGGAGTCACTGGTGAAAATTGTACCGAAACTCCAACAGTCCCAAAATTGTCCCATTGGAGCAGAGGCCCATTCGTCCGACAGCATGTTATCCCATCAGAACTGATGCCTGGTAACTCATTAACAACACCACTTGGCTGCTCCAAATATCAGACTTTCGATCTCATGCATGTCCATGAAGAAACGTGAATAGCTTGTTCTTCTGGGATTAAACCCTCTCTACCATGGTAATAAAATTCCTGCATGGAAGCAAGCTACATAATGCCATCCATGGAAGAAGGATTACTAGATTATGTATCCAATAGAGAGGTCCGACAGCCTAGCTTCTGTGATTTTTTTTTTACTACTACGACGAAAGCCTGACCCGCCCTACTCTGCCTCTGATTGGCTTACCCTGATATTCTTACCCTAACCTTTACAAATCTCACTCCTCGTGCCTAAATCTAATGAACTCAACCAACGAAAACAACAAGTACTAGTGAATCAGAGGGACAGAAGGCCAGGTCATGCCTTTGCCACAGCAGGAGGGTCAGATGACATCATCCTGCATAATAATTAGCCATGTGCTTCTGCTCAGGAGCAGTCCAATGTGACATTTTTCAAACTTCTGGGGTTTTGGAATAAAGAGCTGTCGCAACAATAGCCGGTCCTCATTGTATTGGGGTGAAGACAGAAATTTCAAATTTCAAACCATCTACATGACTAGCGAACCACTTTTTTGATTTTAGTGGGCCAGTCCTTTACTTTTGTGCCATCAAACCTTTGGTCCGTCTACCATTTGTTTCTTAGTTGTAGCAAATTTCAGAACAAGCATGATGACCTTTATGACTGTGAATCACTGGAATAAAACTCTTGACATGTTTTTGAGAAACTCACCTAGGAAGATTTATGACATTGTACTTGTTATGCTTGATGTTAGGCTCATTGTTTTGGCCAGAGGCACAGAACTGCTGTCATGTGACTGTATTGTGTGTGTGTGTGTGTGTACACACAGATATGATGCAGGGGAGAGAAAAAGTGTGGCCTGAAAACAAGATTAGGCTTCCATGTGTGTACATATATGCTTGAATGTGAGCATCCATACATATGCATGTTTGTCTACGTGCTTGCGTGAGCTCCGCCTCTTACGTTTTAATGAGTCATGACCGGCGAGTGTTGTCCATGCTGACTAAAATTAGAGTTTCAGTTATCTGCCCAGTGAACTGCTCAGCACTACTTAATTATTCAAGACCTGGAAAAAGACTGAGGACTGCCATTTTCTCCTTCGCTCTCTCTTTCTCTCCCTCCCTCCCTCTTGCTGCGTTTTGTTTCCAGGAAGTGAAGTGGAAGACGGATGAAAGCCCCTGCGTCACCCCTGAGTGCGTGTCACTGTGTCATTCACTCGCTACTGGATGATAATAATATCTTCTAGGCTTTTCCCCCTTATCACGCTCTGTGTGTGCACCCGCGTTCACACTGTTCGTGAATAACATCCGACGTCAGAGGAGTAGGAGGTGTACAGTCACATGCTCAAGAACACACACACACATACATACACACACACACACACACACACATTATTCCCGTATTTCCCCACTAATGCCTAAAATTATCTGTAATATATTCTAAACGCCTGACTCTTGCTCTTCACAAAGAATTCATTTCATCATATTTCTGATCCTATCTTGAGGCTTTTAGTGGTAAAGGTTCACCAATAAGATATCCTCTATCAGTGGCATTTTGAAAAAAAAAATAAAATCAGGGAGGGCAGGGTTCTGGTGAGGATGTTGGTCAATGAATCATTTATTTTCAAATACATTCCTGTTTGCTCCCTGAAATTGTGCATTAAAATTTGGTCCTGTTTGTCTCTTCTGGGGGGATGTGTCGTAGTTTGCTCACATATCTTGATCTCAACAACACAACTACGTTCTGCACCAACCTCTGAATGGCATCTAGCAGTGATCCACAGTATTTACTTTTCCCCTTGTCACCCAGGGTGAGCAGGAACAGGACGGCACCTCATATTCCCACTGTATCAACGCTCCTTATTCCCCATAAAGCACACGCCTCCTCTCCTTCTACTGCCTAGAGTCCTCTTCTCTGAAAAAGAGTCACCTGGTTTCGGTGGTACAAAATATATTTCAGTCAGGACCACTTCAGTCAAAGAAAACTTTATATCCATTTGCAGTATTATATTTGGCGCATGGCTCTGTTCTGGGGCCTCTCTGCCTTTCTTAGACCTACACAGAAAGCCTAAGGTGGAGAGAGCACACCTCTCTGCCCTTCCACACGCCTATGTGGAAAGCTTTAAGGCAGAGAGCACACCTATCTGCCCTTCCATGAGCCTACCTGGGAAGCCTAAGGCAGGGAAAGCAGCAGCAAAGACCCCCCGGAAACAGAACAGAGCAGCATCAATGGCAAACAGAAATGACATTGATAAGATACTGAATGTCAAATTGCTCCCAATGACTGTTCCATCGGTGTGTGAGTGCGTGTTAATGGCGTATGAGTACCAGGTGGCACCCTGTACAGTAGCCTCAGCCACCAGTGTGTGATTGTATGTGTGAATGTGTTGTGTATGTACATAATAATACATTTTATTTTGGGCTTTGAAGATGAGCACAAGGTTGTTGTAGTCAATTCGGTATTGAACAGGAAGCCAGTGTGGTTGGATGAGAATGGGGGTGATGTGGCTGCATGATTTAGTGCGGGTAATGATCTGGGCAGCAGAGTTTTGAATGAATGCATGTAGTGTAACAGCGCTTTGAGTGGTCAGAGGACTAGAAAAGCGCTATTCAAGTGCAGTCCATTTACCATTTACGATTCTGAGACAAGACCTTCAAAGAGTACCTTTGAGACCTGTCTCGAGACCAAGACTGATCTACAACACTGGTAAGCACAACAAGTCTGATATTACCTGAAAAAAAAACATGAATACTACTACAGCAAATTTTATAATTAGTGTCAGATGGTTGTGTTTAAGTGTTGGTTCTCATTCAACAGTCTTATCTCTCATACACTTTCCTAGTGCTGTAAATACCTACTAGCACACAATCAGCTTCTGACAATAGTCCCCAACAAATATTGAATAAGAAACGATTCAGTGTTAAAACACTTAAGTATCTATTCATGACCCATTTGTAAAGATTGATGTCAGTTTCGTTCTTTTCAAGGGATTTGTTTACAAAAAAAGTTGCATGTAGTTACACAAGGAGAATACTGAAGGGCCCTTGAACGATAGAGCTAGTTGTCACTCTCTGTGCGAATTAGCTGCATCTTCACCTGTGGCAGTCACCAAGGTGAAAAGTCATTGTCTGGGGGTGACGATTGTGTACGTTTATGTTCGTGTGTGTGCAACTGTGCGTCACGTCCACCCCCATCCGTAACACCTTTTGTTCCCTGGCTGTCACTTCTTGTAAGTCAAACGCTTCCTCCATCACTGCACGCTCTCGCTTTCTTTTTGTCCTTATTTCACTTTGTCTCTCCCTCCTCTGTCTCTTCATTTCTCTCTCCTTCATCCAGGGTCAAGCCCAAATTGACGTCAGTCGTCATCATTTCAGAATAATGTAATGTGTCTCCTTGTCATCATCAGAATTACATCTGTGTTAGGAAAAGAAAGTTACAGATAAATTTACTTCTCTCATAGAAGGATTATATTAAAAACAGCAGACTGTTAAACATATCCAGCCTATTAACAGATGTTCCAACTATGACTATTGTTTTTGTGGCCAGCTGAGGCTGTGTGTGTGTGACTGGTAATAATGGGTTCAGTATGCTTCCAACAAACTAGTTCTTTACATGTGTCGTCTGACCATGTCTCAAGCCAAAAGTTTTTATACCTGCGCCGAATAGCCACACTCAAAGGCACCATGAAAGCCTGTCACCATAAACACCTCACTGCATCACATTGTTGTCTTGATCTCTCTCCAAGAACTCAGTGTCTTTTGTGCATGTACTTAGTCTCCAGACAAGAATCTGTACAAATAGGGATAGTGATGAACTACTTGGGCCAGTCCTTGTCCTCAAAGACATTTTTAATGTTGTTCTTGGCTATACACACAAAGAAAGAAAAAAGTAGCTATGTGAAGAATTTGTTAGCTTGTTACACCTCCTCAAACCTTCATCAGTACTGGTATCAAATGTTTTCTGTCAGTTCCAACATTCTCACTCCAACCTCGTCACAGATCGACATTTGGTCATGGACCTTCCAAGTCCAGATACGACGTGAGAGGTACCCTGGGCACATTGGTTGTTGACGTTCTGAAAAGCTGTGTCAAGTCATGCCTGTTACATGTATTGTCTTCTTTCAAAATACACTAATGTTTTAACGGGATATTTACTGTTTGCATGCTGTCTCTTTTAAATTAAACGCACTACGTCAACAACTATTGCACATGGTTAGGCTTAGGCAACAAAAACACATGGTTAGGTTTAGGAAAAAAGAACAGGGTTTGGCTTTAGAGTCTGATGCAAACAAGCGCTGGATTCCGACGACTTTGGAGTGAGACTGGGTTGTCAGTTCCCAGTCGTTTAAAATATAGATTTTAAAAATGCAAAGGTATGGAAAAAAGTCATGACGAATAGTTCGGCAATCATCAGAATATCTGCGAGAAGGTTCACACTGTAGATGGTTTTGCTAGATCACCAAATACAAATATAGATGGGTGTAAATAAAAGAAAAAACCTGAATAAATTAAAGAAAATAAAAAATGCCAATGCTTCCATACAGAGCTCGAGGGGTCACTGAATTGGTTTGCTGAACATAAAAATGGTGCAAATTATAAACTACAGACTTCACAGTCACCATATATCACACCAATTGAGCACCCACTGTATGGGATATTTTCAACTGACATGTTACAACAGAGCTCTTCACCACCATCGTCAAAACAAAAAATGAGGGAACATCTTGTATGTTGAAGCTGTTCTGGAGGCTCATGATGGCCCACCATACTAAATCACTAATTTGTGCTTTTCCTACATCAATTTATCAAAATAAAAGTCCACAGGTACTTTCATGTTTTTATTGGGGTGGACATATACACGTTCTAGATAGTGAGGTGGACATGGCTCCTACATCCCCTCCAGAATCTGTGCCTATGTTCAGAAGATGCTTTCTTTAACCTGCATCATCCAGTTACTGGTCGTCGAAACCTGTAGGAGAAAAGACAAAGCACTCCGAGCTGACCAATCATAGAAGCATCACATGGCTCTCTATGGAGCTGCCATACATATGGCGGGCAGCGCAGAATTCAGTCACAGGGTTCACTCAGGCCATAGCTGCCCTCAGTCACACACGCACACAAATGCATGAACCCCCCTGAACCCCCTGCCATATAAACAGGCAGGCATGTTAGGAATGCCCACGTGCATTTACAGACATGTTTTGTGCCACCGGTGGCATTTGTTTGGTTAATCAGTCTGAGCAGGCAGCGGGGTCTTTTGTTATTGGCTGGGGCACAGGGCGGGGCCTGCTGGCTGAAAGAACCTATGAGCATCAGCAACATCCTGCTCCTTTCAGCGGGGAATACAGGATGCATTCCTGTAACATGGCAGCATTGTCATCTCGTATAATACCAGAGAGAACAGGGAGGAGAAGGAGGATAGAGCCCTCATCTGTCACTGTCACAGCTCCTCTTCTCTCCATGGACCTTCATATTCCATCTGAAAGAGAAATAAGATCTGAGTCCATTGTCAAAATGGAAATTCAGTCATTCAAGGACAGGAGAAGAGATAGTGAGGATCAACAAACAGCAACACAACACATTTCCAAGTTAACAACATTCACAGTTACTGGTGGGCTGATGAACAAATGCCAGCTCAGAAAATACTCCATTAATATTTTCTGGCATTTCACTTCAAGAGAATGTTTTTTTAATCACTATCACAACGCAACCTCATTTGCACTTTAAAAATAATGTTTGGTGCTTCATACAACGTAAACGAGTTCTTAGACATCAAGCGCTAATCTCACTGATTGTGAAAAAGGCAAAACCTCTTAATAAAAGGGGAAAGTGGCTAAAAGGCAATGTCAAAGGTTTAAGGAATATGTCACCCTCAGAATGATCAGCTGAGTGTGCCTGCCCAGCTGGCCACCATTGCTGTTAAATGTTGATATTTGGTTTAGATATTTGGATATTATAACTCGCAGCATTCACAGACAAAGCACTTGTCTTTTGCTGACACATTTTCCCCACAAATACAACATGCTAATGTTTTTAGCACAAGCCTATGGCATTTTACATTGTATAAATGAGCCTAGTAGCTAGCGGACTTTTCCTCTACTCATCTAACGCCAGTGACACAACCCTGGCTGTGTCACTAGTTTCCCTGTATTTTTCCTTGACCTCTGTTTCCCCTCCCGCTGTCTGTCTCTCTGTGTGTCCGTGCTGTGGGCGTGGCAACTCCCTCACTCTCCTGGGTTCCTGATTACATTCATTCAACTCACCTGCTCTTTGCTGCTCACCTGAGAACCATTCAGTAATCAACCCTGCAGTTTAAAACACCGGCTCTCCAGTCCTCCCTGGATGGTTGTGTCTACCAGTGTGGTACAGTCATGCTTCTTCAAACCCCTCCAACCTTGTTTTTGCTTCCTTGCCATCAGCCTCCAGTTTTTCCCCTGTGGCCACATTTATTATCCTGGCAATAAAACCCATTTTTTACCACTTTATTTCTGAGTCAGTGTTCTGCATTTGGGTTTACCGTTGTTGATTGTATCAGACAGGGACAATAGCAACATTTTCAACAGGGTAACATTACAAAATTCAGCTCCATTACAACTCACAAGGTTCACTGACAAAACAACTGTCTTATAGTAAACACGTTTTCCAAACAAATATAACATGCTAACGTTATTAGCACAAGCCCATGGCATTTTACATTGTATAAATTAGCCTAGCGGCGAGCGGATATCTTTGTTTCCCCTGAGGGAAATGGTTTCAGCTAACAAAAATAGCAGGGGGGTCTGCGTCACTGCAACGTGTAGTTACATTTCTGTATTCTTGTTTACAATGGCGGTCTAGAAAAAGGCAAAGACTCTTAAGAAAAGGGGGAGCGGCTGGAAGAAAATGTCAAAAGTTAAAAGAATACTTCACCTGTAAAATGACCATTTGTATTATTGAATTTGTGAAGAAAATGTTGTTTTTCTCACATGCCTCCATGGTGAACGGAGAATCCAAAAAAGGCGAACATTCCTCATGAATTGCAGCCAATGGGGACTGCATTTGACAACAGCAAAACTATATCAAATCATCTGTTCACAAACACTCACACAATTCGTGCAGTCTCATTTATTCAGTCATACGTCCTGGCACACTCGGGGCGTGCTACTCATTGGCGGGAGTGTTTTATGTTGTAACATTCTGGTGAAAATGCATGCGTTGGAGAAGTTTTGAGCACAGGACTGGATAAAAGCCAAGACAAAGGTTAGGGCATATTAGCGAGTTGGTAAACAGCTGCATGTATTAGTGAGAATGTCCATAATAGAGTCCTTGAAAGTTGTTTTGCTTCCAGTCTGTCACTTCACTCACTTCACCGCAGTGTTAAAATCAGTAAACAAGACCTCAAGTTTGCCCTACGAAGGTAATTTATCTCACAAAATTATTAGTGGCTGTTTATGAATCAAAGTTGCCTGGAAAATGGAATTTAAAAGGTAAAGGCACGCTTTGGAAATATGTTGTTAAGTGGCTTAAATATGCAAAAAAAGTGTGAAAACTGTTAGTATTTTATTTTCTACAGAGGTAAATTAACCTTTTATAGCCACTTTGGCACAAATCATATGGCAGATCCTGTCCTACAAGTCCTCCTGTAACTAATAAGCCTCTTCATTTGCATCCCCTCATTTGGGATTAACATAAATTTAAAGGAAATCAATAAGGGATAATGACAGGTCAAAGACAACCAGACTTGCAGCTGAGTCTTTTAAGGTCCAGACACACCAAACTGACATCAAAGAAGTAGGGACGACAAAGACTGACTGCATCGCCTCATGTCGCCTGTGTCTCGGCCAATAAATTTCACTTAACACAGCAAAGATTACAGCCAAATAGCACATATGTGCTGTGCCTGCAGAAGAGGAACTAACTCTCCATACAAGTAGGCAGTGGTACTCTGTATTCATCATTCAAAAAGGGAAAGCAGAAGACCAACAGGACGGATTCAAGACACTAGTTAGCCAGTTAGCACAACACAACCCAATGCTGAAAGATCAAATGATATTTACGTGTTAGCGAACAATAAACAAAGAATTGCGAATGGTTTCTGCTGAAGAGCTCAATGGCTCAAAAAGGACTCTCAACTAATATAAGTTTGCTTCGAGCTCACGTCCACAGACGGAAGTTGTGTGTTTGCTTTCCTCACTTCCATTTGTGCACTGAACTGAACTGCCAATCAAAGTGATGTATTTCACTAACAGGCTCTGCTATCTCTGACGCCAATTCAACATGTTGAATCAGCCAAAAAACAAAAGCCAACAAGTTCCGAAGAGGGTCAGTGGTGCAGGACACGCCGCAAAAACTATGGCGACAAACGCTTACCCACTTCCTGATATTGACCAACGGCCGACCGTTAGCTTGGTCTGTCAGGTTGTGTTTAACCACAGGGCTGAGTGACTTCCTCTGCTTCCTACTGGGGAGTCCCAGTCATTGTAACCTGAGGAGGTCATAAACACTTTGAAAGTCACATGAGAGTCACTGGCTGTGGATCTTCAAAGGTCAGATGGCAGCTCATGTGAGAATCATCAGCTTTAAGACCAAACAGAAAAGTCCAGTTGCGTTTGACTTTGGTGGCATGACATAATGACTTTAACTGATATACCTCACCAGGGCCCCTCGTGAGCTGAGCAACTCCCTGCACAATGGCTTTCAGTTAAAACACAACATATGTACTCCTCCTTTCGGAAGAGACCTCAGCTAACCCCGCAGTTTCTCACGAGCAGGATGCATTTAATTCGATCCAGAGGCCAAATGTAACCCCCCATGATCAGCATTCAGGCTCTGACTCCAACCATCTAACTCTGAGCTGTGGGGAATTATAGGTTTTATAAAGGAGCGATTGTTCAGATCGCAGTTTGCATCAGAGTTGATCGTCAAACACTCGGAGGGGGGCAGAGACAAGAAGGGTGGGGGGGTATGACAGCATGAACCTTGTATTTTCCTCCTCAGCAATACTGCCAACACAACAAGGCTATTGTGTTGTTCTCTGTGTGATGTGGCCAGGTGGGGAAGTTTGGGGAGAAAAACAGAGAGACGCCTTACAGTGGTATACGTTTGACAACACCTGCAGACAGGTGTGAGTGAGTGTGTGTTACACTGACAAGACAGAGACAGAAGGCAAGACAGACAGAGAGTAATAGCATTCAAGGCTCCCTCCTTCTCTTTTTTCAGCATATGCCTGCCTCACACCAAACCATTTTTCAAGCATTTTCACTGTTGCAGACAAATTTCCAATTTTGGAATTAAGTCATGAGCGTGTGAGTTGTAACTTTGATCGTTTGGCATAAGGTGGTTATAAAGCTCAGTCCAAGCTGTCTGAGGTCAGTCTGTTTCTTGTCTTGATGTTCCAACATCAACAGGCTGCAATCACATGACCAATGTGCTGACGGGAGTAAAAAGGGAAGAAGTCCGCTTAAGGCTGAAGGTCGGAAAGGTCACAAAACACAGGACTTTCACCCAAGAGCCCAATGTTCAGACTGTGTAAAACCAAGGGAACTCTGAGTTATCTTTATGTACGTCCTCATCAGGTTTCTTTCCCTAAAGCTAACCTACGTAACCTCACCTGCCTAAACCTCTTACTGACAAATCTAGAGTTTTTAGTTTTGGCTTATGCAAATACTGAATTTCAACGATGTGAACACTGTCCACAACCAATAGTTGCACTCTCCCCAGCACCAAACAAGAAGCAGCAAACCGGGTAGACAATAAATATGCCGAAGACTATGGGAAGGTGCAAGGACGTGAATAAGTCTCAGTTCTCCTTTACTGTGATGGAGTTGTGGAGCAAACAAGAGATGGTGTATCTGATCCACCAGCTAGCACTTATATTAGTCCTTTTTTTCATTCATTCCTTCATTCATTATCCATAACTGCTTATCCTGTTAGGGGTCGCGGGGGGGCTGGAGCCTATCCCAATTGACATCGGACGAGAGGCAGGGTACACCCTGGACAGGTCAGCACAGGGCTGACACACAGAGACAGACAACCATTCACACTCACATTCACACCTACGGCCAATTTAGAGTCACCAATTAACCTGCATGTCTTTGGACTGTGGGAGGAAGCCGGAGTACCCAGGGAAAACCCACGCTGACACAGGGTACATGCAAACCCCGCACAGAAGGGCTCCCACCCTGGGTTTGAACAAGGAACCCTCTTGCTGTGACACGACAATGCTAACCACTGCACTACCACGCCATCTGACCATGCTAACCACTTATTTTTAGTGAGAAATCTTACTTTTTTAAACAGTTTGCCTCTCGTTCCCATGGTCTCCTCCCACTAAAACAACACAGCTAACCAACAGGGGCTAAGTTTAGGTGACAACATTTAAAATGTAACTTTGGTGCATAAATACAGTTTATCTTTATGGATTATATAGGGCTGTACTGACAAGAATACTATTGACATTTCACACATTTTATCATGTGTGTCTAGAGTTTTTGCCAACACATAAGGAATTGTTAATATGTCATATTTCTTAAAGGGAGTTTGGTGTAATATTTTCCATCAGGAGCAGGATGAGAAATAATCTCTGAAGGAATAGAGTTGTAGTCTTGCAGACAGTCACCCTGCATGATCCCCAGTCTTTGCAAAATCTTCTAGTGTAAAGACTCACATTGCCTTTAGATATGAGAGGGTGTCAGACTTCTGTCTGTTAAAAGTCTTTTCAAAGTCCTATGGTAGGCAATATTTGCTCTCTTAGCCTGTGTCTCCCAGGTTGTGGTGGTGACGGGTGAGTGGAGAGTCCCACCCCCACCACCCCCCAAAAGTAGGCCCTCCTGTGCCCAGACAGAGTAGCCTGTGTCCAGCGGAGGAGCAAGGTGACGCCAGTGGGCCACACTGGGCCTGTTGTTAAAACCTGCACATTAAGAGTGGGGGTAAGGGGTAAGACGAGGGGCTGGGGGTAAGACACGGTGGTGTTCTGGAGGGAAATGTAAGGGAGCTGGGGAATAAAGAAAAAGAAGGAGAAGGAGGGAGGCGATATTAAAGAAGGGGAGAACACGAGGGAGGGAAAGATAGAGAGAGCAGGATTAAGAGGCGTGTGTGTGTGTGTGTGTGTGTGTGTGTGTGTGTGTGTGTGTGTGTGTGTGTGTGTGTGTGTGTACGTGGCAGAAGTTACATCTGTTCCCAGTTACCCCCCCCTCACCTCCTACCCCCCCTTTCTGTCTTCCCCAGCTTGTAAATGGTAGCATTCTGCCAGCCATGTGGGGCTGTGTGGGGCAGGGGTTTCGCTGCTTGGCGGGAGATGAGGCGAGATGCACTCGATTAACAGTCGAATCTTGTTCTCTCGCAGCCTGTAGTTGTGTAACCACCTCCTTGACGGGGTGAAAGTTTGAAATCATTACAAATCCTGCTCATTGCGTTCAAAGTGGAGGCAAGTAGGCTACAGATTTAAACATTTGCTAAGGAGGTTTTAATGAGTTTCAGAAAAGTTTGCTGAGGGAGACTTCTCTGTAATAATGGATACACTTAGTGCCTTTGTTGAGAGGAGTGCTGGATGGTAGAAGTTTGTTGGTAGTATGAAAACAAGTGGTTACAATTGTGTTAGTATTATGATTGTGTACTATCGTGATACGTTTTAATGCTTAGGCTAGATAAATGTTAATTACTTGGTCTAATTTGGGGTCTAATTTTTGTTAATTGCTGAGATCTTGGAATACAGCAACATCACAAAAAACAACCTAGAAAGTAATCTCTACAGATATCTCCATATAAATGCAGAATCTCTAGGCAATGGGACAATAAGTACTGGTTTCCCTTTGCAGTCCAAGTATTACTGACCAGTTATGTTGGAGTGGGCTTTGGTTGCATGGAAGTAAACAGTCCATGTAGAGCAAAAGAGACCAAACGCATTGGCCAAAATGCAGTCTCGAAACCCATTGGCTGATTATGCTGTGTTCCAAGATCTCAGCAATTTAAAAAAAGGACCATTTTAGCATATAATAAACATTTAATTAGTCATGTAGCCTAAGCATTAATTTTACATTTATAAATAGTCACCAGAGTTTGTTTGTAACTGGACAAAGACCACCTCTTCAAGAAGGGCTCGGTCTGTTTTAGTGCGTACTGGAGTGCGATTGCTGTGTTCACACCTGCCCAAACAAACTGCGCTTAGGGGGCAAACGCACTTGAGTCTGATTGAACCAAACCAAACAGAGCAGGTGACAAAGCACCCTAAATCGTCACTAGACTGGATTTTGACATTGCTTAGCATAAAAGATAAGTAGCAAGTTAATAATATGGCTTTTAAATTAACCCTTTGGTTAGCTGAATTTATTTGGAAAAGATCAAAAAAAGTCCAAAAAAAATTCTACCCCAAATTTTTGAAACATCCATTAAAGTTTGGGAAACCTTCTTAGTGTGTAGGATTTAGGGGAGCTATTGGCAGGTGTGTAGCCAAATATTCATAACTTTGTTTTCATTAGTTTATAATCACCTGAAAATAAGAGTTGTTGTGTATTTGTTGTGTTTTCGTTACCTTTGAAGGAGCCATTTGAATCTACATACATTGTGGATCCTCCAGGCCCTCAAGAAAGCAGCTCAGCCTTCCAGCAAAGTTTTCCCAGTGGTCACTCACGGTACTGCAGCCCAAAAAGCATCTTCCCCACAGGCCACCACTGTAAAAGAGGCACCTGTAAAACTGTTGACAGGACACCACGAACTGCAATCAAGGTAAATAATGACTGTTTGTATCTTTGTAGTGAGCCATGGAAGTTTAATATTTGCAAAACTTTCCTCAAGCCAAGAAAAGGGATTTAAAAATCTGTGATGCCATCATAATGTAAAGTCTGTGGGCCAAGCAAGGCCTGCCGGGAGAAACACTACTGTGCATATTCAGTGGACCACATACCGCAGAAGTAAACCCAGAAGCTAGAAAACTTTTTTAGCGTATGTGCCAGGCAAGGAATGAATAGGCACCATCTTGACGTCCACTATCTAGATATTATTCAAATCTATGGGTATGGGGTCCTCTTTCACAGAGTTCACCATGCTGTTTAAAGTAGCCCAAGATGGACAAACAACAAAACAGCAGCTCTACATAGAGCCATCTGCGTTTTGTATTTTTGCGTCAGCCGTAGTTGTCCTACATGCTTGGCACACGGGAGAAGTTTCAGTTCTGCAACCTCATTGCTAGATGCCACTAAATCCTACACACTGAACTGTAAGAGGCCGCTACAACAAGTAAGCTAACGTCAGTAGGCTACATTAAAAACTATCTTATCTAGTTTGTGTTGTGAGAAGATTTACAGCCTATGTAAACTGTCCATTTGTAGAGAATTGAAGTAAAATTATCAGCAAAGGGAAAATGTTTCATTTAAGATAGTATCTGCAAACATTTTGAGAAGTAAAAACCATGATAGAGAGGAAGATGATAGGCACAGCTCAATACAGCTGTGTTGTGTTAATAAAAACTCAACAAACGTAATGTTTAACCATTAAGTCCTTCTGAAATGTATCTATCGTAACATTTTCTTTATATAAACTCACAAAACAACATCAAACCTTTAAGATAACATTGTAAGTCAGTCAGCAGTTAACAGATTTGCTCACTAGCATTAATTAGTTAGCTAGCTCACGTGGTCGAGCTAGCCGAACAAGTCTCCCATCATGGTTAACAAACCTAACATCCTAGTTTAGCTTTAATTTTCGGCACTGTTTATGTGCTGTGATGGATTATTAACATTTTGGTTGTGCTTCCTTTTTGTTTTACCTTCATAAAAGTGGTTTAAATAATCTACCAAAGTTGTTAGCTTGCTTTCAACCTGTCTACACCATCTAATTTTTGCATGTGTTTTACTTTGTCAGACTTCATTTTAACGGTGTCAGTGTTCCCAAATCTCAGCAACGACTTTGGTAAGTGCAACATTGTCATGTTCATGGTTATACAGTGGCCAAAACCACATATATAAGACAGAAGTTAACCACATTCATCCAATAACACCTACCTCACTGATAGTAATTCTCCAGCCAGCACTATCAAAAGATGGCAAATACATACACATTCATATGGAACAGATCCACTCGCTGTGTTTCTCTGTTTAAGTTGAAAGTTTGTAGTTTGAAAAAGGCCTTTGTTACGTAATTCCTGCTCTGGTAGTAGTCCATCTGGGAGTACTCTATTGGCACATACAAATGTGTGAGAGTGTGTCAGTGTGTGGGCGAGAGCAAGATGGAAAGAGTCAAGTGCGTGAGTGTGTATACGAGTGTGAGTGAGCGTTGTGGGTGTGTGTGTGTGTGTGTGTGTGTGTGTGTGTGTGTATTGGCCTTATCCGCTTTTAATGCAATCGATTAAATCAAATTTCAGAATTAAATTTTGTCATTTCTATTTTTTTCCACCTGACGGTTTGAATAGAATGACAGAGCACCGATCCTTGATGCCAATATGCAAGTGTTCCTGTACTATGCATGAGTGTATTTATGTGCACGTGTGTGCGCGTCTGTGTGCGGGGGCAGCGGCAGGCTGGTGAGTGGGCGGCTCACTGCCTTCCATTCTCTCTGCAATCAGAGACACTTCCACGCTGTTTGCTAGCAGAGCCATTCACAGCCATCACTAAAGAGTCCCAGAAACAGGATGGAGGCCAAGCCGGAGCTGCTATTGCTTGGCCACGGGACACCGACTCAGTTCCAGCATTATGTAAACCTGCCAGATCAAGCTGTGTAGTCATTTGGTCACACACTTAATTTACATTTTCAGCAATGGAATGAAAAACCGGAAGCCCTTCTTCTCTTCTTCTCTCTTCTCTTTTCAACTTTAGTAATGACAGCAGTTTAAGAAAAGCGGGGAAATACCTGAAACAGTCTGCAGATCAAAGACAGAGGGTGTTACGTCACCATCATTTAACCCCTACTGGTCAGCTCTAACAACCTACAATGTAGAACCTGAGGCCGGAGTTGCATACAGCAACTGAACAACCACCCTACATGCAGAAATGTGCATGCCAAGCAACCTACATCCTGCAACCTTAAAGACTGATTTGGGACCTGAGAGTGTGCCATCTGAAACAAACTGAAACAAGACTTATCTGTCTCCGGATCATCACCTGAGGGTATGTCCTACCACAAGAGAACATAATGGGAAGCCATGGTGTTGTTTACGTAACTACAGTGAGGAGCCATGTCTTTTAGCGGCCTGTCGTAAACTAAGAGATTCAGGTCCTGAGGCGAGGACGCTCATGCAGGCACCAGCTCAGAACAGTAAAACAAAGACAGGCCGCCTGGAGGAAAACGCTCTGCTGGATGATTTCTGTCTACAGCTGCGTCCAGCCTTTGAATTGCTCGTGTGTCCAGATGTTTCTGGCTATTAAGTCAGTACATGTGTGGGCCACAGTGGGACGACTGAGAGATCACCTCTTACATCAAGGTCGCCACCTAGTGGTCAGAGGTGTAAAGACAGGAGGAGAGGCGTCAGTAACATAACCTCTGCCAGTACTACCCAGTGTGGTGTTGATAGTGTCAGTGGTGGAAAGTAATAAGGTACATTAACTCAAGGGCTGTGCTTTAGTCCACTTCCACTTTATGCTGCTTTAAACTTCACTACATTTAAGATGAAAATATTAGTCTCCCCTACAAATATTTGACAGCTATAGTTACTAGTTACTTGACTGTCAACACATTAACACATCAACAATATAAAACAGGTCTTTACTGATCTCTAAAGGGGAAATTTGGGTGTGGCAGCAACACAATAACAGAAATAAGTACAGATAAATAGAGAAATTAAACAAATAGAAGTATATAACACAAAAATACAATTATATAACACTGACATAACCATTTTTATAAGTACCTTTACTTGATATGATAAATGAATTTTGTTGATAAGACTTCTGTACTTTTACTTAATATTCGTATTATTATTTTATTACTATTTTTATTATTATTTTTATTAATATTCTTTTCTTTTTTTTTTTGTAAAATTTTAAATGCAGGAATTTTAGTTTTTTTTTTTTTTTTATTTATTACATTGCAGTGTTCCTACATTAGCTTACAACCACATACACACAACACACAACACACACACACCCCATAGCTGGATTGTGTAGGTTTAAATACTGGTGGGTGGACAAAATAATGGAAACACCTTAAAGAAATAGGAAGAAACTACACAGTATAAACAGTGTAACAAAAGTTTGGAGTAAATGCCAGTTAGCAACTTTCGTCAGCCATTAAAGGGATATTTTACTTGTGAACATGACAAAAACCCTTGATCGTGGTATGATGATGTCATCTGGGTCATTAGGGTCATGTTGGTTTGAGGTTGATCCTTAAAAATGATCACTTTTAAGGTGGTGTGAAGTTTTAAAGATACTGGTATTAAAACGGCTATGAAGATCAAATGAAAGATGCTATTGAGTTGCATTATGGGAAACGTAGGATCCAGACTTTCTGGAACTTGACCTGTACTGGGGGCTAAAAGTCAGGATATTTCCTCTTCAACCACTGAGATCCCACCTTGAGAACAAAATACATGTATAGCCTGCATATATACATTCCAACCTTAACACACACACAAAAAACTAAAAGCAAGGGTTAAAAAAAAGGACAAATAAAAAAACAAAGGAGCTGTATGCGACAGTCAGAGCTTTAATACAGCAGTCTAGCAACGTCCATGTTGAAATCTGTGTCTGCTTATATGCTCTGAATTTTGCATAGAGCCCTTCTAACCTGCCACCAAAGGAAGTGGACTGAATTTTGACATTTTGAAGAGAACGTTCAATTGGTTTGAACTGATTTAATGTTGTTTCATAGCTGCAATTCTGAGGATCTCACAAAGATATTGGTGTTTTTCTAGAGTGAAATCAGGTGGTGATAAACCTAAAATAATACAATACAGAGCTTGTTTAATTGGACACATTTCTGAGTGTTTTGTGGCTGTGAAAAGTTATATCGTGGGGGTGTAGGAAGTGCGAGGCTTTAGCAGAGCAGGCTGCAGTGGGGAATGAGTGGCATGTCACCGGCCCAGTGGCTCTACATGGCAGATATATGTCCAAAAGTGCTGAGCTGACAGAGAGGTGACAGGCAAGGCTTAGCTGACCCAGCAGTGCTGCACTCTCTCCCCCTCACTCTGTCTGACTGCAGACTCATCAGCAGCCTTCAATACAAAATGCACTCTCTTTCCTGGAAACCTGACTGTCTGATCCGCACTTTGGAATAAAAAAGCAGGTTTGATTGGCGTTAATTTCCACCAAACTTCAAAAACTAAATTATGTGCCATTTCAAAATCTCCTATCACAAAGAATTTTTTTTTCTTTACCCTGAGGTTGTTGTGAACGTGAATCACCCCTCGCTCTGACCGAAAGTAGCCCTGTCAGTTGCATAATCGCCATCGGTGGGGTGGTCAGCGTGGCTAAGCTGCTGAGCCCTCCTGTGATCGCGGCTCTCTCTTCTCTACGGTTCCCATCCAGAAAAAACAAAGCCATATGAACTGATAACAGCCAGGAAATGAGTTCCATAGAGAATGACACAGAAGCCCAGGCCTGTTTCATATCCAGTCGATTATAATAAGGGGGAAAATGGAATTGATGCCTGTTGTTGTGATAGGCCGCTCTTTGCTTTCATGTGGCCGTGTGGCTTTGAAGGTTCATAAGAGACTCATGTCCTCTCTTATTACATTGCAATGAAACACATCCACTAAACTACCCAATAAAACGCGGATCAGAGCGAGTCACGTTGAGGAAGCTGGATCAAGATGTGAGAATGTTATGATGACCCAGGAGTAGTAGGCTGTATTTTGACTGTGCAGCTGACAAAAAAGAGATTGAAAAAATACCGTGTCTGACATTTAAGACCAGACTATGTTGCAAATTGAGCACTTAGGCTCGCGGAGTCAAGTTATATACATGTGTAGTTATTTGCAACCCACTCATCAGCCAAGAGCCAGTCTTCCACTGCTGCCCCCGGAACAGCATGCAAGTCTGTCACAGTCTCCGACTAGGCGACAGGGTTGCAGTCTCACACACATCCGGCCTCTTTAACACTTAAAAAAATCTGGTATTCTTTATGTACAGTGCCTTCTGTGTGTGGACCCATTTCAGTATGTCACACTTTGCTCCAGTTATTGCATTTACAATAATAGGATTTGGACACTATACTTTATTTTGGGTAAATTTAAAAAAAAAAATCTCACATTACTAGTATTTTTCCCATTCATGTGAGCATTTTAGTGTCTTTTAGCTCATTGTTTTGGTTCAGTCTCATTACGTTTATCATCCTTGTTTTCCTGCCACTATATGCTGCTTGTTGTCAGCAATTAGTCAGTGAAGGTAGCTGAGCAAATAAAAAGAGTGGTGCAGGAACGAGTCCTAAAACTTAAAAAAATTAACTGGCAGTTCTGCACTTCTGGTTGCCTCGTCTCGAAGTCAGTGGTTTTTTTGTTAAAAGCCTTAAATAAGTTTAAAGGCTGGGACGCACCAAACTGACATCAAAGAACTAGTGGTGATGAAGCTCAACTGTTGCACCAACCTCCTCTTCCTTGCATCATGTCTCAGTCAAAAAGTTTCACTTGTCTGCACCTGTGTAAGAGAAATAACTCCACATGAACAGATGTCGTTAGTCTGAATTTGTCATTTAAAGAGGAAACCAAAACAGACTGACAGGATGGATTCAAGACACTAGCTAGCCAGTTAGCACATTAACAACACTACCTGATGTTGAAAGACCAAAGGATATTTGCCGTGCGCTAGCGAACAATAACACAAACAATTATAATCCATTGCTGCTACATAGCTCAATGGCTGAATAAATAATCTTACCAAATATAACAAGTTTATTTCGGTCTTATGTCCTCTTTACCTCTCTTCTCGTGCAAGGAGCTGAACCACCAATCAGAATGAATTCTCTCATGACAGGCTCTGATGCTGATTAGAAATGTATCAGCCAAGAGACAGGTGACAATGGCCGACAAGTGCCAACAGACTATGGTGACAGATGCTCACGACAGCCCAAAATGGACCAACAGCTGAATGTCAGCTTGGTGTATCAGGGCATTAAGAGATTTTCACATTTAAGTTCTACAAAATATAATACGTCACTCATGAATTTTGAAGCTTTTCCATGGTTGCTAACAAGTGGCTAAAAGAGACCACAGAACATCATCACGGCTAGCACGGCTTTACAGTCTTGTTGTGGTGGCCATGTTGAAGTCATGCAACCGTGGTGGTTCATTTATAGGCTAACATTAGCTTTTTACTTGTGGTGATTGCAGTTACACTTCATAAATCATAAAAGCGGCATTCATTTGTGAAGATTATCTTACTGAAGAAAACGCGCGAGTGTCATAAATGTGTGTTTGCACAAAGCTTAATTTCTGCAATACTTCAAAATCCAATGGAAAAATCCCATAGGCTTTTTGATGAGGGATTCAGGTCAGTGCTAACCTCCAGGCCGGCACAAAAAAAACGTCATACCTGCAGCTCTCTATAGCTTCTAAAGAGCCACGTATACTTTTGGGAGTTGGTGGAGACCAAAAACAGAGACAAAAGAGGAGTATTGGACTTAAATTGTGTTCACACTGTGATCAGATGCAAATTTCTGCCAGGCAGCGCGATGGACTCGATGGATGCCACACGAATTAAGCAGCACGAATGACGCAAGTAGTGCATCATATGCTTATTCACTAGAGTTGAAAAATCTGAACTTCAGCGACCAATTCACACCACCATCATGTATGACACCAAGGACGTACTGGTGGAAGTTCATCCAACGACTCAGCATTTTCAAATGCCTATGATGTGAGTTACTTGCATGAATGAAGCAAGTCAACGCAAAATATAATAGCGATCAAACTAGCACAAATAACACAACACAGCACTACATCTGTCAGGTGTCCAGAGACATGACTCCAAATAATGAATGCTAATATCACTGTGTCTGCTGGATGTCTTAAAAAAGCCAACTGTTAACATGGTAGCCGTAACAACTTTATAAGGTGCTATTAATATTGAGTTAAGAAATCAATTAATGGAGCTTTAAATGGCCTATTCATGAACTCTTATTTAGTTGTTTGTTCAAAATGACAGTGGAAAAATGTTGGGATTGCTCAACAGAAAAATGCATTATACAAATTTAAGTCAGTTTCCTAACAGTGTTTGAGTGTGGATTTAGCTGAATGACAACACGGCTTACAGTTAAGGTACACACAGAATCAAACCTGTGACCTTCCTGTCTCACTAAACACTAATCCCCCCTGCCGCCCAGACTGTGTTGTCAGTCTGTGCCTGTGTGTGACCTCCTCTATCCCTTACACACCACCACCTTGTTCCTTCTCCTTCACGTCTGTTTACACCCTCCAGTGTCAACACCGCCTGAGCGCCATGGCAACACACACACTGCTACGAGGAATCGGGCCTCAGCTTCCACCAGGGTTTTACAACTGCTTTTGGAGGAAAGGTACGGAACGCATTTTGAAGTCGTGTCCAACAGTGTGAGAGAGAAATATGCCTTTGATGTGGGGAGCCAGCTAGTGTTTTATGTTACCGCAGGTGTTTCACAAAGGTTAACTATACAAAATAGTGCCTATTCATAGCAAAACATACAGTTTTACAACCCCAGTGTGAAGTAGGTCATACTAACACCTACACAATGACAACACACCTATTTTAGGGTTTGGTTTTTAGGTTTAAACTCCTAATTTAAACTTTAAAATACACATAGGACTATGAAGAAAAATGTAGACATGGTATGTAACCTTCAGCTGTGAGGCCATATTTGATTTCAGGTCCTGACACCAGGGTTTATCTAACCAGGTGTTGAACATCTGCCTAGACCTGTCAGGGTTACTCTGCTTGAGTAGAGCTCCGAGGATATCTGAAGACAAATCTTTTGGGTCCTGGCATCCAGATTTCAAATCACAGAATCTGTTGAGCATCAGCATCTGGCTGGTTAGTTACGATGTGACAGGGTGGATATGGTTCTGCAACTGAAAGACCACAGGCTTGATCCATGCAGCAGATGTGTGTGTTCTTACAGCTGCAGTCCTACTCCAAATTAATTTAAATTCGGCATGTTCACACAGGAAATATGATGAGTTTATGGCAACTCAAAAGAGCCACAACTGCAGCTGCTGAAACTGTACACCAATTCATGTGGCTTTTTAATTTCATAGAACAATTTTATGTAACTTTGTTTATAACTACATGTTTTGTGCATGAGGAACATGCACCTTGTTTTTATTCATTAAATTGTATCTCACAAGATCCTTTATCCTGTGGGGACACCATGTACATGTAGTCTGTTAATTAGCATGCTGATTTTTACCAGGTGTAATGTTTACCATGTTCATCTTCTTAATCTAGCATCTTAGCATGCTAACATTTGCCAATTAGCACAAGACACAAAGTACAGATGAGGCTGATGTAATTTGTTTTGGAAGTCGCTGGCCATGAAATGAAGTACTGAACAAACTTGACCTGATGATGGCACGAGATGAAAAGTCAGAAGAAGTTATTATGATTCATCCTGAAGGGGTCATGCACATCTGTATCAAATTTCATGGGAATCCATCCAATAGTGGTTGATTCATTTCACTTAAAACCAGAAATGCCAACCTCATGGTGGCACTAGAGGCAACATCAGTCAGGATATGTCATCTGGAAACAATGAATGGGCAAAATTTTGTGTCAGTCCATTGAGTGGATGATGAATTATTATACAGGATGAGTGAAAACTATAACCTGTCAGTGATACTACATGAAAAGTCAGGGTATTACTTTAGTCATTATACTTCATCCTCTGGGAACCATGAACGTCTGTACCAAATTTGATGACAACCCATCGAATCGTTGTTGAGATATTTCAATGTGGAACAAAATGGTGGACCAACTGACAAACCAATGAACAGACAAACCGACTTTGCCATCTCTATAGCAGTGCTGCCAGCATGGCTAAAAAGTAGCTAATGTTTTTCCAACAAAAACTGACTATGGAGAGGGAGATGTAGTGAGTCTATGTATCGTCTTCCAACCTTATCGCTATCGTCAGAATAAATGTTGGCATTGTACATTTCTGCAAACCCTGGATATTTTGCATTTGTACATTTCGATACATTTGTATGTTTCGTACATAGCAAATATGTTAAAAATTTACATCTAATTTATGTTATGTTATGTCAACGCTGTGCTTAATGTGTGGTTAGGTTTAGGCCCAGATAAAACTTGGTTAAAGATAGAAAAAGGTAATGTTATTTGCCACAAACACAGCTGGACATGTCCTAACATGTCATTAAAAAATACCCGCTTTTGTTGTTTGTGGGTCTTGAACAGTGCTCAGCAGCCAATTCACCAAGATGTCACAACATACACCGTATGGCAAGCCCTTTTAACATATAATCAACAGAGCTGACTAGATTACAAATATCTACAATCAACATTCCACTAGCAAGAAAATAATTGTTGATATCAAGCATTAACATTTTGACTAGTGAGAAAATAACTGTAGATATATTTAATTAGAATTTGCTACTATTTAAAATTACATTATGTTGGCTTCGTATTCTACCCAGTCTAAAAGCCATTGCTGATGTCTACAATTGCTATTTCTGCTACTGATTAAATGTTAAAAGGGCTGGCCATATACACCATCCCCTCCTCCTCCTGATGAGAAGCTCAGCTCATATACCTGCAATCTGAACTCACTCACTCACTCTAGAAATGTTGAGATAATACATATGGTACATGGAAATGAAACGTATCTGGTTTGCAGAAATGTACAATGCCAACATTTTATTCTGGCAACTGGGCTGCTCAATCATTGGCTGGCTTTCTCATTTTATTAACAAATCGACATAGTTTATTATGAAAATCTAGCCAAATCACGTCCTTATTAACCCCAACAACAACCTTCATGAATACTCATAGTATGGTTTAAAAGGCTAACTAAAAAATTTAAAGTTACCTGTTACCTACATATGGGTGTCAGCGTCTAAGTCCTTTAAGAGGTTGATCCGAGTCGCCCAATTTTCCGCCTCGTAGGGTAGTCATATTGGCGGAACCTTTTTGGTTTAAACAGAATGAGGCCGCCTTTCACCACGGGAGGGGCTGTTGAGGACTTGTGGGAGGAGCTGCTGATGACGCTGCATGTGCGAGCCACTGGCGATGGATAAATAGGAAACAGCTGATAGCAGGAATGAGCAGCTAGTAGTTAGAGGGAAACACAAACCTGACAGATCTGTAAAGATGAGAAACTGGGGAGACAAAGAATTGCGCCCCCTCCTTGCCCTCGCAAACGAAGAGGCCATTAACCGTCAGATGACGGGGACGGTGAAGAACGGGCCGACTTATGAGAGAATCGCCGAAGGACTGACTAGCCGCGGCTTCCCTCGGAGTACGTCACTGTTTACGTGACATGCTGAGCTACATGTTTTGTTACTTGCTCACGCCCCCCATTGCCGCGAAAAAGGCACATTCTATATAAACAAAGGTAGGTAGGCGGCATTTTGCTGCACTCCCCGATTTTGTTTATATACTGCCAATGCTGAAAAAGACTGATTGGGCTTTCCTGCGAATTTGCACAACTCCTGTCTAAAAAGGGCTTATGTGTCAGCCCTGTGATAGTCTGGCGACCTGTCAAGGGTGTACCCCGCCTCTCATCCAGTGTCAGCTGGGATAGGCTTCAGCTCCTCCGCAACCCCTAACAGGATATGGAAAATGACTGAATGAATGTACATAAAATTGCTGCTTTTTATGCTGCTTTATTTAATTTTTATTATTTATGTATTTGGTTTTGTGGTAAGCTTGCTTAAAACTTTTTCAGTGGAACTAGTTGCAAAGAAATTTTACTGGGAAAATCAAGTGTATGTCATTTAAATTGTGGTATAAACAAACCTAACAATGCCCGACAATCTATTCAAGTGCTATCCCCTTTGACTTCCCCATCTTAGCATCTTAAAAAAACAACAACACAAGACTTCAGGAGCGAGGACTGCAGCATCTCTTTAGAGGGAGATCAAAGTCGCCCTCTCTGTCTCCTTTCATTCCTGATGGGTGTACGAGACCAGAGGCCAGACGATGCAGTCGCGCTGTGAAGCTGCACACAAACACACACACACACACACACACACACACACACACGCATGCCAAATCTCATCATCATACTGTCATGCAGGCGTACACACATATGCCTTCACGTGCAGACAGGCACACACAGACATAGGCGCTGGCTTTGAGATCAAACGAAGGTGGGTAACATGAATACATCCTACCTGTCTGTGAGATCTCTGTACAGCAGAGAGCGTGCCAGCTAGCACCAGGCCACTCCCTGTCTCCTGCACCCACCCCTCCTCTTCCTCCTCCTCCTCTTCCTCCTGCTTCACTGAGAAATACAACTCTGAAACAGGATTGAGCCGGTGCATTGTTCCAAGGGAATATCTGAAGACTAATAATGAAACTAGCATCGCACTTTTAATAAAAGAAAAAAGCCAATGAGTGCAAAAGTCTCTGATGTTCTTCTGTCACATTCACTTTCATACATACAGTAATTGTATGTCTATACAGTACCAACATTTCCAGTTAAAGTACACACTTTGAGCCTTTCATGTTGACGTCTGTTCACAAGAAAAAAACAACACTTTTCATTCCCAGCACAACGAACCATCAGGGTCACATCACATGCTGAATAATTAAAAATGTTTGGATTGGTTTAACACTCTTATCGAACAGAATAGTCCCAGGCAGAATATCATTTTCACACATGAGAGGAAAACATTGGTGTTATTGAATGTTTTGCTAATACATTATTTCTCTCCTGCCTCAGGCCCAGGCGCAGCTTGACCACCTAGTTGTGAAAAAAAAAGCATCATGGCCTCATGACGTAAATAATTCAGATTCACGTTATGTTTCCCTGTTTGCTCCTACCAGAAGTCAATTGAAAATCTTATAGACGGATCACAAATCCAAAAACATGCTCAGTAAATGCAGCGCTGCTTGATTCAATGGAGCGAAACAGCCGTAGTCTAGTTTTTAAAATTGCAAGAGGGTCTGTAGTTACAGCACACAACATGAACAACATACCTGCTTTTGGAAATAACAGTTGTGATTGTGATTTTTCAATAGCACAATTTAAAATTTCTCATACAATTTCTCCTCCCTATTAAACGCTATGATGATTTTATACAGGAGAGGTATATAAAATACTAGGATTGAGCCAAATACTTGGATGAAACAAGTATCCGGTACAGATTTTTTATGAGTACGACGATTATACGCGTAAAATGTGTCAATATATGTCCTTGTGATGAACTATAATCCTCATTTGGGTAGGAGAGTTCAATATCTTGTGATCAAATATGATCTGAAGCTCAATTTTGAGGCTGTTCTGTAAATATTTTTCAAATAAATAATAAATGTAGCAACTTCTGATCAATACATATCAATTTCAGGCCTCAAATAACTTCTTGTTAGTTCCCACCCATTTTTGAGTTAAGCAAAACTATTTTCTGGTTTAAACTCTGCCCATTCCATGTACAGATATGGTTACGGATAATTTAGTTGGTTGTACATGTCAACGTATTCCTATAGAACTGTTCAAACGATATCCTACAAAAAATACATGCACAACAGTTTATATGATAACCTACTAATTTAGCCCCAGGAACGACATCATGTCCTTAACGTACAGTTACAGAATTAACATAAATTTACGGAGGTTAGGTTTAGGCAGCAAGCATTGCAGCTCATTGTTTTCATTTTCTGACCCACAATGTCACAGATTAGGTTCACTCCAATCTTAGAACCCATCGGCTACATTGGTCGGATGACAATATAGCTTCTGGAAGCAATGGCCAATATTTTGGGGGTTCCAGTAAAGCCAATGATTATCCAGGCAAGACTTCCTCTTGCCTGTGCCACTCATTTTGGTTAATGTAATAGCCAATATATTCCTAGGTTGCATTTCGTCAAATATGTGCTGTCTCTTCTGCTCTAAGCAGGGACTCTTTACCTGCCCTGTAAACATGATTGGTCGATGCTACTCAGACTTTTAATGAACAACAAACGGAAACCAGAACCCTTCCATTTCCAAAATCTTGTCCCATTGCCTAGATTCTGCACACACAGATATCTGTTCCTGAAGATTAGGTTCACTCTTAATGCTCTCGTCAATCCAATTTTTTTTTATTTTCAGCTCTGTATGCTACCTTTCTAGCACCAGACAGACAGAGTTAGCAAAGAAAGCTAAAGCTAGTTGATGAACACAGTGGAGCAATTAGCAGCTAAAGAAGCCAGATATGTCCCTTAGAAGTTGGTGGAGACCAAAACAGAGCTAATGGAAGCAGGAATATTGGACCTACATTTAATAAGAGGCCAAAAACATAATTGAAACTGAATGCTAATGTTGAATTTGTTGTTGAATAGTAAACCACTGTCTCACTAAACAACCAGGATACAACTAGAAAACGGTTCATATAGAGATAAAAAAAAGACATGACGACACACTTGTGTGGACCCAGACTTGTATTTCACTTCATCTGCAGATATAAAAGTGCATATGTGATCTTATTTGTAGCCTCAGATAAAGACTAGATAAGACAAGAAACCGCCTCTGTGGTGAAATCAATCATTCGGGTTCATCTGTGTTTCAGGGGTCACATAGGCTGCAAGTCACTGCGTTATATATCTCTTTCGCACACAACACAAATTTCCAATTTCCCCTCCTTAACCTCAGGCGGGCAGCTACAGCTACACATACAGCCCCAGATGCTCCTCTGCTCTCCATCGAATGCTTTTACTTCCCGCCAAAGTCTGTGTTTTATAAAGCATCTTGGAGCAGCAGTGTTGGTGTCATTTCATTCACTGACGCTCCCTACCTACCGAAGCACTTGAGAGGGAAAATTCCCAAGCAGCACCTTGAGAATCTATATTTGAGTTCCACTCTGCAGAGTTTCCAATTTGTCTGGCCTAATTGTTGGCGGTTGAGCGTCCAGATGGGTGAAAGGAAGGCAGACACAACCGCATCAGAGAGGGCAGCAAGTTTAAGGAGTGCCTGACATCAGAGGCGGGGCAGGCCACTGACAGCTGAACAAAAGCACATGGTGCCACATCTGGCTTCTAGTTTAGCATGCAGTTTCCCTCAGCGTACCTCAGCACTATGATTATCTCGGTCCCACCGCCTTATAATGGAACAAAGAGGATTGTTGTCTAAAGATAGGTTCGGGAAACAGCAGCCCTGAGATTTAAGCAGTGATGAATGTGGATGCGGAGGAGAATCAGTTTGATGCCAGGCAGCAGGGTGTCCTGACCTGCTAGAGTAAGAGCCATCTCTGAATGGAGGAGATTATGGTGCTATCAGCTCAGTTTCATTTTCTTGCTCTGCATGCTCCTGGGTTTCCTCAGTAACCCTGTCAGTGTCCTCGTAGTCACCCCACTACAGCTGGACCATGTGCTCCACAGCTGAGATTTACTGGCACGAGAAACCACCACAAAGTCAAGAGAAAAGAGCAGGGTGCCCCTCCAACCGCAGAGTACTCGTGCACATGCTGCTCCAGTGTGTGTAAACACGCATGGGCGATGCAGTGCATGTGCGGACGCATAAACATCATCCACTTCTTGGTGCACGTTTTGTGGAATCCGACCAAAGCTTCACTACGCTGCACGAAAGGAAAGGACAGCATGTGGAATAAACAATACTCTAATTTCAACAGCAGGCAAGCCCAGTGGTTAGAACAGCCGTCTGTCCCACAAAGGTCACAAGTTCAAAACTCTGAAAGTTCCAACCAAGATCCGGAGGACCTTCGTGTCTGCCCATCACTCACTGAATATCTCTAACTTAAAGTTTCTGTTTTCATTTTGTAAGTGCAAATATTCTAAATCACTTCTTAAAACCAATTTTTATAGACTTGCTTTAATGTGATGTCGTCTTTTTATTTCTTTTATTTATGCTTTATTTATTTTATTTTGTTTTTATTTTTGTTATGTTATTGCTTTTGCTGTTGTTGATCTTTTTATTTATATTTACTTAAATTGACATTTTGTGTACTGCATCCTTTTTTTTTCATCTTATTTTAACTCATCTTAACTCCACCCTAGTTTTGTTTTGCTTATGTTTGGTAGGACTGTTTGGCTTTCTGTTGTTATATTGCCTTCTGAGCACCCTGTTTTTGCTTGTGCTTTGCTTGTCAAAGCATGTTGTAAACTCTGTTTTTAAAGGTGCTATTTAAATGCTTAAATTATTATTATTATTATCATTATTACATGTAAAATCTTCTTGCAATTTTAAAATGGCACTAGGTGAAGCAATGTTTGTAGCTCCAGAGGAACAAAGTCTGCATATTCGTTTTCCATTTCCAGCCGCCCATTTTAGATGATATCAGTCCATTTAATGGCCATTATCAGTTGTGATCACTTCCATTATAACTCCTTAAGATGTGGCAAACTGTACCTGCAAGGCCAGAGGGTGCACCTACTTGGATAGGTTTAGCGAAAATATCAAAGTTTTGGTTAAAATAAGTATCGTTTGTTATGTCACTTAAGTTACGTATGTAGTTAAAAGTATGTTACATAAGTTAACTTACTGGTGAAAAAAAGCCTTTTTTTGCAGATAATTGAACTTTAATACCTATTTGTCATGTGCCATATAATCAATAAACTGTGCACATCCTCATCGGAATTAACTAAAAGAGTCAGTAGCTGATGTTATACAAGCGTAAACCTGGTGGTGACATATGAAGCTAATGCACAAGTGCCAAAAACTGCAGTACTGCTAATGGCCACTTGAGGCTGGCTCAAAAAAAGATTCAATCCTCATAGACCCTCATGTTAAAATACCCACTTTACAGCAGAAATAAACATGTTTACAGCCTGGTACAAAAATATTTTTGGTCTCTATAGTTAATTACCCTATTCATGACAACTGTAGGGGGGGTGGACATTTATATGACTCACCAGTTTCAATTTTATCAAGTCTTAAAGTTATGTAGAATTAAGGGCTCTGAACAACAAGCTGTCTGCCCATAGTGTCCTTGGGCTCTCAGTCAGATCCACCCCCCGCTCTTCCACAACTCCACCCTCTCGTCCAAATATGCTCACTTCTGGCTCCCAAATATCCAAGATGGCGATGGTTAAATTGCCAACCTTGAGGCTTTAAAACCAAGCCTCCAGAAACAGTGCCAAGCTTTGAATTCAGTGTTACAAAAACTGGTGTCCAAAACTGGAATTACAACGACCGCGTCCGTCATGTGATGCCATGGTGCCTGAAAATTGAGTACAGCGTACAGTTCGGGCAGACCATGATATCAGGCTCAGGGCACCCTATTTAAACTGCTCTGGCCTGTCTACTGTTGTTGCTTCCTCTGTAAGCCGCTTTGCAACCTGCCTCCACCCCAGCTTCTCCTTTTCGTGTTGTGTCTGATTTCTCAATGTCATTTCTGTTTGTCATTGATGCTGCTCTGTTCTGTTCCTGGGGGGTCTTTGCTGCTGCTCCCTGCCCTTCCATGCGCCTACATGGAAAGCCTAAGGCAGGTGTGCTCTCTCCGCCTTAAGCTTGCAGTGTAGGCCTAGGAAAGGCAGAGAGGCCCCAGAACAGAGCCATACTGCCAAATATAATACTTCAACTGGAAATAAAGTTTTCTTTGACCAAAATGGTCCTGACTCAAAGACTTTCTCCCATAGACATACATTGCGAAAGAGATTTCTGTAAATCAGTGGATACATTTTTTTGAGCGTTACAACTTGAAATGATTCTTTTCACTATTGCGATTTGATCCATTTGGTCCAATAAGATTTTGAAAGTCTAAGAGCAGCTCAATTAAATCATTTCCCCCCCATTACAGTTAGCAGAGTGCTAGACCAGAAGTTGGCCACTGTAAGTCTCTAGTGCACCTGCTCTACGGGCCCCACAATGCAGAAGACACAGGTAATTTCATACCATGGAAATTGAGCTTTTTTGTCTTCTTGACCTCAGAGCAACTTTCATACGAATGAATGGGGCCCCATCTCCAGTGCTGTATCCAGTTCTCTTTATAAATCTGTGTTTAAAATGGGAGTCTACAAACCATTAGGTAATGTTTGTATACCAAACTGATGAGACACACAAAAGATTTAATAATAACAGAAGCTGCTCATTTCTGCTTAGTTTTAACTCTTAAAGGAAATTTCAGGGGGAATTTTTTCAGCCTGGCTCTTATTTTCATAACTGTGTCCATTTCAATTATGAGTCATGCTAACTTAACACTTGTTACCTCCTTTGTAGAGACTTGAGAAATGATAACTCTGAAAAAACAAGCATATCAGGGCAAGAAACAAAAAACACTATCCCAAAAAAAAGTGAATCAGTTTTACATGACTAATTTGCAATACTTGTCTCTGAGTCTCTCTGAACGTAAACATAGAAAATAGCTACCAGAGTTAGCTATGGTAGCTAATGGGGCATGCTAAGTTGGTAATTGCCACATAGAGATTTGGGAAGCTACAGCTATCCAAATAAGTAATTTACAATCCAAGTCAGACCAAAAGTAAACACAGAAAGTCGCCATCTTGATTGGTTATCGTAAGTAACCGAATAGGGATCTATTCCAGGAAGCCTTCCTGGAGTTTGTGCTTCCTAAATCTCTAAAGCAGACATGACTGCAAAATCACAGTGGCCAAGTCAGAGTGGCCACAATTATGAGTAAACAAAATCCCAGTTGAATACTTGAATAAATATAAAATTCTTCTTGTAAATTTTAACCCACACGTATTACTTTAAAACGCTAAAAAAACAAGTCTAAAATGCCTGACTCCAAAAAGTTACCATGGCATACAGAGTGACTCTGCTTCTCCAGATGAAACAGAACACTATTGCTGGCCTACTTTGTGGTTTAGGCTGATAAGTCGGGTGGAGTATATTATCTTAACTCAGGCTTGAATCACCAAATCTCTGCCGCTGCATAGTGTGGGTGTGTAGCAAATGAGAGAAAAGCCCTTTCAAGAGAAGAAAAAGCCAGGTGAATGTGTAGTGATTACTCATGGTACGCAGTCACTCAGCATCAGCTTGCTGCGACATGATCACAAACTCTCCCGGTTGAGCTGCTCCTATCACCCAGGTGGTGCAAGTGGAGAGTCTACCTCGTTTGCTCGGATGAAGCATCATATCAAATATTTCTCCTCTCTATCACTGCTACAATAAAAGCTAAATTCACCTAGATGGGTGTTGTAGCATCAGGAGTAGGTACACTGAGTCATGCATTAGTCAGTATGCTGACTCATGCTAATGCTCTCGCTTGCTTTTTCTGCTGTTTGGACTCTCATCATCTCTTAGAAAGACAAACACTTTCTCCCTCGAGCTACTGATAATACACATATTTTTCGGGTGCCTTAGGAAGTTGTTTTTCATTTTGCTCCTTTGGCACTGTTGCTCTGTTTCCTGCACTCATTACATTGTCGCTTTAAAGGTCCAGTCTGTAGGATTTCAGGAGGATATATTGGCAAAAATGGTATATAATATTATTAACTATGTTTTCATCAGTTTATAATCACCTGAAACTAATAACTGTTGTGTTACCTTAGAATGAGCCCTTTACATCTACTTAAGGAGCGGGTCCCCATCCACAGTCTCGGCCACTGTTTCTATGGTAAGCCAAAACAGACAAACCAAACTCTGGCTCTAGATAGGACCATTCACATCTTCACATTTCTGTGCCACCACAGTTTTCCTACATGCTTGGCACACAACAGAGGTTTCAGTGGTTGTAATTTGTAACCTCATCGCTGGCTGCCACCAAGTTCTACACACTGTGTGGTGGTAAACACACTTCAAAGAAATACTTTGATATTTTGGAAATATGGTTATTTACAAATGTACGGCTAGCAAGTGTGGCTAGCAGACAGTTAGCTTAGCAGACCGAATGTAAACGGGAAAAAATCTGGCTTGGCTCTGTCCAAAGGTAACCTATAGATCTTGCTTATTTAATCTGTACCGAAAATCAGGTGCAGTGTGTTAATGAATGAGCGTTAGGGGTGTTTGGTAAATTAATTCTGTTACCTTGAGACAGAGCCAGGCTAGCCTTTTATCTGTTTGTAGTCTTTATGCTAAGCTATGCTTAGCTAAGCTAAGCTATAAAGACACTTAAAGAAATACTTTGAGATTTTGGAAAATATGCTTAAATGCTATCTTTCTGAGAGTTAGATAAGATTATTGATACTAGTTTCATGTCTGTGCGCTAAATATCAATGTATCGCTAGCAGATGGTTAGCTTAGCACAAAGACTTGTAGCTTGGCTCTGTCCAAAGGTAGACTAAATCATGTTTGTTTAATGCGTACCAAAAGACAATTACAGTGTGTTAATAAGTGAGCGTTAGAGGTGTTTTGTGGGTGAATTTTGTTACCTTGGGACAGAGCCAGATGAGCTGTTTCTCTGTTTTCATTCTTTATGCTGAGATAAGCTATAAAGACACTTCAAGAAATACTTTGATATTTTGAGAAATATGGTTATTTACTATCTTTCTATGAGTTAGATAAGAAGATTGATACTAGTTTCATGTGTGTACGCTAAATATTAAAGTTCAGCTAGCAGACGGTTAGCTTAGCCCAAAAACTGGAAACAGGTAAACTAAACTAAGTTCAGCTAAGCTAAGCTAAGCTAAGCTAAGCTAAGCTAAGCTAAGCTAAAGCTTTAAAGAAAATAAAGAAACACTTTTATATTTGGGGAAATATGGTTATTTGTACACTAAGCAGTCAAGTACAGGTAGCAGACGCTTAGCTTAGCACATAAATTGGAAACAGGAAAACATCTAGCTTGGCTTTGCCCAAAGTCTTGTTTGTTAAATTCATACAAAAACAAAAAATGCAGTGTATTAATTAATTAATTTAGTGTTAAAGGTGTTTGGTAGGTGGATTGTGTTACCTGTCAGCTGTTTCTCTGTTTTTAGTCTTCATGTTAAGCTAGGTATAAAGAAACTTAAGAGCAGTTCAGATATTTTGGGAAATATGGTTGCTATCTTTCTTTGACATAGATATAAAGATTGATTGAGGCCAGCTGATTGAGTTAGGCTAGCTGTTTCTGTTTTTTGGTCTTTATGCTAAGCCAACTGCTTTTTTTCTGTAGCTTCATATTTAGGGTGCATTCTGCAACGCTAGAACAGGGCAAGCACACCCTTGTTGTACAGACATGAGAGTAGGCTACTATCAATATTCTCATCTAACTTGTGGAAAGAAATTGAACCAGCACAATTCTAAAAAATGTCTTATTCTGCTTTTGTTAAATCATTTTGGTTATGTTACTACTGTATGGTTTCATGCATATGTTAATAAACATACACTTGACCACAATAATATATGTCTGACAAAAAAAAATAGGGGTTGTGAGGGGGATGAGCAAATGTGATTTATTGGGCCTAGATTATGTCAAAGATTTCCAGTCTTGGTTTTTCCATCTTTTCCAGAAAATTGATAACCCTGTACATCTGGGAAAGAACCTGTTTCCATCCTCCCTGATAAAAATCTTTCCACAGAGTGGAGTCAACATCTAGGGGTGAAAAGTGTAGGGGTGGCTGGGAGGGGAGTCTGCGGTATGATTGCGTCTCTGCTCCCTCATCACCAGCTCAGACAGGTCTCAACTGGCTGCTACCTCCACCTTGGCAAGCCTGTCGAGTCCAAACAGCTGACATCATCCCGCAGGAAGCCGGGAAGCCTTATTGCAAGGTGAGACTTGGGTTAGAAAAATATGCTTTGATCCAGACGGAGCCACGGGAAGGTCTTTCCAAAAAGCTTCCTAACACCTGAGTGGTGACGGCCCTGCAGACTTTCAAGTCAGTGATAGAAAGGCTTTGGTGAAGTCCAGGCCGCATGAGAAAACTGTGGATTAATGTGCGAAAATAATCCAAGACTGAGGATATAGAACATGTAGGCATGAAGAAATAGAATATAGAGTATGATTCCCTGTGGGAAAACACTTGAATATGATCTTGTATCAAAATGGCTGAGATACAAAGATAAGACTTAAGGGAAAACAGTGACACACTATGTGGTCTTTATTAGATCAGTCTAGGAAAGGCACTCATTCTTCACACAGCAGTGAGCATCTTTATTTCATATGGCTACACTGCCATCGTGTGGCCATTTTATATCACTGCAACACAATCTAACTTCCACCTGTTTACTTAACTGCACTACATTTCCTCCTCAAGAATAATAAAAAAATTTTTTAAAAAAATGCATTTTGTTGACATGTTTATCTTAAATCCAACATAATTAACCTTTATTGAAACAACTTCAATTTAAAACCATACAACAAATAAAGACAACAAGTGGTAGTTTGATCACACCAGAGAAAAGCAACAATAACCAGCGTACTTAGAGCATAAATGTCTCTTTTTAATCCATGGTCCACTGCTGGAAAACACTGTCTTGCCAGCTCATGTTGATTCTAGGTGCAGCTGGTACATTAAGTGCGTGTAGTCGATGATCTAAAAATGGGCGGCTTCAGATGTGCATTAGTTCAGACTGATCTTCCGAATTCGCTCCCATTGTTCCCAGTTTTTACGTCAAAGCTCCCCGTGTGAGCTTGTGGTCGTCTCTGATGCTTCTGACTCCTCTTCTTTTTCTGATGAGAATGGAAACATGGATTAATAATACAAATGATAATATATTCACTTTTGATATTTATAAAACGATTGTGAAACTTAAAGGTCCCGTTTTGTAAAAAAAAACAAAAAAAAAAACAGTCTTTTTTTGTAATAAAGAAAGGTATTAGTGCTTTATAAATACTGTGAAAGTATCAAAACGCTCAATCCACCTTCAAAAATGGGGGCTTTTAATGAGCCATCAGAACTTCCATGAATTTGTGATGTCACAACTGTTCTATAGAAAGACAAAAACTGCCACTACAGTGCTGTTACAGTCATTCCAGTGCAGATATGAACGTCCCCAAAACGAGCGTCTCAGATAGAAGGTGAATACAGGTAATACACACAAACTGTACAGCACAAATGATATGAAGAGAGTCCTAAAAGCTACAACTGGTAACTTGAATAAAGGTACTTTTTGTCATATTTGCTATAGCTGTCACATCCTCACAGTTGGACATGAGACGAATGGTCTGTGAAAAAAATTCTGCTCCTTTTCCTCCTCGTAGTGCTTCTAATGGCGTTTGCTGGAAACTGTGGCTGAACGCAAACAACCAATCAGAGCCGAGGAGTCTCTAAAGCAGCTGTCAATCATGTCAATCACTCCTCGTAAACTGCCGTCTGTCTCACTAGGCAGCGCTGATCAAATAAGAATTAAGGTTCTCCTCAGATGTTTTCAGAAACACATCTTAGTGCACTGTTTAGCTGTTAAATGAGAAAGTTTGCTGAGGACAGTGGGTGGTGCTTGGTCTTTGCTCGACAGTTTTTGCTACAGCTTTAAAGCAACACTAACCCTCAGCTGGCTGTTGCATTTGGACACACTCGCCATCTCGCTCCTCATAGCCACTTGAGCAGATGCACACATGGCTGCCTTTAGTGTTGACACACTCCTCGTGCTCCTTGGTGCACACTGGCTCTGGCTGGGAACACTCGTCGACATCTGGAAAACACAATGTGACACTGATACACCGACCTGACTGAAACACAGTTTTCTCTTCTGAGGAGGTCAGACAGAAAGCTTTCATCACAAATAACACATAAACAGTGCAAGGCTAATGTTACTAAAGCATTTAAGACCTAAACGAACCTTCCTCTGACCTTAAGAGTGTAAACCCTTCATATAGTGAATTATTCACATCTTACCTGAGCAGGTGCCCTCTGTGTCTTGGTACCCGCTGGCACAAGCCTTGCAGTTATCAGGCCCGGCCCCAGTGCAGCCGGAGCACACGTTGTCACAGGCTAGGAAGGACAAATACATAAAAAAAACCTTACTATTAGATGAATGTCACTAAAAATATTCCCATGAAGAAAGAGAAAATTATTTTCCTGTTTGATGTAAACAGGCTGTAAATATGTGAAATCACCATGATGTGTTATCAAACACTTTATGGAATTGCTTCGTATACCAAGGGTAAATAATTTCTCCCCAACCAAAGTAAAACAAGCAGCAGATACTGTTGTGTCCTGATGTTGTGAGTAATTACCCTTGCAGGAGTAGGAGCCTTCCGAGTTAACGCAGTATTGATCTTCTTCACATGGAGACGGATCTTTGGAGCACTCGTTCACATCTGTAAGATGGACTGCAGTGAGGTCGACAGTGGTGCACATAGAACATATATTTTTGCCATTTTTTCCCCCGTGTACAACATGGAGACTTTTCACCGGTGCTCCTATGCCGACCTTGCACCAAACTACTTTTCAGCAATTTGACTGTCGCAGACAGATATGAAAATATGAAAATTTCTAGTGCCGGGATCGTCACGAGAGTTTTACCTCAGTTGGTGGGTGCCCCAGTGATCTTGTTAGTTTGGTGTAAGGTGGTCTTAAAACTCAGCCTGAGCTGTCTTAAGTCTGTTTCTTGTCTTGACATTTCAACAAAATCAAACATGTTCAATATTATAGACACTTTTCAGTCTTGGCTCGTGTAAATAATGAAGTTCAATAACGTGAACATAGTCAACAACCAATAGCTGCACTCTCTCCGGCACCTAACAAGAAGCAGCAAACCGCGTAGACCGTAAACATGGAGGGGACTCTGGGGAGGCATAAACAAGTCTCTGATCTTTTCGGACTGTGGAGTAGGAGGAGAACTGGTGGAGTTGTGGAGTGAACAAGAGTTGGAGTTTAATTCATTCCAACCAGCACTTATTTTAGTGAGAAATCTTAATTTTGAAAATGGCTATCCTCCGACTAAAATAACACAGCTGACCAACAGAGACTGGTAGCAAGTTGAGGCATTAAAATCCACATATGTAATGTTTGTACACAAATACAGTTTATCTTTATGGATTATACTGATGCCGAATTGACAAGAATACTGTCAAGATATGATGTCTTTTATCCTGTGTTTCTAGAGTTATGTGTTTTGTGTACACATGAGGAATAGTTAAAATGTCACATTTCTTAAAAGGGAGTTTGGCATAATGTTTTCCACCAGGAGCAGGATGGAAAATAACCTCAAAAGGAAAATCCAGTTGTAGTCTTGCAAATAGTGACCCTGCAAGATCCCCGGTCCTTGCAAAATCTATTTATAGTGTGTGACTAAAACCTCACAGTCTCAAGATATGACAGGGTGTCAGAGTTTACTGTTTTAAAAGTACTTTTAAAGTCTTTTCAAAGTCTACTCATGCATGGGAAGCATTACCAACACAAGCTTCCTGGTCGTCCTCCTCCCAGCCGTCTTTGCACTCGTCACAGTCCTGATTGCTCGCTCCAGTGCAGGTTTTACAGGAGGAGTGGCATTCTGTAGGGAGAGGGGAAGCTTGCATTCAGAATTCAGAACACTTACCATATATATATATATATATATAGACATGTCACTGAAAAAGCTGGTGGTACAACACTTTCTCTGTGTCGACGTGTACCTGTGCACAGAGAGAAGGTGTCGTTCCTCACTTCGTTGAAGTAGCCGTCGATGCAGTCTAGGCAGAACTCCCCCTCGTAGCCATGGTCACAGCTGCACTTTCCGTTCCCACCGCGAGTCCCGTCGCCATCACAGTTTCCATTTCCGTGACAAGGAGTGTCAGAGCCCCCAACGCAGGCTTCAGAAATAAAATCAGAAAATAGTTAACAACTTTAACATCCATGCTACTGCCACACGCTGAGATACATACATGTCTTGTCTACCAGAAATAGAACCAACATGGACACTAAATGCTGAAAGGATTTTCCTCACCATTGCAGTCCGGTCCAAACGTTCCCTTCGGACAGCACACTTTGATAGTTTCAATGCAGAACCATTTATGCAGATCGGGGTGTTTCGTTTTCCTGCATTGCAACAGGAAACAAAACAGGAAGAGGTGAGGTGTGAATCAGTCATTTTATACACAAATAACACTGCAAGTCTTTTACTTTACACAAGCTGTGTGACGTCTTGATGTTGTGAAACTGATAGTTGCAATTGTCGCTGACCATGCTGGCATAACCTATACATAACCGGCACCCACCTCTTGAACCACCAAATCTCGAAATGATCTTCGTGCTCCTCTAACATGCGGTTGCACTCGAAGCTGCTGCTGTCACACAGCCCTTCAATGATCTCCATCAGACGGATCTCGCTGTAAAGGAAGCGACAAGATGAATGGATGTCACATGAACTGTTTGATATGAGGAAGTGCTTGTTACATGGTTTTGTGTAAAGCTGGGAAAGGAAACTGTTGCTCGTAGTGGCAAATTAACACCATGCAGTCTGCTATGTATTCAAATACATCCTGTTTGTCTAGAAGTTAAGATAAGCTTCCTGCTGTACAACTGCCTGCAGCTCTGGTGCAAAGCAAACACAGGTCTGATGACCGGCCCCTGTGGCAGGGTGACCTGGACAGGTCAGGATGCACTGTCTCACCTTGTTTCATATTTGGACAGTTTTCTCTCCTCCCAGGCTGTGTTGCCTCCCCCAAAGTTCTGCTTTGCTGTTCTGTCATAGCCCTAAAATACAAAACAGTGTCACTGAATATACAGGAATCATTAACAATACTTGAGTAAGATATTAATATAATGTCACACCACACAAAGAGAGGTTTAGTAGTGTTTTCCTACCTTGCTGAAGTTATCAGTGATTTGCTGACAGGTAGAACAGGCGCTTTTTAAGTCCCTCTTGGCGCCAGTGGCTTGAAAAAGTAAAACAACAATTAAACAAGACAATAGCCGCAGCAGCCGCAGCTCTGGACCGGTGGACAGCATCTCAGCCGATCAATTCAGACACACTTTCATATCAGGACACACGCTGAAGCCACACACAAGCTAGTAAAGCGCTGCACGGGTCGAACACATCTAAATGAGCCGTTCCTAACATTAAATCTAAGTCTGCGTTATCTATGCAAAGCGCAACAAAGTAGTATTTACATGCCGGCTGAAGAAAAAAACGCTGCGGGTTCGGATTTCCGCGTCAGCTTCTTGATCGAATTGTGGCTTGCGCTGATTGGCTCGGATGGCCTGTCAAACAAATGTACAACCAATCACAAGCCGCCACGCGCGGGACAAACAGCTGCTTCCCCACGTGGAAAATTCGGGAATATAATTATATTATGTAAAATAATTATTTTTTTCCATTTTGGTGACGTGTTAGAGGTAATTTCTAAAAAATATCTTTGTCACATTACTATAAAAATATTTTTCAGCGAGATGAAAGCATTAATAGTTCGCTTCCTGTCTTGACCGGAAGTGATAAAGTCACTCAGCTGTCATGGCTGAAAAAAGGACTGTTTCAGGGCTGCCACTGCTGTTTTTACTCACAGCAGTGTGTCTTTTGCATTTATTTATTTGTCCGTTCACTAAAGTTGAGGAAAGCTTTAATTTACAAGCAGCGCACGACATTTTGTATCACAGACTTAACTTTGACAAGGTAAGCAGGCGTTATCTGTCCTCCCATACTGTTCTATGTGCTAACAAGCTAACTTTGCACAACACCAGTGAATTAAATAATTATCAGAAATATTAAACGTCTGTGAATACGCCATCTTTAAATGTAAGAAGACACATTCACTGGCTTCAGCTTATATTTACATGTTTTTAATTCACTTATCCTCACTATTTACAACAGTATCTTATACCTTTTGCTTCATATTATCAAATGTGGCACTGTCCCTTCTAAGAAAACACTGGGCAAAAGAGCTTTTATGTTTAAAGCCCCAACAGACTGCAATAATTTGCCTGTTGATATTAGATACTTTCAACACCTGGTATGTTTAAGCATGCCCTGTCTTCTTACTTTGAGATGGACTGCTCTTGTTATTAGTGAATATCATGTTTTTGTACTGTTTACAGAAGTATTATGTGGATAAATGAATGCTGTATTGTATCTGCTGAACTTTTAAATGTAATCTTACTGCTTTCATAAGAAGTATGCTTTATCTTTATCATATTAGATTAAATTAGGTACCTTTTATATTTGAAACAAAATGTTGTTTCAGCTTTACTTGTATAGCCAAGTCATAAAAATACGTTACATTGCAGTGTGTGCTGATACATACATCTTGTATTTATTCTCAAAAACATGTAAATATAGATGATAATTATGCACACAATACCAGTTCAGTAATTGAGAAAACAGTTGTCAAAACAATCCCAGCACCAGATCAATTTAGTAGCTGTTCTGAAGAGCTTTCAATCTTCATCCATAGATGGAGATAAAAAAAAGAAGTTTTTTTTTTAATACTATCCATTGAGTTTAAACAGACAGAGCAACATACATACCCCAGACAGCTGTACAGCACATAAAAAAATAATAAAAAATAAGGCCATAAATAAAAGAAATCAGACTTGATGTATTGACAGTATTTCAGTAAGATTAGATAATAAGAAAAAAATTAACAAAATGAAAAAACAAAAACACATACAATCAGATGAGTATAATGACTAATCAAATGGAGTTAAACCAAACACTCTCTCTAGTCCCTTCTGCGCAAGACAGTTTGGAGCCACCAGCCATTAGTAGCCATGTCATGTGTGACTCATAATCGGGGCTATGAGAGGGACATAGAAATTTCAAAATCTACACGTCCTCCATCTGCTATTTAAAACCATGTGATGTGATTGAGATCTTCAGATTGACTCCTAAATAGATCTTTAGGAGATCTAAATATGAAAATATTTTGCCAACTGTTGTTTCCAAGGTCAGCAATGAATTCAAGTAAAAATAACATTTTCTGTAATAAGGTCTGACTGTATCTGTGTTGTCTTTCAGTATGACCATCATGAGTTCCCTGGTGTGGTGCCACGGACTTTCCTCGGCCCCCTGTTCCTCTCCATTCTCAGCTGCCCTGTTGTGTTTCTGTCGTCTCTGCTGGACACACCAAAATTCTACTCACAGCTGATTGGTAAATCACTACTGTCTCACTAACTGGTACTTTTGCCCTCTACCTATATGTTCAAAACAATTAGAACTGCAATAGTTGATTATAGTTGATTCATCGATTAGCCCAGTGAATTCCAACCTTTGTCCTCAAAGAACTCGTTTTCTATCATTAAGTAAACTGACAACCCCTGACTGAGTGACATATTTTATGGATATTTGATATTATAGTCAATGCATAACAATAACTGTACAAACAAACTGATAAACTGTACAATTAACTCAAATAGTGAACGTAATAATTGCAGAAGTTTGTGTAAAACAAGCTTTTAATACAATCTTCCGTCTAACTCATCTATCTTTAAAATGTTTAACAATCAGAAATACTTAATATGCTTCTTTTTCCACAAATTCAGTGTCTTCTTTCTTTTTTCATGCCTCCTAAATGTGAGAATTTGATGCTTGTCATTGTCAAACATTATTATAAACTGATCAGCTGTGGATAGCTGGACTGTTGGCCGGATAAAGCATACCATTTGATGATGTCACCTTGGGTTATGGGAAATTATACAGGACACGTTTCGCTATAAAACAGTTAATTGAGAAAATAGTGGGCAGATTAATCGTTAATGAAAATAATTGTTAGTTGCAGCCCTATAAACGTTGTTGCCTGTTCAAACAGTTTAAACAAATCCATTCTCTTGATGTGTTGTGTGCAGTCCGAGCCTCCCTGGGAGTGTGTGTTGTCAGTGCACTGTGGCACATGCAGAAGGAGGTGAGGAAGCAGTTTGGCTCCACGGTTGCAAGTCTTTTCTGTCTGACGTGTGCTTCTCAGTTTCACCTGATGTTCTACAGCACTAGGACGCTCCCTAATGTATTTGCACTGCCAATAGGTAAGACACATGGGTGATAATCATCATAAAACAGAGACTCTACATGATGACATTATACATTTTCCTTCCCAGTTCTGGTTGCATTCACATCTTGGATGGCTCAGAAATACGGCCGATTCGTCAGCCTCTCTGCTTTGGTCATCATTGTGTTCCGGTCAGAGCTCTGCATTTTCTTGGGACTCATGTTACTGATATTACTGCTGAGCAGGAAGCTGGGATTGCTGCAGCTGCTGTACTATGCTGTTCCTGCTGGGATCTTGTCGCTCGGTGAGTAGTGAATGTACAGTGTATGATAAGTACATACTCGATAAACAAATTGTCCAAACGAGTTTTGATTTCCGTTGTGTTTCACAGCTCTGACTGTGGCCGTTGACACCTTCTTTTGGAGGAAGCTTTTGTGGCCTGAAGGTCAGGTTTTGTGGTACAACACTGTTCTCAACAAAAGTTCCAACTGGGGAATATCCTTTTATTTACTCAAGTACTCTGCCACTTATCACATTTGTTAACTTTCAGCCACTGAAATTCATCATGAACGCTCTCCACCCTGCAGTTCTCCTTGACTCTCTTCTCCCCAGTAAACCTCTCCCTTTCTGTGGTACTTCTACTCTGCCGTGCCCCGCGCCCTGGGCTGCACGCTGCTCTTTGTCCCCCTCGGCCTCCTCGACAGGCGGATGAGGCTGCTGCTGCTACCCACCGTCGGCTTCATCCTCATCTACTCGCTGCTGCCCCACAAGGAGCTGCGCTTCATCATATACACGTTCCCTGTGCTCAGCTTGGTGGCTGCCCGAGGCTGTTCTTTCATGTAAGTAAAAAAATATTAATCCAAATGCTCGGAAATTGACACTTTATCTGATGTCTGATAGATACCAATACAAACCTCTCTCTTTGCTTTATAAGCTGAATATGACCCATGGAGTACAGAAATAATTTGAAAGATGAGAAAGTTACGATGCTAAAAGGGCAGTTTGGAGTGCACGACCAGCTGCTGCATTCTGTATATTAGACTTGGCTGGTGGATGTTGATTATTCCTCGCTCTTAAAATAGATACAGAGCAGCTATTTTCCAGATATTGATACCAGTGCCATCATAAGAAGGACTTGCGTTAGTGTGGGTTTATGTCATGGCTGCTCTTTCACATTATAGACTGCAAAAGCTATTGCTCTTCTTTTCCTCTGTGCTTCAGTTTGTGCAACTACCAGAAATCTTGGATGTACAAACTGGGCTCTGCGGTTGTGGTTGGCCAGCTGCTGACCAATGCTGCGTACTCTGGTATTAGTCTCTACGTGTCCCACCACAACTACCCGGGCGGCCAAGGAATGCAGGAACTACACAGGCTGCTGCCAGTCACAGCAGGTCGGTGTCACTTCAGCACATTTTTATTTGCAGGGAGTTTACTGCTTGCCACCTTTGAGAGGAGCTAATAACTTTATACATATTGAAGATTTAACAATTGAAAGTATGGAGAAACTTGATCAAATGTGCATGTAGTGTGTGAGTTTAGGGGTAAAAGACATAATAAAAAAACAAACGAGAACAAGATAAGTGTCCGAAAACAAGTAGGTAGAAGTAAAACTTACATGTCTATGTATATGTGTCTTTCTTACATTTCCTCTTTTAATTCATACATTATTTCAACAAATTCCCAAATTTATTTACAACTAATATCCCCAGTCTATTGACCACCCAATTAAATACATAATAAACCCAGTTTATTTACAGTCCAAGTATATCTGTGTTACAAAATAAATATGCACTCCCTTGACACAACCTTTCCTAATCTATGTATCTGCCAAAAATACCTTTTTATTTTTTTATTTGATTTATAGTCCACCCCATACACTGAGATACACAGACTCTTCTCAGTTGTACGGACATTGTTTTTTAAAGTTAAATTCTCCTCTTAAATTATACCCCCTCCTCCCTGTCACAAAACATTTTTTGAATGTTGCCCAGGAGTGAATTGTTTCTCGCTTTTAACATGATTCTTGCAGTTTTAAATTTGACCAGATCTAAGAATTGAAATGCATGTGACTTTAAAAACAGTGTCTTCATGTGTTCCCTGTCCCTTTTGCTCTCTTTTGAAGTTTGTATACTGGTGTCGAGCAAGTACATCAGCTAAACTGAATTTGTGTGTGTATGTATGCGAGCCATATTAGTATGATTAACTCTATTAATTGTGTGTAAGACAAAAGAAGTTTGTTTGGAGAACACATTTTTACTCAGTGCCTTTGTCCCCTAAGATGTCTTTGTGCATATTGACACCTACGCTGCTGAAACTGGAGTATCTCGCTTCCTAGAGCAGAACAGAAACTGGAGGTGAGTGCTTTTTTCATTGTTCTGAACTAAAATGTGTCCAAAAATAATGTACCCATTATAATCACCTTGTATTGTAATGCAAGGATAGAGATTCTAAATTAGTGATAAAATTAATGTATTTCATGTTAATGTTAGACATGTTTTGTGATTTTAATTTAACAGCCAAAAACAATGTATAATCAAAACTTTTCCAAAGCATTCCATTACTTCCAAACCATTTCCAGGCCTGGAAAACTGTTCTAATTCCATAACTTATGTGGGATTTATCTAATATTACCTTTGTAATGCAATCCTTTTTACATATTTTAACAGATATGACAAACGTGAGGACCTGAGTCTCTCGGATCCTGACATCAAAATGTACTCGCACCTACTGATGGAGGCTAACGTCACAAAGATACAGCTGCTCCAGGACACTCATCAGCCTCTGGCCTTCGTGGAAGGTTACAGCAACATTGCCTTCAACATGTTTCACTTCCCACCTGTCAGTGTGCGATTAGAGAGGAAAACTGTGCTCATGGAGAGAAAGACTGCAACCAGGCAACACAAAGAGTGACTTTAAAAGGAATGTGTTGGATTAAGGTGTTTCTTAGAGACCAGAAAATAAGACCAAAGGTGACCAAAATGAGTGTTCTTGAAGGCTATGGTGGGATAGATGGTACAAAGAGAATAACACAGGTCTGTTGTGTGTCTACCATTACAGGTTGACTGCTGATGTATGCTGCGTAAGTAGATTAGTATGTTGAATTGAACTGTCACATCTTTCCTGATGTTAAAAAGAGTTCCCACACATTTTTGTGGACAAAACTTTTCCAGGACCCATATTAACATTTTCATGACCATTCACATTGCTCCATCTCAAAAATCCAGTACAATTTCAAAGTAACTGCAAGACATAGCATAGATATAGAAACAAACTAAATTCAATGACTGTTTTAAAAACAAATTCCATGACTTCCCCAGGCCTGGAAACAACATTGTGAAATTCCATGTGTTTTCAATGACTGTGGGAATCCTGAATGTTTCTGTCCTCTCATGCTGATGTGTAATGAATTTCTCGTGAATAATTATAGGAAGAAACTGTTTCCTGCAGACAAGGCAACTACAGACAATGTTGTATTTTTTTACCTCAGGCTGTTATTTGTACATTTTGTAGATATATTTCATAGCTGAATAAAACTGTAACTGAAGGAGGAAACCAGTTTCCTAAATTGGACATTTGTTTCAAGCCCGCACATGACAGATCTCTGGTCTGTACATTAAAACATTTCTCTAATCGCTAACTGAAGAAAAGCCGCTGCGATATTGCATAAGGAAAACCTTTATTTAAAAATGACCACAAAATTTGCATGGTTCCAGTCTCAATGCTAAAACATTTATCAAATTAGGTTCAGAAGTCATTTAATATAAAAATGTACAGTACATTGTTTTACTCAATAATAAACCCATAATTTAATCCCCTGGACATAAACTTAAATTGTGCTTAAGAGACAAATTGTATATTCCAAACAAACTGCTTATTCTGAAAATACAGCAATATTATACATGATCTTATTAAAAACTTTTCAGCAAGTAAAAAAAGAAAAGAAAACAAAAAACGGTCTATTTCTAAATGACAGTACCATGAGCCACAAATTCACAATGAAAATTAAATAACATTAACTTAAAACATCTTTCAGTCACAGCATTTATTTTTGGGCCATGTTTTCATTCGGAAAACAACTCTGCATCTATCTTTAATACATAATAATCAAAAAAAAAAAAAAAAAAAAAAAGCATCCTGACATGATTTGCGCAATTTAACAAAAAATATTTACAGCATTTTTGACCTGAAGTAGTTTTGGATAAGGCACAAGGAGAGAGTAGACACAGAAAACAAAAAAACATTGATTTACAAGCACACACGTTATCACCAACCCCTACAGCTAGAAAAACCCTCCCTCCCTGATACACTTTTGACTGAGACTTTTCATCACAACAGCTCCAAAGTGTTTAACAGTAGTACACAGAATAAAATAAAACCTCCAAATCTGGCCTTTGCAGTGAGAATCAATCAGTGTATAAATCGTTATTTTACATTTTGCCCGACAGAAATCCCCCATTTCACAGCTATGCAACTTGGTCCTTGATAAAGGGTTTTCAAGTTAATGCTCAACAATAATCAGTACTGAAAGTAAATCAAAGGGAGGTTGACCTTGAGGAACAGCAGACCCTCCATGTTTTCCAGTAAAGGCCTGGGCTGATTCAGGGCACAGTTGACGCTAGCTGTGCTGAACAGTGTCTCTGCTGGGACGATGCTGGGAGGGCAGCCCACGTAACGGGCGGCTACTTTGGCAAGATCGGGCCACAGGAACTTTTTCAGATTCCAATAGTCGAGGGGGTCACAGCTTTGATCAAGTATGTCTTCCTCAAGGTACTCCAGCACTGCCAGCTCTGAGGACTTTGGCTTCTCCTCGTGTTTTATCTTTTGTCGGATGTCAGCCATCAGGGACCAGAGGTTGTCCTTGTTTGAGTGGGAGGTGTTGGAGGAAACGGGGGCCTCATTGCAGCCGTTGGGCAGCGGAGGCTTAACTGCAACTGAGGTAGAAGAGGACAAATCCAGCTCCCCGATCAGATCTTGCTTACATCTCTCGGCTTCTTCTTCTGTGAACAACGAAGTCTTGTACCGTGGGTCCAGCATGGTTGCCCAGGTGTATCGTTGGTCGTGCAGAGTTGTGGACATTTTGCTCACCATGGCTTCCTTTAGTGACTTGAGCATATTGTCGATGCCCACGGTTTCGTCAAACAGCAGGTCTATCTTTCTGTTGAGAATGTGAATGAGTGGTATCACTTGTCCCAGAGTGGCAGTGCGGTTGCTCATCTCCCTGCAGGCAACTTCGAAAGGTTTCAGTGCATTGCAGACCGACAGCATTACCTCCCACTGATCGCAGCTTATCATTTCCCTGAAATTGCACTCGATCGACATCTCATCGATGGCTTTCTTCTGTTCCACCAACCTCTCCAGCATGAAAAAGGAGGTCCTCCATTTGGAAGGAACATCCTGTATCAGTTGGTTCTCCGGCAGCTGGTGGACCCTCTGAAGCTCAGCCAGCTTCTCCTTGGCCTTTGCTGAGCGGTGCACACGTTCACAGATCTTTCGTGCAATACTCAGAAGGTTCTGAACCATTCTCTGGCTCTTTATGGCTTCGCTAACAATGAGGTCTATAGTGTGTCCGAAACACTGCATGGTGACATGGCCATGGTCCTCCAAGGTGTTTCTGATGGTGTTGTTATCAGTTACAGTGAACCCCTTTTTCAGCCCTGATGAGGTGATCCAAGAATCCCACAGATACTCGAGCTGCTTTGGGATGTCATGCATATCGTGATCACAGTCTATTTGTGAGACACTTAGGAGAGCGGAGCAGTGAAAGTCCTGACCCTGGGGTCTGACACTTGACTCATAAGTCGCCCAGTGGGCAGTTAGGGTCAGGTATTCCCTTGTCTGGCTACTGACCCAAATACTAGTTGTGAAGTGGACGACACCACCTTCAGCCTCTTTCAGATGGGTCAGCACAACGTCCTTCACCCTTTCGTACATATCCGGTATGGCAGTGCTGGTAAAGTAAGAAGAAGGTGGTAGAGAATACTGAGGCTGGAGGTACTCTAGTAGTCTGTTCAGTCCAGCATTCTCCACCATAGCTGATGGCTGAAGATCCAGTGCGAGCATTTCTGCAATAAGTTTGGTGATTTTTTTGGCAACCGGGTGGTGTTCATCAAACCTCTCACGGTTCTGTTCCGTTTCATAAACAGAAGTGTCCATGAGCTCTTGTTTAACATGAATTTCAGCAGACGGCACATCACCTGAGATAGTATTGTTACTTTCAAGAACATGTCCGTGAAATCTCTGCATGTGCCTGAAGAGGCAGCTTGTGCCAAGGTTTGTAGTCTTTTTGCCTCTGCTAATTGTGCGGCCACAGTGCAAACAAACCACCTTTGTGGGGTCAGCGGGTGAAATGGAGAAATGGTTCCACAGTTTTGACGTCTTTTTACTGAAAACGGGCAGTGTTTGTGGCTTTTTCTCACTGGCAGGGCTCTCAGTTTCTTTGGTTGAAACTGCGTCCGTTGCGGTGAGACTGGTGTAGGGATGAGGGGAGGATTCCTTCTCATCTGTGCTTTTTTGGTTTTTGAGGACGTCTGGGTGGCGTCTCATCAGATGCCTCATCAGACAGCTTGTACCAAAGTCACCCCGTTTCCCCCGACTGATGACGCATGGACAGTAACGGCACAGTGCTTTTAACTGGTCAACTGGCGACACTATGAAATGGTGCCACACTTCAGATTTCACCCGTTTCATGATCCTCTTGTTTTGCTGGAAAACTGAGTGATCCTGATTGAGGCTGGGGCCCTCAGAGAGGTCGCATGGTGAGGAAGTTAGGGGTGTATCCTCCCCCTGAGTTTTGAAGGAGAGATTTAGAGAGGATTCTGGCCCTGACAGATGCATCACCTCATCAGATTCATCTTTTATATCCATGCTTTCCTCCATGCTTTGGGGTAAGTCATCTGATATGGTTTCTGGGGAGGATGGAAGAAGGGGTGATTCTTTTTTAACTTCCAGTGGATCCTGTAGTTGTGTGCGGGGCAGTAGAGAGGGCGGGTTTGTGTAGGGTGGGGGAATGTGATTGCCCTGTCCATTTTCCTCAATGACAACCTCTTTGTGGGCCCTCCACATGTGACGAATAAGACAGCTTGTCCCTAAATCCTTCCCATTTTTACCCCGACTGAATTCATTCATGCAATGGATACATACTGCTTTGGAATTGTCAGCAGGTGACAGGTAGAAGTGTTTCCATACAGCTGATCTCCGGCGGGAACTCGAGCCTTTTGGGGTCCCAGGGAGGCGCTCGGGCCCACCGTCTGACATGTCTTCAAGGTTGTTGTCATTGGAATGTGAGGATGAGAGCGTGCTGCTAACTGTGTCAGCGTTGGCATACAGTTCTAGTTTTGGTTCGACTTTGGGTAACACTTCTTTGGATGACAGATCTGAATTCTCAGCTGAGGAGGTGGACGGTGAAGTGTTCTTTGAGGCAGAAGAAATAACGTTATTTGTCAAGTCTCCGTTTTTTGGTGAGTTTGGGGATGGAGGTATCAAAGATGAGGCGAGGGAGCCAGCCAGATTATTCGAGGACGCGTCTGCTCCGTCTTGTAAAAGCACAGTGGGGTGAGCCCTTCGTACGTGCCTCATTAAGCAACTTGTACTGAGGTCTTTCTCATTCTTACCCCGGCTGAACTCTTTCATGCAGTATAAACAGATTGCTTTGGTACTGTCTCGTGGTGATATGCAGAAATGATTCCATGCAGGAGATTTTTTCCTCGGGTTGGTGTTACTCCTCATAGACGACAGAAGGCTCTGAGTGACAGCGTCCATGGCAACATCATAAAGGGTGCTTGTGTATCCACTTAGTATGTTACTGTACTCATCAACATCTCTAGTCACAAAAGGGCCAACTGAGCTACCAAATGTTAGCCTTTCATCATCCTGGGTTTCATCCTCCATTCCATTTGCATCCACAGTCTCCTCTTTGATATGTTCACTTTCTTCATTCCCATTTTCGTAGTTTTCATTCTCCGCATTTCCCTCAGTATCAGTGTTTAGGCATTTGTTTGAAAGAGCGGGAGAAGCTGGATCAGCCTCACTTGCTTTGTCTGATTCCAACTGTTTGTCGTCCTGAGGAGATAAATGGAGAGAAGGGGGAGAGTCTTTATCCAGTGTTATTGAGGAACAAGCAGGTGACTTTGCATCATCGTGAGGGTTAATGCTGTAAGATTTGAACACGTAGCCATCCTGGCCCTCAATTTTCAGGCAGGTCCCTTTCGCTTCTCTTTTTTTACTTTCTATGGAGCCATTAGGTTCACTGACCATATCCTCACTCATGTGAGACACCTCTTCCTCCCCATCCATGGCAGCAGCCCAAGGGTTTCTGTAGAATAGTCAGGTCTGCGTTGTCAAATGTGATCAGCTTTTTTAGGTGTAGTCATCAATTCTGCAACTCTCAAGCAGGTGTTGTGGTGAGTGTGTGGCTCTCTGGGACACAGGGTGCCTGCTTGTCCCTCCCCATTTATGACTGAAGTAGTCCCACCTCTCAGCACACAACCTAGAGACACAGAGAGAATATATCAAAGTGTATTCTTTGGAAATAACAAGACTCCAAAACAACAGGTGATACGAGTATTTTGCAATTACACAGAAGTCCTGTACATGACATTTTACTTTCCTTCTTATTTTCCAAACTGGTTGAACAGGTTGTTTATACGAGCAACAAATGGTGAGATGCGTTTAAAGTGACAACTCCTGCTCTAAAATCATGTTCCGTAAAATGCCCTTATTGACAACTCTAATTTTGGTAATAACAAACATGGCCATGTTAACAAGTTGTCAAGCACCGCCTGAACAGAGTATTAAGTAGTCATTATGAGGCTACAGAGTCTCATTTACATGTGCATGTTCAGCCCAGCTTTCAGGTCCCCCACCTTCGTGGGTTTCTCCAGGATCTGGCTCACAGCTTACATGTGCAAATCAGACCCATCCATCAAGAGCTGGAACACTTCTCCAAGCGTCTTCCGTGGAACTGTTGCTCAATGGGTAAGCCTTCTGACTAATAACAGCCTTCACTTATCATCACATATTTAATACCCTATCTTTCCTCCTCTTCAAACGGTATGCAAATTGTTTCCTGTGTACTGCAACAGTCATGCTTACCACAGAAATAATCACAAAATTTATACTGTTAATTTAGAATTTTCAGTTTTGAGATTTTATCTGTATGCTGTAACTGTAACATTTCGTTATGTTTAACTGCCTCATGAACAGTAGATCTATGCACAACTGAAAATGAACCACTGTAAACTACCATAACAGTTCAGCAGCTGATCGCACTGATTAGCACGTCTTAGGCAATAGCATCTGTTTGAAAAAGAAGCAACCTGCAGTAGTGACTCATATTTGTAGAGGCAGTCTGCTATGTTTTGTCATAACATTAAGATCTTACTAGTAAGGCCCGACCTTTACTGAGTTTTTGGGGTCACCATCGATATTGACAAGTCGGCCTATATTACGTGTACATTATCTAAATATATGCAAAACACGTTTTCTTTTGCAATCAAACACGTGACAAAGATATGTAATGGAGGCAGGAATTTTTACAGTGTAACAATAAGGTTAACTGTTAAACATGACATGAGTTCACTGAAACAATAAATTTAATTGGGGATTTGATAATTATAAATTATCCAAAGCAGCTTTTTCTTTCACAACGGTGTGTATCGGACAACATATTCACCGCTACCATTTAGGGCTGCAACAATCAGTCGACTAATCGACTATTAAAATAATATATAAAAGTACTGTAAAAGTGCCCCAAAATACTCTTATTGCAGCTTCTTACGTTCAAATATTGGCAGATTAACACTCTCCCATGATGGTGAACTAAAATCCTTTGGTGTGAGTACAAAACAAGACATTAGATGACATGATTTTGGGGATTGGGAGAGACAGACCAACATTTTATCACATTTTTGGATAAAATGATTAGTCGACTTATTGAAGAAATAATGGACAGATTAGCCGACAATGAAAATAATCATTAGTTGCAGCCCTACTACTATTATAGATCTGTGATAGGCCAATATTGGCATATTTATATCACTCTAATTATTAGACTATTAGTGCATTATCGGCACCTTGTTACAACGTTTATCAATACACACAGTGAAATGTGCCAAAATCATACATTCAGATGCCAGATCATTAGTTCCACCTCGCTGTAGTAATCCATTTACAACAACAGGATAGCGAGGTCTTGTTAATATTTGTCGACCCTCACTGATACAAATGCAGTGGTTAAATATTAAAAACACCTCTAAATTTAATGCAAAACAGTATAACAGCACTACAATCTACAGCCTCCACAATGACCACTGAGTTGAATATAAAAAAAGACATTGTAATCGTCATAAAAGTAGTCTTTATGACACGGCTGTTGAACTAGCCCACATTAGTTTTAACTAGGTGTACAAAACACACTGGTAGCTAGGCGACTATGTTGTGTATTTTGTTAAATCTCTTTGTACCTTGATCGCAGGTACACCACCGGCTGTTGGATCAGGTCAAATGACCCGTGCCTCACTTAGCACTCAATGTTAAGTCTATGTACAATTATCTTCCTTATGTCAGGAAGTATTGTGTTACTTCAAACCAATGCAGTTACAACCAAGCCTTTTGTACATACAGGATAAAATAAGTAAGGGAATATATGGAGACTCCTTTTCAACAACAACATCTAGCCTAACCTTTACAATACAAAAGCAAACAACACAGGCAAGCCCTACAAGGGGGTTAACATTGCTCAATATACAGTATGTGTACATACAAGACACATTAGCTCTGGGAATATTAGCCTAAACACACAATTACACCCAACTGCAGACTGGCTTATACTAACAAATAACTATTAAAAAAAGTCATTCATTTTAATCTAACTGCATGAATGTGGCCGCCATATCTAACTTAATTCTTTAGTATTAAAACAGTGTTTCATTTAAACAGGCACACAGTAGCGTGGAGCCATTTCCTAAGAGAGCAGTTTTCCGGGTTTGGCTTAAGTGCTAGTCAGGAAGATGCGAGAGGACAGCAGAAAATAGCCAACGCTCACTAGCTTTCATCTTCACATGACACACAAGTTGTAAACGGTCACCTACACACCGGCTTTCGCTTTACCCTCGTTGAATAACAGCTAACAAAACCCCCCAAAGCTGTGCGACCTTCACAGCAATTAATATTTAACGTTACAATTAGACATTGTTGGCAGTTACGCTACATCATCAGTAAACACCACGGTGGCTATCCTGGTGCTAACTGGGTTAGCCGCAAAGCAAATAAACACACAAAAACAACACACGGGCTTCAACACTTGTGTCACATGGATTCTTAGCGTAAATATTCGAGACAATTCAACTTCTACAACTATCCCAGTAACGTTTCAATGTCCAGTTTGGGTTCATTTCGGACCACAGCACGACTGCTAGCTGGTTAGCTGCCAGCTAGGCCACACACAGGACACACTAGCTAACCTGGCGAGGCAGAACCCAGCCGTGGCAACACACGAACCACACGGGATCCGAATCAGACCAGCTCTCACCACGACGTCCCGACCACATTAAGGCCTCCTCGGACACGTACATGTGCTCGTTGTACTTACTGTGAAGTGTGACGGTGGGATCGCAGGGTTTCGGCTCCTAAACAGTTAAATATGACACATTTGATTGATCCGGAGGGGGGGTTCACTTTGTTGCTTTTGTCTCCTGGTTAGCTAGCAGTTCACGTTCGGCCGGAGCAGCTCCACACAGCGTTGGACGGAAGGAACATGTTTTAATGATGTCACCGGGCGCAGGGTCCTCAGCATGGTGACGGGGAGGATGTGTCCCCACACATCCTTGTTTCTTTATTATAAAAACTAATAATACATGGATAAGAGAATCAATACAGAGGGCCACGATTGGTAAATCTGCTTCTATTTTTGTTTGGAATATTTTCTATATTGGTATAGTGTGGGGAAAAACATGGGTATTATTAACCAGAATTTTCTTTTTTGTTTCACATAGGTGTCATTATTATTATTAATTAATAATAATTATTAATATTATTAATTATTATTATTTATTTATTTATTTATTTATTTGGACAGAAAATGAAATACTCACATTTGATACAACAAAATCTAATTTACTTCATTATTTTATGTATTTATTTATTTTTTGAGAATGTGCCTTTAGTCAGACTTTTTGGGAGGTATGTTTATTATTATTATTATTATTACCATTTTTTATTTTAATTTTAATTTATTTTATTTTTTGTTACAGAAAATAAAAGGCTCATATTATATACAACAAAATTTAATTTACCTCATTATTTTTATTTTATTTATTTTATTAATTTATTTATTTTTGGAGAATGTACCTTTAGTCAGACTTTTTTGGGGTATGACCTATTTATTTTTATTATTATTATTATTATTATTATTTATTTATTTTTTTATTTATTTATTTTTTAACATAAAATGAAATGCTCACATTAGATACAACACAATTGAATTTACTTAATTTTTAAGCTAAATATTGACTATTTTTGTTCCATATGCCACAACAGAGGAAAGACAAATCATCTTTTTGGAGACTGTACCTTTAGTCAGACTTTCTGGGGGTTCACCTGTTTCTTACTAGTATTATTATTATTAGCAATAGTAGTAGTAGTAGTAGTAGTAGTGGTAGTAGTAGTAGTAGTTCACAGAGAATGAAATACTCGCATTTGATACAACAAAATTTAATTCACTTCATTAGTTTATTTATTTATTTGGAGAATGTACCTTTAGTCAGACCTTTTTGGGGGGTATGACCTGTTTATTTTTATTATTATTATTTATTTTTTTAAGAAAATGAGATTGTCACATTTGATACAACAAAATTTAATTTGCTTTATTTGTATTTATTTATTCATTTATTTATGTATTTATTTACTTACTTACGTAACCAGACAGTCCCACTGAGATTGAAAATCTCTTTTACAAGAAAGACCTGGTCGAGGCCAATCAGAAGAACACATTTTAAATCCAGCAAATACAACATACAACACAAAAACCCACAATAAAACAACTATTCAAACATAGTGGCCTCTCAAGAAACAGAAGCACATGTCTCTATCACCACATTTTTTATGATGCCCTTAAATTCATCAATGGATATAAGTGTTTCTTATTTGAAATGTATTTGGAGATTGTTCCATGTTTATGGTGCAGAGTAGCAGTTTTCCCCAGATCTGTTAAAACCTGGGTACATTAAAAAGCATCCACCTGGAGGAGCGTAGCTGGAAACTGCCAGAGCTGATACACAGAAGGGTGCAGAAGTAGGCAGGAAGTTTATCCAATATTGCTTTATAGATAAAAGTATAAGATGAAAATGAAAACAAACTCAAAATCTGTGAAGACTATAGCCTCATGTAATGAGTTTGATTAGCAATTAATTTATTTTAATGTTGTTTATATATAACACAATGCTATTTCTGATTGTTATATCAAATTCAATATAACATTGATTATCGGGTGCATTCTGTTTTAGTTCATTTTTAGTAACTCCTCTACTTATGTTACTCCTATTGTTACTCTATAAGGCGCTGGTTTTGCTTTTGCTCCTTGAAAACACTTCTTATATTGTATATTTTGCCACATATTTAATACTCTATTGTTCTAAAACTGGGCCTGTGACCCTGACCCAGGGAACCCACTGGTTGTCTGGTTGTTACTGGTTGTGAACGTTAAATTGTGCTTATCATACTTAGTGTTACTGTAATTTAAAGCATTCTTTGGCACAAGAATTACCTTCAGGATTTAATTTAATTTAATTTTATATACTTTATTAATCCCAGAGGGGAAATTCAATTTTTTCACTCTGTTTTTTTGTCAATTACACACAGGTCCGAACACACACATGCACAAACAGGACCTATACATGCACTAAGTGGAGAGATGTCAGAGTGGGCTGCCCATGACAGGCGCTCAGAGCGGTTGGGGGGTTCGGTGCCTTGCTCAGGAGCACCTCGGCAGTGCCCAGGAGGTGAACTGGCACCTCTCCAGCTACCAGTCCACGCTCCATATTTTGGTCCGGACGGGGACTTGAACAGGCGACCCTCCGGTTCCCAACCCAAGTCCCTATGGACTGAGCTACTGCCGCCGATAAATTAAGTTCTCCTACATTGAATTGAATTTATGTTTGCCCATTATTTTTTATCTCTTCATCTTTTTATGTACAATTTTTTTATTTTCATTGTGTAAATAAAGCATTATGCTACATGAAATGGTGCATTACTTTGACTTTTCACTCATAAGATCAGAATTACTGACCTGATAAGACCAATTGGTCTATTGTGATTTGTTACTTTAACAAGTAACAAATGTTATAGCCTATAACAGTGTACTCCCCCACTTGCCCACCCAAAATAAATAAATAATAAATAAACAAACAAACATGTAAACACGGGAGTCACACAGGAATTTTCTTTTGACAAAATTAGAGTCATTTACACCATAAACTGATGCAGAAAAGAAATAAATTGGTGCATAAAAAATTTCTAGAAAGCATGAAATTACACCCTTGAAGCATAATAGTTACGTTCACTAAAAATATAGAATAATAATTGTTATTATTATTATTAATATACAGTCATATTCTTAGCAAGAAACAGAACATTAGAGATATATACACCATAAATTGATCCAGAAAAGAAATAAATTGTTGCATAAAAAAATATTAAAAAAGCATGAAATTACACGCTTGAAGCATAATAATAATAATAATAATTATTATTATTATTATTAGTAGTAGTAGTAGTAGTAGTATTAAAAGTTTATAATAATAATAATTATTATTATTAGTAGTAGTAGTAGCAGTAGTAGTAGTAGTAGTATTAACAGTTTATAATGATAATAATTGTACTACTAATAATTATTATTGTTATTATTATTATTAGAAATATTAGCGAACGTAACAAAAAAATAACTTAAGTGATGATTATTTGTTTATTTAAAACAATAAAAATCGACATCCCATAATGCAGCTTGTTACTACAGAGTAATTACTCCTCACTGACTCAGTAACTGCTGCTGTGTGTTGCATTCACGGTCACTCTGGAACAGGAAACAGCAGCATAGTAATTATATGATTGTATCACCACAGTTCGTTAAACTGCTCTAACCGACGGCTGTCATGACCTCAAGAATAGTGTTTGGGGCGAACTGGTCACCAGGGTGGGGCATACTGGTTTGTTGTTGCTCTGCCTGTGTCCCGTGACAATCCTCTGTGACGAGACGAGAAATGCTGAATCAATAGCCCGGAGCATGACAGACAGTCACACCAGTCTGAAACTCATTTCCCGATCCGAGATAGTTGTGTCTCTCAGCTTTCACCCAGACACTGCTACTTGCGCTTTGTACGGAGCTTTGTCTGCGTACAGCTAGTAAGGGTCGACAAAAGGCAACGCATTGATTGTGACAGATGGGCTTTTGTGTGAAATCTACGACTCACCACCAACATGACCTCCAGCGTCACACGTAGAGTAGTGCGTACGGGTGGGAGTTGTCTGCTGAAACGCATTGTTGTGTTGGGGGATGAGCCGTCCGTGCTGCTCGCGCTGCTGAGTGCTCCTGGTCGGCTGTGGCTAGCCAGCGACTCTAGCCTATGAATGGTCCACAAAGCAGATAACCGTGTGTTCTCTGTTGAATCCAAAACCGAAACTTCACGGGCACCAAGCTGGCCTGTTTCTTATTTTACTAGTAGCTGAACAGAGCCCAGTATCGCCCGTTGGATGAGAACACTGTGTACGGAATTAGAGCCACTTAGCAGGCCATATCGCCATTGCTTTGTACGGCTGCTGGGTAGCTACCGTCTTCCTCAACTAGCAAAACTGTGCGTGAACCCGAGGTATGTTCTTTGGCTTTGTTTGGTTTTCTGTGCTTTGTGCGGTGACGGAAGAGAAAGCGTTCAGTGCATGTGCAAAATGTGTGTTTAATTTTACACATTTGGTTTGAATTTTAAGGCGCTCTTGTCTTGTTTGACGCCATTTGCTCCGTTTAGGGGGTGGCTAGCTCGTTTAGCTAGTTAGCAGGCGAGCTAATGTTATTGTTAGCAACTTGGCCACTTTGACTGGGAGTCGTTAAGGGGAATTTCATCTCTGCACCAAATGGGCAAGTGCTAACTCCTGCGCAGTCATGTTGATAGTGGCCTGTGTGGCCGCCTCCCACTGCATTTAAATGCACCAGCTCATTGACAAACTGTAACGTACAGCTGGCTGCAACCCTTATCAGTTTACTACACTGATAGTGTCTGCAGTGTAAAGCATCAATGAACCACCTTTACTTTGCTTTCATGGTCACCAGGTTAACTTTAAAGTTATTAAAGTAAAATGCATTAAAATCTAACACAGTTAAACTTTCCCTGTGTAGTGATCCAGGAGACATTGGGTTAAATTACAGGACCTTATCTTTCAGTGTAATACAGGTACATTACCATAGCAATCAGCAGAGATGGGACCAAGTCACTGTTTTGCAAGTTAGAAGTGTGTGTGCTCGAGTCCTGATCCAAGTCGCCAAGACAGACAAGTCCCAAATAAAGTCCATAGTCAAGATTCACAAGTCATAGCTTTATTTATATAGCACATTTCATACAACAAGCGTAAACCCAATGTGCTTAAGATAAATCATACATTACAAACAAGCAGGACATGATAAAAACAAACAAAATAAGTTGTTATTATTATCGTCATTCTTAAAAGAGGGGAGATACTTACCATAATAATACTAATTCCTAAAACAAACAAACAAAAAAAATCATTAAAAAACCTAACTAAAAGCTTGTGAGAAAGATACATTTTTAGTTTGCATGCAAGTCCTAGATCCTCTACTTTGAGCTACAAGTCCTAAACATGATAATGCACTCTTTATTAAATGTAATGTCATTTTAACATCAGAGTTATATTGCATTAAGTTTATAAAGTTGAATTAATTGTATTTATTTGCTAAAATAAGTTTGTTGGAAGTTGTTTAGTCTCTGTCAGTAATTTTCAACCTGCACGTTTTGCATTCTGCTGTTTTTTTTGTTCACCACTGCATAGTTTTTGGATGCAAATGAAATTATCTTTGGTTTTATAAGGATACAAGGCAATGACAGGTCAGCTTACTTAGTATGAAAGTCCATGGTACGGGCCAGCCAGTCCAAAATGCATCCAAGGCAGGCTGATGGAGGTAAAAAAATTCTATATTAATTCATGGATAGAACAACATGTCAATCAGAGGGCCTCGGATGCATTTTTGGATCAGACCTTTAAGTGACACAGTGTCTTGATCCAGTGTGACATTCCCTTCTTTTTTCTTTATTATCTTGAGTGTAATGTCTTCCATGTTGCGCCCAGTAACATAAGATTAGTTCTTCATGGTTCTCTCCTGCAACTTAATTGACTGCTGTCAGATTGGTTCAAACTAAGTGGATCTGGGGAATTGAGTTTAGACTTGCAAGGAATTAATAGGGTTAACATTAGTCGATTCAGGAAGTGAAGGGAAATAAATTGATTAATTGCACACTCATTAAATAATATGCTCTTGATCTTTGGGCTTGGGGGAAGGTATCAAGTATTTTCATGTCAAAGATTCAAGTCCAAATGAAGTCAGGAGTCTCTGGTGTTTCAAAGTAAAGTGGAAAGTCTTTTTTGATTTTGTCAAATCAAATCTAAAGTTATCGAATTTGTGTCTCCACTCAGACTTGATTTAAAGTCATTTGAGTCATGTCAAGTCAATGGATGAGTACATTATCATGGTCTTTGTTTTTACTGACCCCTGAAAGGAAAGCTCCTCCTTCTTCATCCCAGTGAATTACATGCAGAGCTCTAACGGTTTACCCTGTGTCTCCACAGCAACACGGAGCGCCAAGATGAAAAAGAAAGCTCGGCAGCACCGTGTTGCGGTGCAGCAGAGGCCGCCCTCTCCTATCAAGCCTTCTCCCAACAAGCAGATCCTGACTTACGCCCAGGCGCAGCGCATGGTGGAGTTCGATGTCGATGGCCGCCTCCATCGCATCAGCATATACGACAGGCTGGACGTGGTCTCGGATGATGACCCCTTGATGCAGGAGATGATGGAGTGCACCAGCAATAAGGAGAATACTGAGAAACCACAGCAGCAGGTCCTCCTGAGGTCCGTCAGGCTAAAAAACAACCAGGAGAAGAGAAACGCTGCGCTGGGCATCACCAGTCATGGAGAGGGAAGTGGACATCAGGCTGCTGGTAATCCCGGTCCAAAACTTCAAGAACCTAAATTTCGTACAGTGGAGTATAACCTTCCAGCAGTTCCCAAACGCTCATCTGCCTTTTACAAATACACGGAGAAAACGGAGGAAGAGCTGGACGAGGAAACTGAGTATGACATGGATGAGGAAGATTATGCCTGGCTGGAATTGGTGAACGAAAAGCGGAGAAGCGAAGGGGTCAGTCAGGTCTCTCACAATGTCTTTGAGTTCCTTATTGACCGCTTTGAGAAGGAGTTGCACCTGGAGAGTCTGGATCAAAGTAGCGAAAAGCAAGCTCCCATCGATGAGGACGCCGCCTGCTGCATCTGCATGGACGGAGAGTGTCACAACAGCAACGCCATCCTGTTTTGTGACATGTGTAATGTGGCCGTTCACCAGGAATGTTACGGTGTGCCCTACATTCCTGAGGGCCAGTGGCTATGCAGACACTGCCTCCAGTCACCCAACCAGCCTGCAGACTGCATCCTTTGTCCTAACAAGGGTGGGGCAGTGAAAAAGACAGACGATGACCGCTGGGGTCACGTGGTGTGCGCTCTCTGGGTCCCCGAGGTTGGCTTCTCCAACACCACCTTTATCGAACCCATCGATGGTGTCAGCCACATTCCTCCAGCCCGCTGGAAGCTCACCTGCTACCTCTGCAAGGAGAAAGGCGTAGGGGCGTGCATCCAGTGCCACAAGGCCAACTGTTACACCGCCTTCCACGTCAGCTGCGCCCAAAAGGCTGGTCTCCATATGAAGATGGAGCCGATCAAAGAGGTAACGGACACCGGGGAACCCACGTTCTCTGTGAAAAAGACGGCCTACTGTGGAGCTCACACACCTAACGGGTGTGTGAGGAGGCCTGTTGCAATATACGATGATGCCAAACCCAAAAATGGACTATGTAAGAAAGTGGACAAGGGAAGAGGTAAAGGACAGTCAAAAGGAAAGAAGAAGAGTAAGAGTAAGAAACCTGAACCTGAACCAGAACCTGAAAGTGAAGCTGCGACCCCTGCTACTGTGCCTACGTTTCCTTCTCACAGGTACGAGTTGTGTCAATGATGGGAGATAGTGTTTGTAATGCATTGATGTTTGGCGTGTGGGTGGTGGTACAGAGAGGGGTTTCCTATCTTTCTGAAGGGCACTGAAAGGACATTTGGTTGTTGATGTACAAACACCGACGTCTACAGGGTTTGCGCCTGTGACACTGGTGAATGTTTGCCTTTTACAAACACAAGCTTCAGTGATTTGCCTGGCTGCATTTTGGTCTGCTTTAAATGCCACTCAACTGCTGGTTAAAGTTTGTCTGTGGCTGCTCGTTGTAATATTACTCTGAAAACCACAACCACATGTAACCTGCCACTGTTCCCACACCCGTCTCCCTGCCTCCCACAGGTTACAAACCATTCTGAACCAGGTGTCAGTCCAGAAGAAGAAAGCATTTGTGGAGCTGGTCCTAAATTACTGGACACTGAAGAGGCAATCCAGGAATGGGCTTCCCCTCATCAGACGGCTTCAGACAAGCATACAGTCTCAGAAGCATGCACAACCGGTTTGTTTATCTGTCATTCAACCACAGCAGACTTTCAGTATTTAGTTGGGATTTTACCAGAGCACCAGAAGATTTTAGAACTTGAAATATGTTTTTCACACAGCCAGTCATTTACGTACATTTTCTTAAAGGAGCAGTGTGTAATATTTAGGGGGATTTAGTGGCACCTAGCACTTAGGATCGCAGATTCCAAGTAGCTGCAACTCCTCTCAAAAACCAACAGACCAGGGGTCTCATCTATAAAACAGTGTGTAGGATCCATACTAAGAATTTACATACAGACAAAAGCCAAAAATGGCATGCGCTAAAAAATATTTGACAGTTTCTGTGCTCACCTTTTTACTCTGATAACTTAAGATCCAGATGTTCAGGAGGTTTTTACTGGCAGCTGAATTATCCACAGAGGTCTCTTCCCCTCCAAAACAAATAGAACCAGTGATTAAACCCAGCGAAATCACTGTATAAAGCAGTTTCATGTTAAAAAAATCAGTGTTTTTCCAACACTGCTTATCGTGGAGGTTTGCTAACTGTAGCCCCTTTTACACTGCCAGATTTTGCGCGAATGTTGGGCCGTTTTGCCGGCAAGCTGCGAGCGTTTAGACACACAGAGCCGGATTGGCAAGTTGATCCGAGGTGCCCAATTTTCCGTCTCGTAGGGTAGTCATATTGGCAGAACCCTTCTAGTTTAAACAGACCGAGGCGGCCTTCCGCAACAGGAGGGGCTGTTGAAGACTTGTGGGAGGAGCTGTTGATGACGCCGCACGTGCGAGCCACTGGCGGTGGATAAACAGGAAACAGCTGATAGCAGGAATTAGCGAGCAGCTAGTAGCAAGAGGGAAACACAAACCTGACAGACACTGTAAAGATGAGCAACTGGGGAGACAAGGAATTGCGCGCCCTCCTTGTCCTCGCAAACGAAGAGGCCATTAACCGTCAGATGACGGGGACGGTGAAGAACGGACCGACTTATGAGAGAATCACTGAAGGACTGACTAGCTGCAGCTTCCCTCCCACGTCACTGTTTACGTCACACGCTGAGCTACACGTTTTGTTACTTGCTCACGCCCCCCATTGCCCCGAAAAAGGCGCATTATGTATAAATAAAAGTAGACAGGCTGCATTTTGCTGCACTCCCCGATTTTGTTTTTATACTGCCAATGCTGAAAAAAGACTGATTGGGCTTTCCTGCAAATTTGCACAATTCCTATCTAAAAAGGGCTTGTGGTTCCCGATTGGAAATCACGAATGGCCCTCTCTAGAACCAGTGTTCGGTTTGTTTTTTCTGGGCAATTGTAGAAACATGGTGGTGCAACTTGAAGGACATTGTGGACGAAGTCCTTTTACCTATGTACAAATAAATGGCTCATTGTAAGGTAACGAAAACACAACGATTCCTACTTTCAGGTGATGATACACTGAGGAAAACATATGTATTATATTCAATTCTACCATATCTATCCCCTTAAATCCTACACACTGGACCTTTAAGCCTTTTTACATTTAAATATAATACGCCTAGTATGCTTTACAACATCTTTTTACTGCTGCTAACGCTGTGTGTATACATGCTAGTTTCCTGCTAAACCCATAAAGCCAGCTGATTATTATCGGTTCTGTTCTGTAATTATTGTATTTTTATTTCATTTTTCTCTCCAGAGGCAGAGCGAGGAGGAGAGCAGGGCACTGAAGGAACAGCTGAAGGAGTGGCATCGTCTCCGACACGACCTGGAGAGAGCCCGGCTGCTGCTGGAGCTAATCCGCAAGAGGGAGAAGCTCAAGAGGGAGGAGGTAGGGAGTGGAGGGATCAATGGATAGACTTGTGACTTAAAGTGCGGTCAGATAAATGAAACAATCTGATTTTCTAATGGTTTCCCTCTGTGCTGTGTTGTAGATTAAACTGCAGGAGGCCCTCCTGGAGATACAGTTGAGTCCCTTCAGTATTTTGCTCCGAGCTCTCTTGGACCAGCTCCAGACGAAAGACCAGGCCAAGATCTTCACCCAGCCGGTTGATGTCAATGAGGTGAATTTTAGTTTATATTTGGTCACTTTTTTAAAGTTTTGCTGTTGGGTTTGTCCGCACATGAACTATTATATTGTTTGTTTTTCCGTTGGATGCAACACTTTCACCCTAATGTTTTACCTTTGGAAGAAGTTTAATACTAAAGCACAATATGCTGCAGTACAATCCTATTTCTTACATTTCTTAAGGAATGATTTGTTTGTTGTTTTGCAGATGTGCTTTATCTCAGTCTGTGGTGCTGTTATTTTATTTATTGTGCAATAGTGGAAAAGTGGAGCACTGTAGCAGGGGGCTCATTGTGGGGGTTCCACCAAGAAAACACAGATAGTGCTGCACAAAGCTGATTCTGTCGATTTGTTGTTTGACTCTCAGGCAGGGAGTTAGGAAAGAAAGTAACTGCAGCCATGACAAACTTTTTCAAGAGACCCCAATATCAAAATATTTTACCTTGTACCTGTAGTGCTATTTATCAATCTAGATTATTTTGGGGTGAGTTGCCAAATGTTGGAGATGTCAGCCGTAGAGATGTCTGCCTTCTCTTGAATATAATGGAACCACATGACACTTAGCTTGTGGTTCTTAAAGCTAAAAAAACTACATTTGAAAACCTCAACACCAAGTCTCTTTCCAGTTATCAAGACCTGGTAACTCAGTATAATCCACAGATCTTGATGTGAACATTTTTTTCTACCAAGTTACACCCTCCAACTGTATCACTGCATAGAAGGAAGAGTGCATCTACTGCTAGCTCACCTAGCATCACTGAGCTAGCTAACATCACAGCTCCGCCAAGGAGGACGCCATTAATTTTTACATCTCATGCTGTAACAAGCACAAGCCTCTTTGACATGAGTAGATACACACTTCCTTCTGCACGGTGATTCAGTTGGTGGGTGTAGTTCGGTAGAAAGAACATAGTTCCTACATGAAACTGCTCACAACAAGGTCTGTGGCTTATCTTGAGTAACCAGGTCATGATTTCTGGAAAGAGACATTGCTGTTGAGTTTGTCAGACATATCTTTTTGGCACTTTGAGCACCACAAGCTGAGTGCCATCTAGTTCCATTATATTCAAGAGAAGGCAGACATCCCTACGGCTGATATCTCTAACACTCGGCAACTCACACCAAAACAATCTAGACTGATAAACAGCACTACACGCACAAGGAAAAATATTTTTGATCGGATTGGATTTTTGGGTGAACTGTCCCTTTAAGAGGTTTACAGTCCTGCTTTAAATAAGTATGAGGACTTACACTGTCTTTTAGAGACTTCCTGTCTGATAAGGCTCCAAACTGGACTTACTGGTTCACACTCCATCACAAGTTTTTGCATTTTGCTTTTGTTCTATTGTCAAGATAAAAGCCTACTAACAGTGAAAGTGTTGTTCCTGTTTTTCTACCTGTTTGTCAGATTACTGCTTCAGTGGTGTTGAAATTAACAAGTAGGCTACCTAATTTGAACTCTTTTTCTGCTTCCTCATAGTGGTTTCTATGTTGGCATCTAGGACAGGACAACACAGAGTGTGATCTTGTTAAATATCAAGTAAATGATAAGAGCCCTGACACCCCAAGAAGACCTAAAAAACTACCACTTATAAGCAAGAGTAGTTAGAGCCTTTGCTTTCCCGTTCCTCGCCACGTGTTAAAACAGTTTCACTTGAACACACCGCAGAGACAGCAGCGAGCTCTGCAACTGCTCACTCCATGTCACACACTCTGCTCAGTGACTCAGGTTGTAAATGAACACCCCCCCCTCCACCTCATGTGTGGACAGTGTTGAGCAATGTGACTTCCTGTTAGGTGGAATGTGTAACATGAGATTAAGGTCCACTGGCAGATGGTGACGTCCAAAAAAGGTGGAGGGTTGCTCTCTGTGCAAGCCCGGCTAGCTCAGTCGGTAGAGCATGAGACTCTTAATCTCAGGGTCGTGGGTTCGAGCCCCACGTTGGGCGCAGCTTTTGACTCTGGAGTCTTGTACAGTGTTAGCAGATTGTCCTGGCTACTGAGCATGTGTTTTAAGTGTGTTACTGGCATTGAGGCTTCCAAGTGTTAAGACTTAGTAGTGATCAGTGTTGATGTTGTTCACAGTCTCTAAGAGACTTTAAAGATCTTCTTTAAAGTCATGCCGACCATAATGACGTAAGTCGCCATAAAATAATCATCTTTGATCAAGAATGTTGATTTGACATGCAACATCCAATGATATTTGCTTCATATTTTCAAAAACGTTGTGAAATAAATCAGAAAATAATTCATTTCATCTGCTGTTTCCTGTAGGTGCCTGACTACCTCGACCACATCAAGCACCCGATGGACTTCTCCACCATGCGGCAGCGCATTGACGCACAGGCCTACAACAACTTTGAGCAGTTTGAGAGTGACTTCAACCTCATTGTTGATAACTGCATGAAATATAACTCAAAGGACACCTATTTCTACCGGGCTGCCGTTCGCCTCCGAGACCAGGGCGGGTCCCTGCTCAGGAAGGCCCGGCGAGACGTGGAGAAAATCGGCTTCGACTCAGAAAGCGGCATGCATCTGGCCGAAGCTCCTGAAATCAAAACACCAGCATCCTTTTCTTGGGAGGACGGTAAGGGCGTTAGCAGCACAGACACATGCGTCTGTGACATCAGAGTCAGGCCAAGTGGATGAGAATTTGTTGAGCAAAACATGTCTCAGTCTCCTACTGATTATTTTAATTCTCTCCACAGTGGACCGCCTACTAGTGCCAGCCAATCGGGGGCATCTGTCTCTGGACAAGCAGCTGCAGCAGCTACTGGAGAAGTTCGACCTGACCTGCGCCATGAAGTCCAGCCCCTCCCGCAGCAAGCGCATGAAGCTGCTCAAAAAGACCATCAACGACGTGCGCAACGAAATGAGCCTAAAGAGAGTCCTACCGTCCCACCACCACCATCACCACCACTCTTCCTCCTCCACAGCTCCCTCAACTTCATCTTCAGCAGCTGCCTCCCAACCAGAGATTAGTCAAGCTAAAGAAGAGAGTTTGAAGCCCAATGGACATTTTCCAGATGATGAGGGTATGTATGGATCTGGCTTTATTAGAAAGCTAATAATCTGTTTGATGCTGTGCCCTGGGATTTTAAAGACAATCACATGTTCTTAATATCCTGAAGCACAGGTCAGAGGTCAGGGATTAGGCCCTCAACCCAAAACATAGCCTCACAGAGCAATCACATGGTGCTCTCCGTACCTAGTGTGTCTGAAACTTGGTTGTATAAGCCTCGTTTACCCCACGCAGTCCTGTTCTGTTCACTTTATAACACCTTCAAAGTAATTTTTGTGTTTTCGAAGTCAAAAGTCGTGGATGGCACCAACAGAACCGCTCCGTTCTGTCCTGTTTTTGTCACCACTCTGTTGAAGTACCTGGCACACTGATCTGATACTGAAAGGTGTAGCTAGAAACACAGCAGTCAGTTGATTGGTTAGTAGAGAATCATCACTCTTGCTTCACAAGGACTCAATGCACAAACCAGCCTGTTCATTTTGTTCTGAAAATCTCGGCGTGCGTCCGCATTCCATGGACAATCAGCGAGCTGCAGACGTTCCTCTGCATCACCAGTGAAAAGGAAATACAGTGAAAGCTGGATGGGAGCAGAGATATGTCTGTTACCATCCACTAACAACCCTGCTTACATAAAGGAACTGTTTGCGGTGAAAACACCAGACGTATCAAGGGTTTAGATACAAGTACCTACGAGTTTTAAGGATACTATACTGAAAGTGTTTAATGGAAACACGGCTATAGTCATCTTCCCCGATTTCAGTACTACAACACAAGCTATCGTCCAGACCTCTAAATTGCCTCCTGCAGCAGAGACTTTTTAAAGCGATTCAAAGAAAACAAAATGGCAGTTAAGTCTGATTATAAGACAGCTATAACATATAGTCATTATAAACCCTGTACTGTTTGTGTTGAGGTGTGGATCTGTCTGTCCTTTATGTCCTAAAACTCGGATAACTGATTGAACCTTTGAATGTTTAAAGAATAATTACTGGTAATATTGTTTCGTAATGTGTAATACAAAGTTTTAGGGATATTGTCACACTTAAGAATATTTATTGCACCAGTACGTTTTATCTTTCTCATAGAGAATGTGTCATAACAATCTGGAGTTCAGCTCAGAGTAACAACTCCTCCTAGATTAGTCACATAGTTTCAGTATGACTGAAAACTGTTCCAAAGGCCGAGTGAAACACAAAACCTTACATGAACATCTAATTACAAATCACAGAGCCAGACAGAACAGTTTCAGGATTACATGGATGTCACGGTCGAGCGCTAGCAGCAGTTATTGGTGAACCTAAACAACATTCTTACGTCTCTCTGCCCCTCTTGATACCTGGTATTAACATGTGTCTAGGATCGGATTGGATCACAGGTGAACAGCGTTAAACGAGTGTAAACGACCACCAAGATATATTGTGATCTGATCCCTCAATCCACTTACTGAAGTGGTCTGTGACATTTTTGACCACATATCTCTTGAAGTATAAACGCCAATGCGTCCTGAAGCGTCCCCAACAAGTAGTTTACAGGAAACACGTCACCAGTGCAGGTCATGGTGGCTGTTTTGGTGACTGTGTGCTTACACTATACAACTTGACCATTTTATGATGAGTTGGATTAAGTGTTGCATGACCGCTCCTCGTTTTGCCCTGCAGAAGGAGACGTATTAAATTCTGCTGACCAGCAACACAACCCCTGATGTCACTAGTGACCAGCTAGTGAGAGTGTGGACACAATAAGCCATGACCCTCAAGCTTTAGTGACGTGTGCAGTAAGAAATCTGAACATAAGTGGTCAGCTGGAGACGCATGATAGACACAGGTGTGAGTGGCGGTTTGTCTCGGCCGTCCACTTGTGTTCAGATTAACACAACACATTTTAACGCAGTGTAAACAGGCTCCCTGTTTAACTGATCCCTGAATGGGAGTGCACCTAGGGCTCAGAACCAATATCGTCCGCATCACCAGACTAGAATCGCTACGGAAAAATGTGTAAACAAGGTCATAATACAGTATCACGCTGTGTCACTGTGGTCGCTTCTTAAAGCTTTAACTCGCAGCACACTTGCTGAGTCACATTAACTCTGGTGAAGATAGCATTAGGATGAGCTAGTGGGAAAAAAAGAAAGGAAAAAGTCATTTTGCACTCATTTTTTATTTATAGAAGTGCCTCTGTGTTATGCAAAACAGCGCCTTGTTTTACTTTTATGATAAACCCAAAAGCCATACGATAGTGTGCGGTGTCAGCATTTCTGCAAACACAAGGACAAAGTGTGGGTGTTGCAGCGCTTTACTGTTAGTAATAGCATTATACTATAGGTCGTATTTTATGTCTTTGTCATGGCTGCGCTTTTGTTGTATTGTTTATGGTTTTACTTATTATAAATATTTTTTTTGTTGGTGTTGTTCTTCCAAAATAGTGTGCCAGGGATTTCATTATGCTCTTCTGCATAGCTAATCATTTGCCACAATAAAATGTGTAATATTCTATCTCTACAGCACCACCAGGAAATTATAATGAGGATGGAAGAGAGAGGAAAAAATACATTAATGTAAATAATAAAACTGAAAGAAACGGATGCACTGCACCCAGAACCCAAAGAAAACAAATTGTGGTGCATAATTATCAAAAACTTTGCAATAACTGGTGCCATAGCATGAATAATATGTGTTGGCCGTAGTGGTTGCAGTTAATGTTGGCTGTATGGTCATTAGTAACAGTCTCTATCTTCTTCTTCTTCTCCCCTGCAGGAGACAAGTCTCTTCCTCCCAAACTGGAGCCCTCAGACTCCATTCCCCCTCTCATCCACTCAGACGCAGACTCCGAGCCCCCCACCCTCAAACCAATTGACGCCGCGCCTGACTGTGAAGACAAGCATCCCAGCAAGCGTGTCAAGTTCGACGGCGAAATACCAGACTTGCTCTCCTCAGCTCCGCGCCTCAACGGCCACTCCCATGACAGCCTCCAGAGCTCGCTGCTGGACGGGGACGTGAGCGTGGTGGCCACGTCGACCCTCGCGGAGCCCACGGGCACGGTTAACCGCCGGACGGCCGTGCTCTTCCGCAAGTCGAAGGCCGCCAGCCCGCGCAAGCCCCCGAGGAGCGGAGACGAGGGGGCAGACGGAGCTGACAGAAAAGAGAGCAAGGCGGAGGAGGATGAAGACGGTGCACAGCTGGGCTCCAAATCCTTCCTGTCGGTGGTCATTCCCAGGCTGGAGACGCTACTTCACAGCAAGAAGAGGAAGCACAGCGGCAGCAGAGACAGCGAGGAGGAGGGGGGAGGAGAGGGGGAGCATGAAGAGGAGGGAGAGTCCTCTGTGAAACGACTTGACACTGGTAAGAAGTGTACACAGAAAAATGGGCTGTGATATTTATGCCTCTGTGCCAGCAACAGCCACGGCCTGGGGTATTATGTTTTCAGATTGTCCGTCCTATTCTCGTAAACGCAATATCTCACTAATGCCTTGAGGGGATATCTTTTTTCAGTTTGGCACAAACGTCCACCTGGACTCAAGGATGAAGTAGAGCTATGATAAGACCCAGAAATCAGTCCCAGCACTACATGAACCTGCATAGTTTCTGTTAAGATCCAAACCATAGCATCGGTTTTGAGCCTGAGCTCAATTAAAAACCAGAATTCCCACTATAAAAAATACATTTTTAAATTATAAAAACATTTATAACATTTACACACACTATAAGGTCTACATTAAAACAAACAAACAAACAAAACACTTGGAAATTGGAGCAAACCCTATCTGATTCAAGTCCAGGCGAACCAGGGCTTTTCTGTTGCAACTTTGGCAAATCAAACCATGACTCGTTGATTTTCGTTTCCTTAGTCAGTTTAACCACACTGACGTATGCCGAGCCGAAAAAGCATCCCAGTCGCCTCCACAGACGGGGTATTGGTGAGGTCTCGCCAGTCACAGCCAACCTCTAATGACGACCCCCTTCTCCTCCTCGAGCAAGCATGTGTTGCGTGACTAAACTGATGTCTGTCTGTGCAGGATGGGTCTGAGATGTGTGTGAAGCATCCACATTTTAGAATGTGTAGCTTCTTTGCTGCAACGACCAGATTTGAAGCATTGTCTCCTTGAGTAATTCTAAATTCTCAGTGTCTGGTCGGTGCCATCAGTATTTTTGTCATCTCACAGTATGTTGCAGATTTTCACAGTTGTCTGCATTTCTTTGAGTTACCATATGTCAGAATTTGAATGGCATTTCTTCAAGGCTCTGATTAAATTAGTACAGCAGCATTTAGCTCTGCTGCCAAGCCCTGAAACTGGCAGTTCAAACATTGCAATTAGCTGTTACACTACTTACAAGTCATCGCAGTCAAAACAGCACAGCGGTAACTAACAACAGACACTTGTATACTCTGTTACATCAGAGGCTGATTAAACAAACTGTAACCAATGCAGACACTTTAACACTGGAGTATTTGTACTATAAATTTTCAAGATGAGTTTTAAATCTTTTTGCATTCTATTGTTTTGTGTCTATTCAGGCTTGTCGAGCGGTTTTCTGGAGGAGGAAGAGGAGAAGGAGCTAGAAGACTCTAGTAGAGCCAGTAGACCTGTGGAGCCACGAAGACGCTGTGCCTCTGAGTCCTCCATCTCCTCATGTAGCAGTCTGCCAGGAAGCACCAGGTAATCCGTCAATACTTATGAGAATTTAAGCTGCTCTGTCTGTTCTCCCATCCTTCTGTTCAGTTAGCTGATTGTCAGAGCACCAGATGTTTAGTTTCTAACGTTGACCCTGGTGTGTGTTTTTCTTTGTCTACAGCACAATTCTCAGTCTTCCAAAATGTGGGAAAGGGAAACCCGCCTTGGTCCGGAGAAACACTGTGGACGATAAGAGCGAATTAATCGCCTGCATCGAAACCGGGAATTTTGCAAAAGCTGCACGGATTGCTGCAGGTGAGTCGGCTGCTTTATGTGTCAAAAGACTCTGCGTGCATGTGTAAGGGTCTTTACATTATGTATACAGACTACCTGTTTTATTCACTATTTCAAATAAATATGCAGGATTTTTCCAGTGAAATATTGATATTTAATTGGTCTCACTTCACATTATTGTTTTTGTAAACAGAAAATAAATAAGAGAACCTAAATTCCCTCAAATTTATTATTAATAAGATCTATCAATAAGTATAATATTGTCTTTTTCTCAAAGAAAATAGTAAGTATGAAAAAAAAACAGTACATCTAAAATTAAAAAATCTCACTGGACTTTCAGTTAATATAAATTAGGATAAAATTTACATTAGAATGCAGGTTAAATAACAATTGTGTGCTGCAATTTCTTCAAGTGTATGAGCCAAAATGTACACCAATAATGACATGTTAAAGGGACAGTTCACCCTGAAATAGAAAACACATATTTTTCCTCTTACCTGTAGTGCTATTTATAAATCTAGATTGTTTTGGTGTGAGTTGCAGAGTGTTGGAGATACCAGCCATAGAGATGTCTGCCTTCTCTCCAATATAATGGAACTAGATGGCACTCAGCTTGTGGTGCTCAATGCGCCAAAAAATTACATTTGAAAAACTCAACAGCAATGTCTCTTTACAGAAACCATGACCCAGGTACTCAATAATCTACAGACCTTGTTGTGAGCAGTTTCATGTAGGAACTGTTTCTTTCTACTGAACTACACCCGCCAAGGCGTCACCATGCTGAAGGAAGTGTGCATCTACTGCTAGCTCATCTAGCATCACTGAGCTAGCCTCTTTAGTCTTGTACATGAGTAGATGCACACTTCCTTCTGCACTGTGATACAACAAAATAGTTCCTACATGAAACTGCTCACAACAGGTTCTGTGGATTATCTTGAGTAACCGGGTCATGACTTCTGGAAAGAGACATTGCTGTTGAGTGTTTCAGGTGTATTTATTTGGTGCTTTGAGCACCACAGGCTGAGTGCCATCTAATTCCATTTTATTCAAGAGAGGACAGACATCTCTACATCATCAATACATTTAAGACAAAACACAAAAGTCATTGTAGCCCGTTGGAGTCAGTCTTGTCCAGACATCAGTGTGTCCAGGAGGTAATACATTACACTTAGTAGTTGTGTATATTCCTGGATGTCTGCAGGTGCTGTAAAAGCTGATAATGTCTCAAAGTTTTCCCATTGAAGTGAAGATTGGCCTTTATATTTGCTTCTAAAAGTTTAACTCAGTAGAACTTGTGGATGCCTGGTATTCATACACACATAAAAAGCAGGGTTGGTAATTAACAGCAGCTACCAGCCAGCTTCTTGTGACATTTGGCAGTGACCAGTGAGTCTTTATGCTCCTCCTGCCATCATGGCATGTAACCAGTCAGCAGCTGGAGATTCTTCCCTCATCTAGAATTCATGTTTGGCTGATAAAATGCGAGAAGTGGCTGGTAAATTTTAATATCTGTCCTTCATTGTGGCTCTTAAAGGGGAAAAGTTAATTTCCCACCCTGATTTATTTATTTTTTGCTGTCGTTGTTGTTGTCGCTGTGTGCTCTTGCACTTACAGCATGGCTTTGAAAATGTGTTTCTGTGTTTCAAACCCACATGTGACTTGTTTGGTGTTGTTCCCGCTTCCATAGAGGTTGGCAACAGCAATATTTGGATGCCCGCTAGTGCTGCAACAGTTGCATTGGAACCCCTAAAGCTAGTTTGGGCCAAATGTAGTGGATACCCTTCCTACCCTGCCTTGGTGAGTGTTTGTGGGAGAGACAGCACGACAATCACTGACTGAAGTCTGTTTTACTCTCAAGTTTTCTTGTTTTCTCTTCACTGTTGTCCCACAGGATGAAGTAATAGTTTTACTACAGCTGTTCTTTTAGGTGTGACAGTTGGGGGAACATTTCCCTCTTCTTCCTCTAGGTGGCAGCCTTTCACTGTTAACCAGTTCAATTTGACCTTAGCATGAAAGGACAAATGAGGAAAGGAATCTTATTGCCACAAGCTGGTAGTGTGCATGCATTTGTGTGTTTTTATACAGTGGAGACATCTTTACTTTATGCTTGAGTGATTCTGTGGGCAGATGTATGTTTGCCATGCCTTTGCATTCATGAGCATCTGTGTGTAACGGCCTGGCCTCTCCCTGCTGTGCGCAGATCATCGACCCCCACATGCCGCGCGTGGGCTGCCAGCACAACGGGGTGTCCATCCCCATGCCCCCCATGGACGTGCTCCGCATTGGAGAACAGATGCAGTACAAAGCCGAAGAGAAACTCTACCTCGTCCTCTTCTTCGACAACAAGCGCAGCTGGTGAGTGCCGCCGCCGCCGCCGTTGTTATCTGTGGGGATGATTTAAGCTGATGCAGGCCTCTACAAGGGTAAACCTGTCAACATGTCCGTCAGCTGATCATTACTCTCTTGTGGCTGCGTCACATCAATTGTCGGGAGAGAACAAGAGGCAACAAGAGGCATTTGAGAATCTCACCTGGAGTCCCATCAGTGGGAAAATGTTTTTCAGTCTTTAACAGTGATGATGGTGCTGTAGCCTTTTGTCACAGTGGGAACTGGCTTTCTGTCTGCCACTTTGAATGAAGATAACACATCTATGAGTGACCACTTTAGACCTGAAAGTAACAAAATGTCATAAAAGGAAAAGTCAAAAATATAGCAGATTACACCCATAATTCATATCATGACCTAAAGATATAATATTTAACCGTACACATTAAAATGTTCTATAAAACAACCATGCCAGTGTTATATATTTTGTTGAGTCTTGTACTTACAATATCTCAAACGTTTCAAACGTGAAGGATTTTAATTATCAGATGTCTGGATCCTAAATTGTCGGAGAAACAAGCTGAGCAAATGTAGCAGCAGCTCGGCCCAAGCCCCTGCTGTACCAAACAGCATTAAAGAAACACAGATTTTTACCGTGAAAATGCTTTATGTAGTGTTTTTACCAGTTTAAATCACCTTGTCTGTTTGTTTTGGAAAGGAGGAGACCTGAGCGGATAATTCGGCTAAAGGAAAAAACCTCCTGGTCATCTTAATCTTTAGTTATTCGAGAAAAAGGGAGAGCACATTAGCAGGATCCTGGCTAGCAGCCCCTCTGTAACAAGCGAAACAGCATTGGAAAAACACTGATTTTTAACATAAAACTGCTTCATTCAGTGTTTCTACAGGTTTAAATCACCGGGTCCATTTGTTTTAGAGAGGAAGAGACCTCTGCAGATAATTCGGCTCCTGATAAAAACCTCCTGAATGATTAACACTGAAGAAAGTCTAACCAGGAGAAACTGACTGCAATGATGCTCCGTGCTGTTTTGATTTAGAAATCATTAGTGGCAGAAAATTACATGTTGTAGGGTTAGATATTTGAAATCAAGTGTATAAAAAGCGTTTTTTTTTTTCCTCTCCACCACCAACAATCAGCTGATTAAATATTCTTTAGTTCTTTTTGTTTGTCTTGGCACACACATCTTTCATCTTCCCCGTTTTCCATCCTGTAGACTACTACACACACTTAAATGTAGCAGCCGCAGTAGCAATAGTAGTGTTTTTGGACTTTTGTTATTTTGCTATTGGGAAAGTTAAATACCAGGAGCTGAGGCTGTGATGTTTGCCAGTTTTCTCCCATTTCCCTGCAGAAAACCTGTGATTAGCTTGATTAGACGTAGCTTGAGTGTTTGTGCACCTGTGTGTTCATGAACACATACGAAGCGTTCTTCTCTGAACAAGCTTTGAAACAAGCACTTGACAGGAAATGTCACAATTGTCATTTATCAAGGAGAAATTCCAAACAGTTGCTGATTCCAGCTTTTCAAATGTGAGGATTAGCTGCTTTTCTCTGTTTTATATTGTTGTAAATTGAATATATTTGGGTTAAGGACTATTGGTCAAACAAAATAAGCATTTGGAAGACGTCAGATTTTGTAGTCAAAACTATCCAAAAAATAATTGACAGCTACATCGATAATGACAGTAAAATTCCAAAAAACTATAGCAGTGAAATATCTAATAAAGTCAGACCTTAATATCAGGGTTGCAACTTACTATTATCCTAACTGTCTATCAATCTGATGATTATTTTCTCAGTTATTTGACTTGTTGTTTGGTCTATAAAATGTCAGTGTTTCCCAAAGCCCAAAATGACTTGTTTTGTCTTCTGTGGCTGCTACATTTGAGAGTGCAACCCAAAGATGCTCAGTTTACTGTCATAGAGGAATAAAGAAACTAGGAAATACTCACATTTAAGAAGCTGTTATCAGAGAATTTTGACTTTTCTTTCGTAAAAAAAAAAAAAAAAAGAAATTAGTTGGGTATTAATTTAGTTGATAACTAACTAACTGATCCTTGCAGTTCTACCTACAATACCATTATTGTGGTGTCATAAGTGGATCATCTTGTCAGCTGCAGTGGTTTCTTCCGTTTAAATTTAACACAAAAACAATTGTTTAGCAAAAACAAAGCTGAGTGCAGAATCTGTTAGCAGGATAGTAACACTTAAGGTGATTGTCATTGTGATTTCCCACCTCAAATGAAAGAATAACAAACATGAGCATACAGACCAATTATCTGTCGCTCTTTGTTTAGAAATCAAACTTAATTTACTGAAAGAAATCCCAGTTTTCTTGTGAGGAGAGAGATATTTTCCTGGAAAGCAATACTTCTAGATGGTGACAAGAGAAACATTCAATCCAAGCTACTGTTCAGGTGTTGTAACTTAGATTCTGTCTTTCCCCCTTCAGGCAGTGGCTTCCTAGATCCAAGATGGTTCCTCTGGGAATGGACAAGACCATAGACAAAATCAAAATGATGGAGGGGCGCACATCCAGCATTCGTAAGGCTGTCCAGATCGCCTTCAGCCGTGCCATGAACCACCTGAGCATAGTGCAGGACGAGCCAGTCAGCGACCTCAGTGACGTGGACTGATGACACTCGCTGACTTTCTCTCTCCTCACTCACAAACTTGTACCTCTCCTGTACCAAATACCTTCCTCTGCCCCCCTCCAACACTCTCTCTGTCTCTGCAGGAGACTCAAATGTTTACCGGGCACCTGCTGTAACAGGTGGTGTCTCTTCCTCATCCATTCCTACTCGCACACACTCCTACCACGTGCTGATGGGATATGGCTGCTGCTGAAATGAATGTGTCTATCTATCCTCTCCACCTCCAGGCTTGTAACTGTGCTTAGAGACTGCTCTTTATGTCCTCCCTCTGTCACTCACTCCACCAATCATGACTGTCGTTTTCATTCATCATTTCAAGGCAAAAACGTTAGTGATTGATTTCATACATTTTGGTAGCCTTACCAAAGGTGTCATAACGTCAGGACTTTGTAGTAAAACAAGAAATAAATACAGATGTTACCTCTTATCTGTAGTGCTATTTATCAGTCTAGATTGTTTCGTTGTGAGTTGTCGAGTGTTGAAGGTATCAGCTGTAGATTGTGTGTGATTGTCAGGGTAATTGCCATTAAGTGTAGCTAAGGCTAGATAGCTTCTACTTTACCTAGGGGGCTTCTGTTGCCTGTGACCGGTATTTTCCTGAGGCTCTGCACGAAGGACGGAGAGCAACATTTCATCCACCACAAGCTTCATTACTTCTTTCTAGCTACAGCTGTCCACGAGTAAAATCCAGTTGTTGTTTAGCCAGAGCAGGACTACAGCCAACCGTCACGTTGTTGTGTTCTCGGTTGCAATAGCTAAGGTGTTTCAGATCGGAGGTTTGAGGACGTGTTTTTCGTAGTGGAAAGAGTTTTAGTCCAACTATCTCGACACTACGACTACTTCCTTACTGCCCAACACTGAACAGAACTAAATGGCACTCTGCGTTTGGTCCTCAAAAAGCGGCAAAAATAAATTTGAAAATCTCAGCAGCAATGTCTCTTTCCAGAAATCATGACCCAGTTGCTCAAGATAATCCACTGAACTTGTTGTGAGCAGTTTCATGTAGGAACTATTTTCTTTCTACCAAACTGCGCAGAAGGAAGTGTGCATCTACTCGTGGATGAGATGTCGACATTTATGGCAGAAGGAAGTGTGCTGTAGATGCACTCCTCGGTTAGCCGATGTAATTTGGTAGAAAGAAAATAATTCCTACATTACCTTGAGTATCCAGGTCCTAATTTCTGGCAAGAGACATTAGGTGTTTCAGGACCAGAGGAACTTTTTCATTCTTCAAAGAACCCCCCTTTTTGTAGTGTCGGTATCACAAGAATTAGGAATGATCGTAGTTTTTGAAACGCCGCTTTGAGGGACTTTTTTAGCTCTTAGAGTAGGTACTTTAGGAACCATGATCAACGTGAGTGGACAGGTATTGGTCCAGACGACATAGGTGTACATTGATTGGTTGAACACATCCAATGCAGCACTGGCAACCGCCATTTTTTTAAAGCCCATTAGCCGTGCAAACAACAGATAACACAGAATACAAACAACCGTTGGTAATGGCAAAATTAATGGAAGAAAATACGCAAATGGACAAACACCTAAGTTACTGAGCATATATGTAACAATAGAAATACAATCTAGACTGATAAGTAGCACTATGGGTAAGAGGAAACATGTATTTTTGATTTTGTGGTGAACTGCCACCTCAACACAGACTGTTAAATTTTGGCTGTAGCTAACCAGTCCGTTATTTTGGCAGGTAGCCGATCATCATTTCTGTTACACGTTATTAAAAAAAGAAGTATCTAGTAGCTGTTGAATTAACTGATGTGGACAAAAACCAACATTTCTTGCCCCGTGTGAAGGCTTTTCAGTTGTAACCAAAGCTTACGTTATGTTAAGGTCACATTTGCATTCTGGTCCTCTCCATTTGAAAATACCTTCCTTTGTATTTAAACTGTAAATAATCTGTACAGCTGCCTGACACTAACTTATTTTGTAGTTTTGACATCAATGGGTACTGTACAGGAGTTTTCTTAGTATTTATACTTGATGCATTCTCGGCACTAACATGTTAGTGCTATTTTGACAGTGCTGTATGAACAAGAAGAATAAAAAAAAAGGTGCAAAAGCCTTAGTATTAATGAGATTAGGGCTAAAAATGTCATGTTTCTGAAAAGTATGAAAGTATTCCCTTCTTTTTTTAAGTTATTGAAGTTTATAATCATAAGCTTCCATTTGGCATTAATCCTTTTTGTATTAAAAATAGTTTTAGTATATTTTTGTTCATATATATTTATATGATTTGAATACACGGTTATCCAGTATGTAAGTCTCTGAAGCTCATACAGGCAGTCTGATGTTGTGGACCCAGAACGTATATTGTTCTCAAGAAACCAAAAATGTTGCTACCCAGAAGTTTTTTGCCGATTCATTTTTTTCTGTGTGACGTGTGAAATTGTTGCCAAAAAAAGAAAACAAAAAAGAAAAAAAAGTAAAGTGTATTTTTATGTGATACATCTGACTGTTACTTGGTTTTGCTGTAGTCGTAGGGAGACGTGCCTGCGGTAACTTATTGTAAAGTATTTGCATTACTTTATATCCAAGGAAAGACGTGCAAACTGATTGTGGTAAAGTGGCACATTTTGTGGTGGAAACTTGCCTTCTTTTTAAGTAACCTTTTTCTAACTTTTTTTGTAGTTGTAGACTTCAAGACATTTCATTTTATACTATTGCCTATTTTTTTTCTGGGTAGCATTGGGTAGTTTTGGTATATTTCATTTTGTACTTAACTGTAGTAGTTTTTTTAATCAGGTCATATGAAATATTGCTGGGACTGTTTTTTTCTAGCAAAAAAATAAAAGATACAAATATGAACACGTGCTTTGTTTTTTAATGTAGTATCTCTGTGACAAGTGCAGGACTCACAATTTTACAATATAATACAATAATATTGTTTTCGTTTTCATTATTAGTCTTTAAGTAGCTGTTTTCTGGCGTTTAACTGCTCGTGTACTGTTTGTCCAAGAAACTTTGTCAGGAGATGTATGTTTTTACTTCGTCTTTATTCTAACATTATTCCGTGATTTTATATAATTTTTTTTTTTATTATTATTATTATCTTTTTAGTTACTTCAGGGTCCAGCCCTATCTTGCCAGGTCTTTCATCGGTCATTTACAGCAGAATGTAACATAAAAGTGTGTCACAATGTGTAATACAGAAGCTAAAATGGACCGATAAAGTAAATATAAATATAGGTATGAACATAAAGAAACTAATACAAAAAAGAAACTGAATTCCATATGAACCAGAATGTTGCTGTGTGTCTTAATGAAACTAATCACTTTAGAAACATGGGTAAAATAATCAATAAGAAATGACATCAGTTCAGATTAAACAAACTAAGAATGACCAGGTTTAATGTGCAGCATCCAATTTTCACATCTGTTCAATTTTATATAATTTTCAAAATGTTAAAATCTACATTGATAATCAATGGGAATTACGTTTGAATGGCCTCCCACCATGATATCTGCCTTCTCATGCATGAAAGCAAACCAAACTTTGCACATAGGTCCGGTCCTGTGCCAAAGTTCCTTAGCCAAAATTTTGGGCCAGTAGTCCTCATGGTGGCGCTACAACAACCATCTTAAGTTTCACACTTAAAAATTCGTAACAAATCACTTGTATGTGCTACCACTTTGCAGCTTTCAATAAATTGTAGCTCCAGTCGAGGAGAAATGTTCATAGAATAGAAATCCTTTATTGTCATTATACCAGTACAAAAAACTTTTTAAAAGCTATAACTGTACACAGTCCAGTTTAAACAGTACAAACAAGTGACAACCCAGAAAAATACCTCCATCACATCACTAATTAATAAAACTAAAATAAATAATAATCAGTAATAAGAGGCAGATGTTATTGCACTTAATGTATGAAATGTCACCCACACTGGAGAATGAGGATTAAGACAGTTTATAACAGTCATAAATCACTTCATATGTTGTGACATAGCAGGAATTATGAGGTCTGTCACTGTTTTTCACAAAAACTGTTAAAACTAATTAATCCAATTTTCTCCCACATTTTTCACCCAGTCAACACCAAAATTGCTTCACAGCATCTTTAGACTGTCCTGCACAAACAATCAGTCAGATTTTTGAAATATTAAAAATTGAGCCCACCTAGTGATGGCCTTGTCAACAGCTGGAATCACGCTTCTTCCTGCGTGCCAAGTTCGGGCCACTGCTGGGCCAGGTCATTTTTGCCAGCTGGGCATAGTGCATCACTATGTTTTTGTGTAAACAGTATTGTAAACAGCTACTGCAAATCCTCATGAAGTAAATGTCCACAGTTAATGAAAAAACTGACAAAATTTAAAGTCTTGGTTGATGTAGTCGTGGATTTCAGAATTGTGTCTCAAAAACTGAATTTGAACTTTGAATTCTATCCATATTAAAACTATAGCAGTCAATGGAAATAACCTTAAAACATCAGTTTGTCACCTTAAGGAGCAATCAGTCTTTGTAAATAAATAAATTCCATACATTTGTATATTGTCATGGTGAAGTACAAAAATGGTCAGAATTTTGTCATTTTGTATGTTTTGCATTTTCTTCAGGCAATCTCGTAGCTACTTAATTCTTCACCTTCCTCTCTATGGTTTAGATCAGGGGTCAGCAACCTTAATTATCAATAGAGCCATTTTTTTTTACCAAAAATATTAAAGAAAAAAATGCCTGGAGCCGAAAAACATACTTGAGTAACATAGCCTACTAAGTCTACGTTAGCCTATCGACATTGATAATAGATCTACGTAAATGAGCATTCAAAAATAGGTGGCAGTCTGCAGTGGACTATTTATGATTATTTGGTACTTTAACTTTGCAACATTTACAATGGAAACAAACAAATCTGTCCATGCACTATTAAATTCTCTTTTTCCCTCAGACAGTTTTACTTTTTCTGATTTGGAATCCACTGACTAGCTCAGGGAAGCTCAAGACTAGCCACTGCTGTTAAGGTGCCAGGCTAGACGTATGATGCACATTTTAGCTGATGAAATGTTAAAACTTTTTTTGTATTCAGTGAATAGGCTACACATTGATACAGTTGAAGAATGTATGAATTTATTTAGGCTCTCCAACAATGATAAATAAAAATGTATTCATTGTCATAAGAGTTTTGGAAAGGGGCTCCAGAGCCACATGGTTTGGTTTAGATAAATGTGTAAAACATCCACAAACTCACTGCTAAAGTAACAAAAATGAAAAAAGCCAAACTTCTAATTTAATTTGTCATTAAATTTACATTTTTAGACTCATCTTGGGCACAAGGACTCCAATTCTCCTCAAAAGGACTGAACCTCCTTCATGGTTGGCAGAGGGCAGACTCTAATTCAACCTATCAGCCATATGGCACTGTACCCTGCTCATCTCCTCAGCTGATGATTATCCACTTAAACAGCTAATTGTGTCTTATACGTTGCCAGGTATGTAATATGGGCTTCTGCAGTATTCCAGCAATTTTATCTTAAGTTTTGAAGATATGATGTTATAATGGAAGTTCATGAGCAGAAAAATGTGATTCAGTTTTGAGTTTAAGCACGTGCAGCCACAGAAACCTTTCAAACTTAAAAAGCTTGCGACACTTTAACCTTTCAAAGTTGTAATCAGGGTCTTGATTACTGTTCCAGTTTTGGAGCAGTTAAAGTAAAAAGTGACTTGTTTTTACAGCTGTAAATAAAATTCATCAGCGATGTGATCAGCTAATGTAAATCAGTGTTTTTCTAGATCAGAAAACATGTCCTTAACTGCTCCCGGCTCCACAGGCTTCACTTGACAAGAAAATGTAACCCTAAAAATGTAGCCACATGTCTAATCACCCCAATCAGGACTTGGGTCACAAGGTTCTGAGTTTGATTCCTGCTAAGGGCAATGCACACCACAACATCGCCCTGATAATTTAAAATGGTTTATTGGGCAAGATTCCCACAAGAGTTTGTTAGATCTAAACTTTAATTAATAGGTAGAGCACTGTGACGCATTCATTTAGCTGCAGGCTGACTCCCTCTTGTTGCCTCCTTTCTTAAACTTCTCCATCCATTTAAACACTGTGTACTTATTGTATATCATCATGCTCAGCTGCTCCTGCTGCCTTTAATATAGTAAATATCAGAATAACAAGCCTTACTTTTATTAGAATTTATAGTTGCACAAGTTCAGAATTTAAGCTTTTCAGCTTTAAATACAAAGATAGTCCTGACGACAATGTTCTGGTAATTGAAGTTAGTTACCTTTGCACTACTTCCTTCTTTATCAAGTTAAAACCATGGATGCTTTCACACCTGCCCTGCTTGGTTCGGCTCAATCGAACTCAAGTGCGTTTGCCCCCTGAGTGCGGTTTGTTTGGGCAGGTGTGAACACAGCAATCGCACTCGGGTGTGCACCAAAACAACCAGACTGAGACCTTCTTGAAGAGGTGGTCTCAGTCCAGTTACATACGAACTCTGGTGTGGTTCATTTGTGGTGAGAACGTGTTGGGACCTGGATCCAAACCAACTGCAGTCACATTACGCATTGTTTGGGCGAAACAAGCATGAGCATGTTACAGTCCTGGAGGATTACTAATGTGTGCCTCCTCCTGTACTGCCTTAATATGCACATTCAGTACATCCAATGCATCAAAACCTTGTTTTCTAGTTGGAGCCGCACCTCGTTTTCAAACTGTATGGTTTGACTAAAATGAACAATGACAGCAATATAGTCCACGGTGACCAGCGCTAAAATGAACCTGCGTAGTTGTCCCTCCATTGTGACATTAGAAAGTGTCGCATTTATCTTGCAAGTGTACTCTTCTTCAACGTTTTGTGTACTTCCTGGATTTTTCCCGCATGGAAATTCTAACTTGCCAAAAGCAGTTTTTTCAAGCAAGGCATTTTATCTGGTCCGTTTGTAAATGCTGCCGTAAGAACACAAACCAACTCTGGGTAATTATGCAACTTTGTAAGTAAAGTAGTCCCTGATTCGGACCAAAGCAAGCTACTCTAGGTCTGAAAGACCCTAAGACTATATGTGTGGAAATTGCTCATATGACCATCACTTATTAGACCTCTTCTTGACACTGTTTTTTTCTTCTTCTTTACTTTAAGCCTCTGTGCCAGCCATAGCCGTGGCCATAGGCATTATGTTCTCGGGTTGTTTGTATGTACGGACATCTGCACCATTCTCGTGAACGCCATGTCTCAAGAACACCTTCAGGGAATTTCTTTGTATTTGGCAGATATGTTCACTTGGACTCAAGGATGAACTCATTGGATTTTATTGGTCAAAGGTTGAAGGTCACTGCTACCTTGCACCCATTTCATTGCTGTGAACCTGATATTTCAAGAAGGCCTTGAGGGAATTTCCTCAAATTTCGCACAAACGTCCACATGGGCTCAAGAATGAACCAATCATCACAGTCACCATGACCTCACAAAACATGTTTTTGGCCATAACTCAAAAGCGCATGGCACAGCACCGGAGAGCCAGCTCCTCGGGTCAAGACTCAGCCCATTTACATCTAAAGGACAAGGGACAGTCGAGGACAGCAATGTGCACATCTTGGGCAGAGAAGACAGATCGTTTGAAAGAGGCATGAAAGAACCCATTTATGTCAAATTGGAATGACCATTGTTAAACAGAGGGGGTGGCCTACGACACCACTTATCACCCACCTGCAACGCAGTCTTGAGATCCCTCCCCAGACGACTTAACACCCTTCACACCTGGACCCATCTAACCCTAACAACACATGATGGCCGGGTGGATCAAAGACTCACATGTGCCCTTAAGGACTCTGAAACTCAGAGCTCACATGTGACCTCAACGACTCTGTAACGGTTCACACTCACACAAAGTTTAAAACCTGCAACTACACACCACTTCGTTAGAACTGAGGAAGCCTCTTGGATGAGAGGTGGAACGTCTTCAAGAAATTCAAGCAAGTCCATTTGCCAACAGTGTAGCACTTAAGGTTGAAACTTCAATACTTTAGAATATGTAGCTTCTTTGCAGCAAAGTCTACATTTTAAGCATTGTCTATGGTCATGGCTACATCTGCACCTGGACAGACACTGATGTAAACTGTAACTTGGCTGGTTGGTGGAGGCATACAACAACAAGGCGGCTATTCTAGTTTTTATAAACATTCGTTCCCATCTCAAGTGTGAGCTCACTTGTTACAACATGCACACTGTTGATCTGTCATTTCAAGTTTGAGTCCCCGCATTGCCAGAGGACATATGAGCTTGACATATTCTTTCGTATTCCATCACACCTGCTCTTTCTCCGGCAAATGCCACTTTTCTCAGCGTCATATGCGTTCTTCAAGCAACAGTTGCAGCTACAGCTTGGCAGCTCTCACTTTTTCCTGGAGAAGTCTTCTCTAGTTATTTTTAATACTTCTTCTACATTTAATATTCTGAATTTCCAAATTAGGCTCCAGCTGAGACGTTCATGGTTACTTGTACACATGTCAGGGGCTGTATTAATGAAGTCATTACAGTTCCCCCTCTTGAGTTCCAAAGATAGATTTATAGTGCTTTCCACGAGAAATTTCAACAGTGACTACACAGTCCTGTAGTAAAGTTCAGGAGCACATTGCACCTGTGGTCCTTTTCTGAAGTAAAACTAACAATGCAACAAGTTAAAGACACTTCATGTATCTGTGGCTCAGAGATAGAGCTCGGAAGATGGGAAGATCAGCGGTTCGATACCCGGCTCCTCCAGTCTGCGTGTCGAAGCATTCTTGGGCAAGATACTGAACTCCAAATTGTGCTGGAGCACTGGTCCTGTCTCAGAATTAATCTAATTTTTACTCGGTCTTGTCTTGGTCTCAGGATTTTATTTCAAGACCAGTCGGCCACAACTGTGGGAATATCACTAAATTGCCTTTGCAAAAAAGGAGTGTTGTATAAAGATGGTTACACGGATTTAGCTCCTCCGAGTTTGCATTTGTTTTCTCATAGAAAACAACTTGCTCTGCTTTAGTCTTGGTCGGAATAGTAGAAATGTCATGGTATTTCCTGCTTCATCTTCTTTCCATTTTATGGCAGATTGTAACCACTGCTTTTGAGGTAGCATACTGCAACCATCTACTTTACCGAAGGCATCTTGCATCTATGAGATGCGTTGTAGCAGTTCGTCAAAATAAAAGTACTATCACTACTTTTCATGGATTTTTTTGGGTGCAGAGGTACTAATGCACATTTTTTAAATACAGAAGGGGAGGTGTCCCCTGCTTCTCTCTCAAAATCTACGCCTATGCTTATGACTTTTATTTGGACACCTGCATTGGCCTTACTTCTATAGTGAATTAAATGGTTTAAACAAACTATTTCCCAAGGACCCCTGATTGAGAACCACTGGTGTAAGACAGTCCAAAAGTATTAGAAAATATGACCAACTCTCTCCTGAATCTAGAAATTAGACTGCTATAACTTAAACTTGTGATATCATCAAGTATAAAGTCTGGAGCTGCTCTGTAGACAATGAAAGATGCTCTAGATGATGACATACAGCACCCAGGGGGATGTTTTGATTATATGGGTACATTTTCTGTTTCAGAACTGAGAACACTACTATAGAATATAGCTCATCTGGGTATAAAAAAGAAAACAAATATTCTGGGGGTCCACAAAATCAGGCTCCCATTCATTGTCTATGAATCAGTGCCAGACCTTATACCTTATGACTTCACAAGTTTGAGACTTAAGGGCTTTCTCAAACCACCCCTACAACAGCTCCCTACCCACTTTCACTTTCTGCGTTCATGCGGAAGGTCTGCCACATAAAGTGCCATCCAAAACCAGCTACCAGGGAGTGGAAGTGGGTTACAAAACCCTCCAACAGCAAGCCTGCATCACTGCCAACTCACTGGCCACATGCTACACGATATTGTGTTTGTGATGGCAAACGCTCCGTACAAATTAAGTTCCATGCGACTACCTTTAGAAATGTAGACTGCTCAAACTAAGATAGACATTTAATTTATAGATGTTAAAATGTTCAGGTTACATTGCATTTAGGATAAGATACACCCTTTTCTAGTCTCTAGAAAACAGTGGCAATCATTTGATTGTTCTGTTTTGTATGTTAAATAGTTACAGGAACTATTGCGAAAAAACAGGCAGCTTAGAAACGTCAGAGTGAAAAATTAAAAGCTGTTTACAGAAAAAAACAAACAAAAGAAATGCCACCAAAAAAAGCGTAGGAGTAAGATTTATCTGTATTTATTTCTTAATTTGTATGGAATTTTTTATCAGTCAGTTTATCAAGTTATTTGTTTCTTTTTATGACAAAAGAATAATATATAACCATAAGGTAAACAATAGCAGCACATACAGATAAAAAAAAGTGCTACAAATACATATGAAGGCCATAAAATAGGATCAAGCTTTATTTTTCTCCATGGTTACAACAGTTCCTGTTTCCGCCACAGAGAAGGATGTTTGTCCCAGAGCTTGCTGCTGTATTTACACCCTACACATTGATGAAGGGAGCTTCATTCAGCTGTGAAGGTGACTACAGATGGAGTTACATTCCGTGACAGAGTGGGAGTGGGTAGGGTCCGGTTTGGGATGGGCCCTGAGTCTCTGGTTTCAGGCTTTGAGAGGGAGTTATTAATGTTCACAAATACTGATTGAATTTTCCTCGGCCATGGAAATAACATATTGTAATCTGTTGTTTAGGTGGTGTTCAGCTTTAAACTGTCTGAAAAGTGGGAAATGTCTCTGGTGGAACAACTCATAGACATCTGAAATGAAAATGAATCATAGGAATGAATGAATAATTTATTTTAGTGTTGGGATATTTTCATCCCTCATAGGATCATTCAGACACATTAATCAATAAGAAATCAAACATTCTGGCCTGTCAACCCACCATCATCCAACAACACAATACATAAATATCATCCAGGCATAAATACAAATTATCAGGCAAAAAGAGACAAAAAAGCTCCCACAAACAATGCATAGATATCCCACAACAAAACATAAATACAAAGCACAAACACAGCCCCCTGAGTACAAGATATTACACACAGAGGTGTAAATATAGACAGTACAGGCAAGGCGGTTGCACTGGGGCTCATGGGATGACGGAGCCTATAGAGAAAGCAGGCCTACCAACAGTGTGTTTGCCAGAGAACAGGCTCTTGTAACCCACTCAGATTGCCACCTCAGAAATATATATGTATATATATATACTAGTCCACTCCATACCCACTGAGTGCACAGTTGCCCACATACAGTTCCACATGGTGTGTGTTTGGGATACAGGTCATAGGAAATTGCAGATTAAATAGTCAACTGAACCCATTAAGAGGAGCAATGTATTCAGACAGAGTTTTTGTGAATGTGATAGTACGATTGCTTTATTGAAAGTACAGTAGTACCATTGCCAATAGTGGGATA
>NC_065528.1:12537502-12576667 GCF_006386435.1 Epinephelus moara
TGCCCATTCAAAGTTTGCAATTTAAATCGGTTGCTATAGCGCCCCCCTTTGGCCAATTGGTGTAATATTGCTTCATTCACATCCTCCCATGACCCTCTACCACTGTGGCAAATTTCACATGGATTGACCAAGTCAGTGAGGAGAAAAACGTGGAACAGACACACCCACAGACAGATAGATTTTTCGTCATTATATAATAAGATAAACAGTAAGTTCTCAGTTTTGGCTTTGGCCATATTTCTTCAGCCCATGATTGTGTGCATTTAACATGGACCTGGTGTTTGTCGAATAGAGCTACCTACTCAGACTGACCTACCAATGAAATATCTATCAGACTGTAGTTAAAGTAGAGTAGCTCATTCTGTCAGGTAGGAAATATCTATAAGAATGTGCTACTACCACCTCTGTGAATACAAGACAGGATGCTACCCAGGGTTCCTTGGAGTTCATAGATGCTGGGTGATTTTGCACCTCCACTTAATCTACAGAGCTTCATAGATTTGGCTCCATATCTTATCAAGTTATTTTCCCTTGTTGCCGTCTTCCGACATTGTCCTTTCAATGCACAGATAATATTTTATCAAGGTGAAGAGGAAGTGAAGATTCCTCCTATTTTTTCCAGTTTTGCAATATGAGATTCTTATAAACTAAAGACGAGAAAAGAATTTGCCATCCTGTTGAGTATCTTATTTTCCCAACATTCTGAAAGAGGCAAACACAATTGCAGGTTCTTGAAATCCATCTTTCAATATTCCTCCAAGTCTGTCTAATTTTCTCACAGTACCAAAAGACATGTATGAGGGAGTCACACTGAGTACCACATTTTAAACATTTATTTGAGGCGCACGTGTCGAAAATATGAATTTAATCTCTACTGTAATATATTCTTTTCATTAACTTATGCTGAATTAAATGTAAATCGTCGTGGTAACTGTAAGTTGTAAATATTCCTTTCATTTTTCTTTTGCATCTACTCTACCAAGATCTGCAGTCCATTTATTGAATATGTTTTGTAGCAGTTCTTCATTGCTCTCAGCTTTGGTAAGAATATTATGTATATTAAACATCTCTTTTTATTCCCCCCTTTCTTTAGGATTTCTCCTGTCTCAGTTGAGGATCTACTCCCAAGATCAAAGTTTTCTGTTATCCAGGTTTTCAATTTCAGATACTTGAAACATTCTAGATCGGGGTGTCAAACATATGGCCTGGGGGCCAGAACCGGCCCGCCAAAGGGTCCAATCCAGCCCACTGGATGACTTTGCACACCTAATATGAGCCCCTTTTACACTGCCAGATTTTCCGCGAATGTTGGGCCGTTTTGCCAGCAAGCTGAGAGCGTTTAGACACACAGAGCCGGATTGGCGAGTTGGGTAGTCATATTGGCGGAACCCTTTTAGTTTAAACAGACCCAGGCGGCCTTCCACAACAGGAGGGGCTGTTGAAGACTTGTGGGAGGAGCTGTTGATGACGCTGCACGTGCGAGCCACTGGCGGTGGATAAACAGGAAACAGCTGATAGCAGGAATTAGCGAGCAGCTAGTAGCAAGAGGGAAACGCAAACCTGACAGACACTGTAAAGATGAGCAACTGGGGAGACAAAGAATTGCACGCCCTCCTTGCCCTCGCAAATGAAGAAGCCATTAACCGTCAGATGACGGGGACGGTAAGGAATGGGCCAACTTACGAGAGAATCGCCGAAGGACTGACTAGCCGCTGCTTCCCTCCCACGTCACTGTTTACGTCACACGCTGAGCTACACGTTTTGTTACTTNGAAGAGGCCATTAACCGTCAGATGACGGGGACGGTGAAGAACGGACCGACTTATGAGAGAATCACCGAAGGACTGACTAGCCGCTGCTTTCACGTCACTGTTTACGTCACACGCTGAGCTACACGTTTTGTTACTTGCTCACGCCCCCCATTGCCCCGAAAAAGGCGCATTCTGTATAAACAAAAGTAGACAGGCTGCATTTTGCCGCACTCCCCAATTTTGATTTTATACTGCCAATGCTGAAAAAAGGCTGATTGGGCTTTCCTGCAAATTTGCACAATTCCTGTCTAAAAAGGGCTATTGATGCACCTGTGAAGGCAAAGAGGGTGTTAGGTTTCAGAAGCAAGTTAAACAGTGAGTAGATACTTCAAGTATAATGCTGCCTCAGAGTTCTCCACCCTGACCAGAATACAGTTCTCTGAAATAACAATTACTTACTGTGGTCATATTAAAAGATATTGAACATTGTGCAACATATTGTCAACCACAATATGGGTGGAACCTTTTTGCTAAAGCTCTGACAAAACTTAAGCTTGTAAATGGTTTGTAAGGCACAGGATGACTTAACCTGCTTCTTGAATAGCTTCCACTTTAGTGGTAGCGGAAAGTTATGAAATAATAAGGTCTGCAGGGGGAAAACAGGGTCCTCCTCATTGAGCTTACCATCCCCTGGGAGAAGGGCATGACAGCAGCCCACGAAAGGAAGCACCTCAAGTACTCCGAGCTGGCAGTGGAGTGCCAAGAGGCTGGCTGGAAAGCCAGGGTTCACCCCGCGGAGGTTGGATGCAGAGGCTTTGTTGGCGAAACAGTAGTCCAACCACTCCACGGTGCTTGAATGGCAGGGTCAAATCTGCGGAAGGCCGTGAAGGAGCTAGGAGAGGAGGCCGAGAAAGAGAAAGACAATGGTTGGGGGGCAACAACCCAATAAAGGCAGTTGCAGGGGGTGGCAGGGAGACGTCCCTTATTTGCTGAAACATCAGTGAACGGCGGCCTCCAACTGACGACCCTGCAGCTAACCTTATGGCACTGGTGGAGGTGCGACAGGGCAAATGTCGAAGCAGGAAACAACACCTCACCTGTACAAAGAACTGCACATATTTGTTTTTAAGATATTGCAGGCTGTTCATCATTTGTTTTGTAAATGGATGAATGTTTTCAGAATGTAGCCTACTCCTTTGTTTTACTGGTGCGGCCCAACTGAGATCAAATTGGGCTGTACGTGGCCCATGAACCAAAATAAGTTTGACACCCCTGTTCTAGATCTTTTAGCTTATATTTATCTTTTAATTCCTGAAATGAAAAAAATAAAAATAAATAAAAATAATTATGATAGATAATGTCAGCTTATCTATGCCTCCCAGTTTAGCTGGGTGTTTCCAATAGTTATTGATGGGTTGTTGCTTGGGAATTTCTATTTCTTTACCTAGTGTTTTTTGCTTTTTGAAAATATAAATTAACAAATATCAAGAAAATATAAATAAAGGGATGTAAAAAGTACAGAATTTCCCTCTGAAATGTTATGAAGTGGAAGTTTAACGTTAAAAAACACAGCGAGGTAGGATAGTGCTGAAGAGAGACACAAGCTGAGCAGGAAGTGGCGGCCATTTTGAATGCGCCCACAGAGAGGCGCTGTGGCTCCACACAAAACCTCCCCTCCATGTTACCGGGACGTCGTCGGCAAACCCGGCCTACCTGAGCGTCTACCTGCTCACCACAGCTCAGCTCAGGTAGGCATCAGTATTCAGCATATAACCCGTTTCCATCACTGTGTTCAAATGGTGAATGCACCGATTAGAGAGAATGTCAATTAATGCTAAATCAGTTTGAAGACATGGCTGCTGGCTCCGGCTCCTCTCTCTGCTTCTCCTCCAGCTCAGCTAAAAGTCTGCTAATGCCAATCACTGGCCATCTCTACCCCTTCGTCTGCACTTTCTTTTTTTCCACAGAGAGTGGGCACACAATTCTCCTCTTAAGTGTTTTATTTGTTTATATGCTAATGTCGAGATGAAAGTTAGCTAACAGAGATGGAAGGCTAGGAGTGTAAACAGCGCTGTGTGTGGGCGCGTGAGCTCAACCCCGTGCTTTTTACACTGTTGGAGTTTGCTCTGCGGGTTCACTCACAAGTGCGACTAAAAAAGGCCAAAGCGAGGCACGTCTTAGATGCAAATTTAAATGGAAACTGTTGAAATATGCATTTCACTTAAGCCAATCCATCTTTTGTTATTTCAAGCCACTGACATTCAGAGAGGTAAAGTAGCTGTTATGGGGATTAAATGAGCTGGTAATGGCCCCTGTGATATAGAAAGCCACCTTCAAGCCACGCTGAAAGACATCTCCCATCTTTATAAACAATTGGAGCTAATGTAGTCGCACACACACAGCAGACTCCATCCCTCTTTCCTCTCATTGTCTGTCTGTCTTCAACAGATACTAATTGTGTGGGGAGGTAAACATGGCAGTCAAGTGGAGAGGACGGCAAGTCAAGCGTGAATATCAATCTCCCCACATCAGTGTCATCAGATGACTTTGACTGAGTTGAGGCGGGCTCATTAGAGCGATGGAGCCACAATAACATCCAGGTGTGGGGCCCTGAAGTTACGGAAGCCTGCAGAGCTCACTGGTTAACAGGTGAGTGTGTGACAGGGCCGTGGGTGTTCATACTGTGTGTGCCGGTCCTTAAAAAGTCTCTAAGGCTAACACCACCTAAATTAAGAATTTCAATATGTCACTTCGATGGTCTAGGAAAGTTCGACCAGTAATTGTGAGCACAAGCTTCCCTCTTAAAACCAGACACCAAAGAAATAAGTATCAAACTTGTGATGAAGCTGCTCCATAAACAGTGAATACCCATTCATTCATTTCCGTGACTGTTAATCCTGTTAGGGATCGCAAGGAGGCTGGAGCCTATCCCAGCTGACATTGGGTGAGAGGTGGGGTACACCCTGGACAGGTTGCTAGACTCTCTCAAAACTGACACAGACAGACAACCATTCACACTCACATTCACACCTACGGAGAATTTAGAGTCACCAGTTAACCTGCATGTCTTTGGACTGTGGGAGGAAGCCGGAGTACCTGGAGAAAACCCACGCTGACACGGGGAGAACATGCAAACTCCTCACCCAAATGAGCTTAATTCTGTAGCTTCTTTGTAGGTGATGTCATACATCTGTGCAATGTCAAGATGGAGGGCAGGCAAGTGGAGGCAAAGACTACCAACACTGGACAGATGTCTATGATTTGTGTTGTTTGCGGCTGCTCCAATCGATCAAATTGTGAAAAAACAAAGCCCACTTCAAGTCTTGGAAAAAGTGGGACATAAAGGGGAGTAGGTGGGGAAAAAAGTCACTGAGAAACAGCGACATGTGGATCAAAAACCTCCATCTTAACCTGCTGCCTGCAGGTTCATCTAACCCTTTTTATGTATATAGATTTATCACTTTCTGCCCTCCATCTGAATTTTGCACATCATAATCAGGGGTGTTGTAGTGTGGGGGACAGTGGGACTGAATACCCAGGGTCCCAACTGGAGGGGGTGTCCCGAAAGCCTGGAATGAAAAGTTTGGTTTTGTGTGCAGCTTCTTATTTCGAAGTAATTTATGCCATACATTAATTAAAATTAGCTGAATGAGTCGGCTGAAAGACTGAACTTATGAGAAGAAACAGTGGAAGCTTTCTGAGGCCCCCCCTCACAAAATGGTTTAGTCTGCCTAGGACTCGTTATTAAAAGCAATGAGAACCGAGTGAGTGACTGCTTGTGCTGCTAAAGCATCAATGTACACTGTCATGTCTTTTCCCAAGAACGGGAAACTGTGGTTCCAAAATGGAAAAGACAGAACCATAGGAAAGGGAAAGAAAGCAAACTGATGTAAAAAAAATTTAGAAGGTGTGTGAGAGACATGGCTCAAGAGAGGAAGAGCAGGGGGCCCACACAGACTGCTAATGCATAAAGCCCAGAATTCTGTGCTGCACTCCTGGTCGTAATAGTCACATGACTACAAACAAGCTATTATAATCTACCCATATACTCAGAACTTTCCTCTGGTGCTCTCAGTGTCATCTATAACATCTTCCCCAATTTATTGTCTATGGAGCAGCTCCAGACTTTATCCCCATATGACATCACAAATGAACAAATGACATCACAAAAATGAATTTTAGCACTGTAGTTTTTGGATTTGGGAGAGAGTTGTTTATTTTTACCAATATTGGACCATAGAAATAACGTGTATGAAATTTTTAATAATTAAAGTTCCCCTTTAAATTGTCTTTCAATTCAATTTAATACATATTAGACCTTAAAAGTCGTTAATTAGTCTTGTCTAATTGCTACAAACGTCCTTTCTAATTTAATTTATCCATTTTTGTATATTCTTTTTGTCAAATAAATCAAGCTCTTCTGCATAAAAATCCAAACTTCTGATGTGAAAAAGCTTTCAAACCTACCGCAGAACATAATACTGTTATTTTTTACTAAGGCTGACCTGAATGCCTTGAAGCTTTAAAGCTACAATCGTTGGCATGGTAATCAACATGTGATCGGTATTTCAATGCTTCATTTCTTCTTTTGTTTTTTTTACACTAGGAACGTGGTGGAGGAAACTGAAAAGAGGTGGCAAGTGTCAGAAGCAGATGAGGCCAGCGTCCTCAGTGCAGTCATTGACCCTTCGCTTCAAGCAGTTAAGCTGTCTGTCTGACAAGTAAAAGGAACAGGTGAGAACAATTGTGGATGGTTATCCTCAGCTGGCAGCTACGGTGAAGCACTTGCTTTGCATCTAGTGATGTACAGAAACATTATGTGCAGTGGTCTACCTATTTCTTTTGTCTCACACTCGCCATGCAGCTGCGCTAAGTCCTACCAAAGTCGGGTCGGGTCTGGGTGGCTGATTGGCATTTATGAATAGACTTAATTACACAGCTTTGTCAAAAACTTGGTGCTGATTGGTCAGTTATGGCATTCAATGGTCTGTTATTTCTGAGGAGCAGACCTTTACTATGAATAGCAGACTGTTGCTATGGATGCAGTTCTCATTACAGAGCCTTAGCGGAAGCAATACATTCATTTTTAAATCAATATTTTGTATCATATCAAGGTTGGAAATCAACTTGTTTTGTCCACCTGTCACTGTGGCTTGAGGCAGCCACTCAGTAGATTACTTTTGTATTTTTTGGCTGGTAAGTGAAGCAAATCTGAAAAAAGATGTCAGGCGCACACTCTAAGACTCGATGCAAAAATATTTTCTTTTATTGGTACTTGAATAAAAGAAAATATTTTTGCATCGAGTCTTAGAGTGTGCGCCTGACATCTTTTTTCAAATTTGTATTTTTTCGTCAATGGTCAGCACCTCTCCAACCCTGGTGTGCGCTCCTCCTCTCTCTTCAAGTGAAGCAAATCTAACAGCCACTTGCATATTTTACGAGCATTTGGCTGGTTTGTGGTGCTAAATTCCAACCCTGGTCATATTATTAATTTCTTTAATAAGTAGCCGTGCAATAGTTGGGATAATGTGCTGTAAGTGGGTCAAAAAAAGATTTGTCCGTTGTCTTAAATTCAGTTAAAAAACATCTTAGAAAAGGTTTTAAAAAGCATTAAATGTGTCAGATACCTGTGGACACCCTGCCTGAGTATATTCCAACCTGCCCCTGCACTGAGGTGTCACCAGGGTTCAGGGAGGAAATGTCACACACACCTCTGCATGTATTCACGCAGGTACGTTGAGCCGCACGAGCTCATGGCTGTAAATGTGCGCGCATGTTCCATATTCATACATCGGGTTATTATGAACTTGCGCCACCAGCAGTTCTGTCGCTCCCCATGTCAGGGAGTGACAGCGAGAATTGCCTGGTTAGCACACTGGTGTCAGACCTGGCAACTAATTCCGGATAACTTTTCTTCCACCTCCAAGATTTTGGTGATAAGAAGGAGAAAAATGTCCTTTTCTCAGATTTTCTTGGCACTTTTTGACTTTTTAAGATTAATTCACGGCGGAAGGGAAATCATGAGGCTGCTTTTATTTTGCACCTGAGCCACTGTTGGTTTTCTGACAGCAAACCTAAAGAATAGTACCTAATACCTGAAGAATAGTTTAAAGCAGTGGTTCTCAACCAGGGGTCTGGGGACCCTCTGGGGTCCTTGATGGAGTTCTTAGTGTTAGTGAATCAGAATCATTCTAAATTGTGAGGTGCGTGCCTGCTATCTGCAATCAGCAGACTGCTACGCCCCCATTTCTCTATATAAGGAAATACATTTGCCCAGAGGTGTATCATGGAGAAAGCAGTGAAGTTGTTTCTGCCTACATACTAAGGTCCTGACACACCAGTGCCGGGGCATCAGTGAGTATCTGTGCAGTTGGGAACAGCCGATAAGCCGGTCATCACTCTCTGCAAACATGTTTAAACATGTTGCTCTCCGAGGCACTCTCGCCTCAAGACACGGACTGCAGTATCCTCTAGCAAGGTTAGATATGCCATCTTAACAGCTCCTTGGATGTAGATCAGAATCTTTCATATACCCTGATAATAAGAATAAAAATAATAGTAACAACAATGATAATGATTTCATGGCACTAAAAACAATAAAAACCAAAACTGTATATTTCAATATAGACATTCTCATGTAAACCAGGACTGGGACAATATTTTAATCATGACAGTAATCAACGAGGGTCAAAGGCCGAGGATGAAATAAGTGCACGCATTAGTAAATTAATGGTTTTAAATATTGTTGTGTATTAAGGCCTTTTTTAATGAATGTAGTTTTAATATGCTTTTAGTTAAAAGGTTTGTGTCTACATTTTCTAAGACAGCCTGACCTTGTGCATACGAATGGCCAGAGGCAGGTCTAAGTTGTTTATTGAGTATGAAAACATTTCAGGAGGAAGATGTTGATAAATCACAGATTTGTTCATAAAACGTTCGTACACATGGCTTAAGCATAGATTTGTACATATGCACCGTTTGTGAATGAGGTCCATTTTTTCTTGCTGGCCCGCTGTCCACTTCTGCCCTGTTCCCCTTTCTTGTTGAATTTTACAATGGACATAAGTTTCAATGTTGGTGTGTAAACGTGATTGACACAATGTAGGGTAATACTTATTTTTAAACATGCGACGATCTCAGACGAAAATAAAGACATACAAAGGTCTTAAGAGTCATAAGAGTGACTATTGTGGTCAAAGGTTTCACTTCCTCCACTGTTATCTCCTTAACTGTAGTTGACAATAGGGGTGTAACGATCCATAGATCTGGATCGATATATTGATTCAATGATCAACGATCCAGTGTCATCGATGCAAAGTGAAAACATCAATCCATATCATCATCTTAAGGAAGCACTTCTTTTTTTGAACAGCAACGGGCAGACAGTAAGCAGCTGAGAGAAAGACGATGACGATAACATTGTTTACTCAGGAATAAAGAGTGAAAATATTTTGGATTTCGGAGAATATGCGGGTCAACAGACGGCACAAGCCATATGTAAACAATGCCGTTACGAGATAAAACACGACGTAACTTTACCAATGCTAACTTCTCACTACAGCAACATTAGCTGCTCTGTTTCAACAATGTTCGGCTGAATAACCTGCATGCAGGTTGAAATTCAATTGAGCAGTTCTGTCGGTAGATGCAGTGACAACTAAAACGTTATATGTAATTTGTTAAGCTATGAGTAGAGGAAAAAAGTCCACTAGCTGGTAGTCAAATTTATGCAATGTAAACATGCTTAACCCATGTGCTGTTTTATGTGTGTTAATTGAGTAAAGTAAACTGTACTGCACTTAATCGATTACAATTACTTTACATTATTTATGTGTTATCTTTTATGGCCAAAAGCAGAAAAAAGGGTTGGCAGCTTCCTCCTTAACCGATTGTTGTATGAGCATATAATATCGTCTCATATCAATCATATGCCCCTAAATCGCTTTGAATTGAAATCATATTGTGGCAGACTTTATAACATCGACAAATATCCCTTTGTTGTCTAAAGAATTGATATCATATCATGATGAAACTGGTGATTTACACTCCTAAATGTCAACTATAGAATTCTGGTCTTACTGCTTTGCTGCTGATATTTGATATATATCATTAATAAACTGAAACTGTTGGGTTTTGGTCAGCCAAAATGAGAGATTTTAACATGTCACCTTGGAGTTTGGGAAGCTGCAGCGGGCATATTTTCATTTTGGTGACTGATTAACAGAAAGATTGATCAATAATAAAAATAGTGGTTAGTTGCATCGTTGAAAGTTAAAACCCAGTTTTCTCCTGAACTAGTTTAAAAGTTGGGAAAATCATTTTATTCTGTCTGTCTGACGTTTATATTGAATATCAGCTTGTTTCGGGTCTTTATTGAATCTATTTATGACTGAAATCTGGCTGGTAATATTCTACCTGTCCTGTGCATAATTTTCTACACGTTGCCTCCAAATTCAGCCTGACAGATTTTGTATCTTTGGAGATCTCCACTGGAGTTTAAAATAAAGTTCTGTGGGCTTACGCAAATATTGAGTTTGTATTGATGGAGTACAAGATGTTTTCATCTTGAATTTAAAACAAAATGTAGTTCCCTACACAGAAACTCTTAAAAAATACAGCCGAGACTTATTTGCCACTGAAAGTTGGGAGGTGTGTGAGGTGACTCGTAAAGGAAACACACTCTGAACCCTGCCCCGATCCTCCTGCATTAAACATCATGCAAACCATTTCGTTTTGGAACACGCACAAAAATATTATCCTCCTCCGCTGCCTTCAAACCTCCCTCCTCCTTTTCTCCTTCTCTCCTTACCCCGTATCTCTCCCTCTCTTTCTCTCTCGGCGGGTCCCTGATAGGCCCAATCTCCAGTGGCTATGTTCAAAACACTGGGCCAGAATAGCATGGGCCCTAGGTAGATAAATATTTATGGGGTGCGTTTACTTCTTACCACAGAGGAGATGTAGAAATAGTGTGTTTCCAAGGTGAGCAAAACAAACAACTTCAAAGGAATTTAAATGCAGTTCATGTAAATTTTCTCCTACAGTCACATGTTTCTGCGGAGATTATCGTTAGATTGTTAATGAAGGATTCACGCCTGATGCCAGATGACCTGATTATTGTGTGTCTGCAGAAACAGGAGCCCACAGGCATCGCTGAATGAAGTAGATGCAGTGAACTAAAGCATATGCAAACAAATACAGTATGTGCTGTACAGTCACAGTCATGAGATCCTGCCATGAAGCCATGGCTTTTGGGCGGCAGTCAAACCAGCAGCTCCATCACCCATTGATCAGAGTAGGCTGTGATCAGAGAGAACGCCGCTAATGGACGAGATGAAAGAGCTGCTCAGCACAGATAAAGCAAAAAAAAAAAAAAAAAATCATCAACGGCCCCTTGGGGTGTCATTTATTTACTGCTAATCCGTAACAAACTATATAGGCTTTCACTCAGTCTGCAGCTTTACACCTGCCATCACATAGCCACTGTTAAATCTGCATATAATACTGTATCTCTACGGATTCTCATTCAGTTACTCCGCTCATAGACGGCTGCTCGTCACATGTGCCCCCATCAAACGCAGCCAGGCGACCGTCTAATTATCTGCTAATGTCATGATTCAGCTGGCTCCGGAAATGTGGTGATGACGGTGTGTGTGTGTGTGTGTGTCTGTGTGTGTGTGTTGGGGAGTGGTTGGTTGGTTGGTTGGGGGGGGACCGGCAGGGCTCAGAGCACGGCCCTTTGATGTGAAAGATAATTACTTGTGTAGTTAAGATAATTAGCAAAAGTCCAGAATAAAAGTAAATAGGCTAACTGTCGCTTCCACTGTAGCCTGAATGAACTCAAGCTGCAAGCCAAACAGTGTGTGATTTTCCTCTTTGCTGAGAGTTGAATTAGATTTAGGATGTGCATTCTGGCACAGGCTTAGTATATTTATATATACCATTACCATAAATTGGCGGTTGAGTTGAATTGTGGATGATGTACAGTAGGCGCCAGTTTTTGACAGGACTAAGAATGTGTGAAATCAGAATATCTGGTTCTGTTGCATCTATGTTAATCTTTTTTTTAAATTGTCCATTGTGACTCTGTCTCTCTTTTAATAAGAGCAATACTTTATTTGTATAGCTCATTCCATGCAAAACGTTGCAATACAAGGTTCCTCAGAAAAGATCAAAATTACACATATGCAGATAGATACAAAAAAGTAAGAACATTGTAAAGAGGCAAGTAAAAAAAAAAAGCAAAAACTACTTGAATTAAAAGCAAATACATGACAGTTCATACTGTGTGTGAGTGAATTAAAAGAGTAAGACTTTCTTGGTAAAGGCATGTTTGCTTCCTGCCAAAATGAAGCGGCTGTCTCTTTAAATGTTAAACCTCTGATAATTTTAGATGTATATACCAGCTTTCTCCAAGTTTGACCCACTGCTGACTGTATTCAGTATCTAATGAGAGCTTTTGGTTCCCAATATCAGCTCATTGCAGATACGTCAGTATCTGTTTTCTATGTCGGCTGACAAGTAACGTGCTTTTGCAGCACAAAAATGCTAAACAAGGTCTGCGGTAATTTCAAAACAGAGTCACGGTTAAATAGTTTGTCCACCAGAGACTGCAGAATGACTTGCCTAGAATGTTATCATGGTCACAATTCTAGATGAAAAACCCAGAAACAACATGCATTTGGTCGTGTATATACAGTATGTGCCTGTCTGTCCGCAGCTTATCTTGGTAACTGTTGGACCTATCAGCCTCATATATTGTGTGCACATTTATGACAGTATGCTCAAGGATCTCTCGTGGTTGTGGTATTCACAATTCTTGAAACACCTGTTTTATTGATTGTTTTACACCGTCATTCACTGCTGACTTCTCACTCCTCTAAACTGGCTGGTAAGGGCTGCAAGTTTTCCAGAAATCAGCTTGGATAAAATCAACAAGCTGTGTTTCTTGTTGCTCAAAACTGACATCCATAGAAAAGTTTGGTCTTATTTTGAACCGCAGCATCTGCAGACTAATTCCATACCTCATATGTTATCTAAAGTGCGGTACAATATGAGATAAATCCCTGTTTTTGTTACCTTTGCCACCATCTTGACTGTAAGGGAGACAAGCGGGACAATGCCACCGGGTGCTGCGTTGTGTTCAGGCTGCCTTGGCTGCGACCCCATTTTTGTTCCGTCATCTGCACAACATTGTACCACACCGAGAGCGTTTCAGAAGCTGAGGGATTTACCTACCCCATTTTTTTAGACCTGCAGATTTTCTTTTGGATTGGGTAATTTTTCCTTGATATTTGTGTTTCTACCATAAATAACTAAGCACGCTATGTTGTTAAATGTTGGTGACGATTCTCAGTCATCCAGGTCTTGGTATTCCTAAGTGCTATATCGTAGGCAACTGGACTTGCTTGGGTTTCTTGAAGACATTTCACCTCTCATCCAAAAAGCTTCTTCAGCTCGGCAGTAGTAGTTAAATGTAGTTTTTTTTTGTGTGTGTTTTAATCGGTTACTGTTTCCTCCTCTCCCTACCATGCTGTGTTGTTGCCTACAGACAAAGTTAATACTGTTAGTCCAGTTATGAATGACATGGATCAAAGATTTGTGGATGTGTACCACGGTGTACAGCTTCATATATGTTGTTTCTATACATTAAACACAGTGCCTGTTAGCAGGAGAACTCGATCTGCTTTGTGCAACACGCTGCAGCTCTATCAAAAATAGAGGAGGCGTGTATTTTTTTTAGCATCTGGGACGGATCTGAAATGTGCTGCAGCACATCTGCTGGAATTACAAGAATTGTGGCGGAGATCTGCGCTCTACTGAGTGCAAAACATACTATCAGCTGGTGTATCGTTACTGCGTTTTCTAAAACTCTCAAATATTAATATTAGTACTGGCCTCAAAAATCTATTCGATTCTAAATCTATTCTAATTGGTCAGGTTATATATTAGAAATACTGAGGTCACAAGTTGCTCCAACACAGCCCACCCCCTCTTACAAATGTTTGACCAGACACCAAAAAAAGAGTCTGTCACATGATCTTATTATTTATTAATGTTTCATTTTAGCTGTTCAGTTTTATTTTATGTAAATGTTAGTTCCCTACTTCAAAGTCTAAATATTACAAAGCCTCCTTTACATCTGAATCCTTAACCTGCTTCTTGTTGGCCTTAAGGTAGTAAAACACATGTATTTAGGTTAGTAGAGATGTAGACTTGTGGATCGTGTCCTGCAGTTGCATATGAGTGAGCGTGTTTTAAATATGGGGACCCCTTAGGTGATGTGAGTTTTTGTATGTGCCTTCACATGTGTATGTTCCTTAAGTGGCTTCATCCCAGCTCTCGTGGAAAAGAGACTCCCCCGCCGTTCTCATCACCATTCTGCCGCATTCCAAGGACACTGTTGTGATTGACGGGGCTTAATGTGTATCTTGCCAGAATTGGATTTGATCCTGGGGGCTCTGCCACAGGGCCCCTACGTTAGATTTACACTTTCCACCCCCCTCTTCTCCTATCTTCCCCTCCCTTTTCTCTGTCGAACAAACAGAAACAGAATTACCTCTTCTGGAGCAGCTCCTGCCTGCTGCATTGTGGAGAGATCATGTGCGGATCTGTGTCGCTGGGTGATTGTGCTGCTTGTGTTTTACCAGGGATGTAGGAGAGGATTTGTGTATGTGAAAGACAGACGGGAAAAAAAGAGCAGGTGCGAGCGTGAGAGCTTGTTTTGATGCGTGCGTATATATTTTATGTACAGGTGTGTGTTGTGGCATATGTGTCCACGTTCGCCTGCCTGTTTATGCCTGAGGATGATTGTAGATGCACCTGCTGCCACAGAGCTGTAATTTCCCTCGCAGAATTTAGCTGAATAATCGCACTTCCCCTGCTGGCACCTCACGCTTCAAAGCACTGATGAGATGAAACAAAACAATGATTTGTGGCGGGCTTGTCAGAAACGCCACACCCCGCTCTGTTTGGGGTGAGGTGGTGTGGCAACTCCTGGTTGCATAACAGGCTAAACTTTTCCCACCCCGCATACATCAAGGCCTAATCACGTCCGCAAATGGCAGCATGGTGCCTGAAATAAAACTGGCCTTGAGTCTGAGCTATTTGAACAGTCTCCACAGTGACATTAGCTGTCAGTGTCTACATAAAGAGGGTGCATTTTATACCGAGCTACCATCAATCCCAAAGACAGCCAGAATAAAGATACCTTGAGCTTGTCGTCACTGCGATACAATTCAGATCTTTTGAAAACTGTAGCATCAGTTCACCGTGCTTCATGCTGTGAAGCTGTGGGCCCCATTCTCCCCGGCTTTTAGATAGCTGAATCTTGTCTCCCACAGATCTGTGGCAGTAACATCCTTATCGCTGGCGAAAAAAGCCTGCCATCCAGGTTTATCCATTTGGCTGAAGACTGACATTACTGCAATAGCGTCCCTTCTTATCTCTGTCTGTTTCTGAAGCTGAGGAAGCGAATGCAGACCAAGACAGATTCCTTTTTCAGCCGAGAAGGAAACAATGAGTTTCTATCTTGGCTCCATGTGGAGGCACTGCTGAAGTGGCGTCCTTTATCCAGTCATACATGTGTGGATGTGCACAAACAAACACAGTGAGAGTGCTGGGTTTAATCTGTGTTTGTGTCCTCTAGGCTCCTTGTTATCAGCTTTTATATTACAAATGCTTCATAAATAATTGACATTGCTTGACCATATATTAGTCTCCCCAGGAGTCTTATACAGTATTGCAATTGGAATTTTATGCAAATTCAGCCATCATCTGGAATATTTGGAAGATAGATGAGATATTTGCATTTTTTTTAACCAAATAGTTCAGATTTTCTACAAAAAAACTGGAAGAATTCTCACCAGTTTTACCAGTCACTTCAGCAGTGTTCTGCACATACCTAAAACTGAGACCCAAACCCAACCCTCATTTAATGCATTACTGACCTCAGCTTGGTTTGCAGGGCTAAATTGGCCATGCTCCATCTCTTTCCCTTTTCCCACTGGGTATTGCACATCTACTTGCAACACATGACATGCATGGATGCAGACAATTGGCATAGTCAGAGAGAGAGAAATTTCTTAATAAATGACATATGAAAATAACCAATCCCAGACTCTAGCCTGAGGCTTTACGCTGACAAAAAGGCTTGAACCTGACCTGATTCTCAAAAGTGTTGTTGTTGTTGTTGTTGTTATGACCTGTTAGATTCGGGCCGGGCAGTAGAACTCTTAGTCTCCACCACCTTTTCACATTAAAACAATTTAATTCAGACTCAGTTTTATGAGCTGAAATCCAATGAAAATGAAGCTTAATTTGCTACATGCAAATCTTTCTCCAACTACAGCGGAAAGAGCTTGTCTTTTCAGGCAGCCCCCAGGGGTCCATGTACCGTCTGTCCAAAGCTGTGTTAAACTTGTTTGATAGCAAGATAAACAAATATATGATACAATATTCTGCCTTTTCTTTTTTTGTGCGAATTGATCTACATGCTTTTCTCATTTTCGAGTTGTTTTTCACTTTTATTGTTATATATTATCTGCCCCCAAGCGTGTGGATGCCATCAGAGACTTCAAGGTTCATCCAGATGCACTTCGTAAACTCTGAAATCTATACTTGAGTAGCCACAAAGATTTAGAATTATTTAAGTGTACACTCATGAAAAATGTTGTATTGGAAGAACAAGACAGGGATGACAGATGTGTATATTTCAACAAAGGAAATTAAAAAATTGAAATGGAAATTTTCTTGTTTTAAAATCAAACTATATTGCGGGGTGCCTCAAGGCTCTATACTTGGGCCTCTTTTATTTCTAATCATGACTTTGCACGGATATCTGATACTGCAGTACCCATCCTCTTTGCTGATGATTCTTATATTGTCCTTTCACAAGCAAACTTTGGTGCCTTGATCGGGGAAGCCAATTATACCCTATCATGTACTGAAAAATAGCTCAGAATAAACAAACTTTCTCCAAATTTAAAAAAAAACCAATTGAATAATTTTCAGAAATAAAAATAAAAGTTAATTAAAGTTAAAATCAGTCATGTTACTTGTAAATTCTTAGGTGTATTACAAGATGATCAAATGTCCTGGAAAAACCACATTTGCATTTGCATTAAAAAAATCATTTGTCCGATTGGCAACAGCAGCAAATGGTTGGGAATCATCGGCTCCTTTGTTCAAGAAATTAAATTTGCTGTCCACTTTAACATTGATAAAACAGATATTTTAATGCATACTTGTACGTTTCAAAAGCACAGCTTACCGTATTTCACAAATTTCTGTTAATGAATTTTGATGTCCATTCATACAACAAGACAAGCAGAGGATATTTAGCTTCCATATTACCGCACAACACTTGGACAGTATGCTTTAAAATACAAAGAGGACCATTACTCTGGAACAACAGTCCTCACTTCTTTAAAACCTGTCCATCATTACTCTCATTTAAATCTAGTATGAAATAACACCTATGCCATAGTTAATGTATTAGTTTGGTTTCTGTTTATGATTATTATGCTTTATTGTTTTGTCTGTTATATTCTTATGTTTAGGAGAGAAATATTATTTGTAATAGAATAGATTTGAGTTTTTACCATAAGCCGCTTTGGGTGTCATGTTTACTTTGAAATACTTGTTTTTGATCACATTTTGTATGCTAATAAAATTCAAATTCAATTTCAAAACAACCTACGTAGCTATTGGAGTACAGATTTAGAAGTTTACAAGGTGCAAAAAATGCACTAAGAAGTCCCATATAGATATAACTATTAAAGCGAAAAACAAAACAAATTGTTTTCTGGCTTTGGCTTAACTCATATTCCAATTGCCATTTTAGAAACAGAAATGGAAAAAGATTTTTTTTTATTTTTTTTGCTTTCACGCAAACATTTCAAACAAGTTGAACACAGCATTGAACAGAGGGTACATGGACCCCAAGACTAAGTATGGCTCCAACAAAGCTTCCCAGTTTTTAAAGTTAGCATAAGTAAACAATTTCTACTCCAATAAAACAAACTAGAGCTGAAAAAATGAGTCATTAGTTGATTGACAAACTTAATAGTCAACAATTTTGGTAATTGCTTTGTTTTAAGTTGAAATCCCCCAAATTCACCAGTATTAGCCTCACACATTTAATTACTGGCTTCTATGACAGTAAATTAAATATACTTGAATTACTATGGGCCTTTTTCAGTATTTTCTACAAATTTAAAGTCCAAGGTATCAAATAATCATTCATAATAATTGGCAGAAAAAAACTGATAATTAGCTACAGGCCTCAAATGTTTCATTTGGTACATGGAGCTTGTTGGCAGTGCTGTACAGCATGGTAAGAAAACCCAGGGGTACCTTAGAGACTCAATTCAGGGAGAAAAAGTTACAGAAGCAATCTTGGCAAGCCAACAGAGCAGATTAATAGTTACCAAGTGGTTTGCCCCCAAACTGGGGATTCTTAGGGTCCAAGTAGTCCCTTAAACATTACCACACTTTGTCATGGAAGAACACAAAAATTGTGAAAAATTCAGCCCATTTTTAAAGAAAAGCCTCTGTGAATTCAGTAATTCAGGGATTCAAGAAATCACAAAAATACTCTGGTGTAACTGATGTTTTGTGTTAATAGAGAGTTACACAGTCAGGCCCTTATTTTGGGAAGGGGATAAGTCCATTTAACTTCCCTGTGTGATTGGTGCTTGGGGTGCAGCTGCGGGGGAATGCAGTGCTCAGGTTTAGAGATTGTAAAAAATAAAGAATGGTCTGTCTAACAGGTTAGAAGAGGAAAAAGTGATGTACTTTCACTCCTACTCTCCTTTTTTTTACTCCTGGGTCTGGCGCCGTTCTCCTGTCAAATAAACTCACTAAGTTATCTTGCGAGATGGCGACAATAAAGTCACTGCTGTTCCTTTCCCCACAGATCGCTGGATTAAGTAAAAGTGATAATTTCACTCTCTCCAGCCCTCTTCGGCTCTTTTATTGTGTCTCCTCCTCCAGCCAATCCCATTGCAGGATATAGTCCCTGTTTTTCCTGTAGGGGCCTGTTAATGCCACCAGATATTTCCCTGTTGCACCTGACTACTTAAGTGTTTGTGTTCTACAGTGTTTTTGCTCTCCCACCTGCCCACACTCATGCTGTTAAATGATTAATGCTGAATATAGGGACCCACCAAGTTTCTCGCCCTGTCTCTTCCCTTCGCTTCCTCCCTGTCTCTTCTTGCTCTCGCCACCTCCTCCGAGGCTATTGATTGTAGAACAAAGGGGAGGGACTCGGGCTGACCCCCAGATTACAAGTGTATGGAGTATAATTACCTGCAGCGCTCTCTCTCTGCTCTCTCCTCGCATCCCTTCACCGACTCCCTCTCTCTGTTAAACAAAAACACAGCCGAGCCGATAAGGCAAAAAGCTCAGCTAAATTAAACATGTCAGTTTTTTAATGGAGTTTATTTACTTTGGTGTGTTTACCTATTAATGTCGGCTATGATTTCATCTGCATACTGGTCCTGAGTCTGAGTGTGTGGTTGTGTGTGTGCAGGCTTGCCTGAAGGCTTAACCCTGCTTTGTATAATGCATTAGTCGCTGAATGTGAGGCTGTTGTCACTTAAGCTCACAGGAAACAGGAAACAGCTAGGGAATCTGTATCTGGGCATAAGATAAGCCTCAATAATATCCATCATTTACATCCTTTAAAAAGTAAAGCAAGGCCATTGTGAAAGTTGGCTAATGAAAAGTCTTTAGTGGAAGTATTGATTCTTAAAGAGGGAAAAAAAAAGGTAGCGGTTTTGCATGCTATAGCTCATTAGGTAGAAATACTTGCATAAAATTAATTAACATTGGTTTAACTAAAGCAAGTACTTTGCACAAAAAGGAATAAAAGCACTCTGGGCTTAGAGGACTCTTTGCTCATGGATTTATGGTGTTTTGTGCGGTTGTATGAATTGGATTGGCTGGGTATTAAGGTGGCACAGAGGGGGGTCTTCCTGGAATCTATATGTTAATGTCCAGCAGCTCAGCAATCCCGGAAAGCTTACAGAGTTAATCAGAGAGTCATGATCACAGCCTGTGATTTCCATTTGATTTACAAATGCCATCCAACCTCAGGAGCTGTGACACCACGTGTTACGATTAAGAGTGCTTGGATACTAGTCCACGAGTGAGAGGAGAAGTCCAAAAGATAGGGTTGAAACGTCCAGCTTCTGCCACTCCAAGAGGTCGCAGTGCGAGTTGTGATTTCTCTACACTCTTAGAAATAAAAGTGCCAACGATAACCATATAGGGTTTTTTATAAGCCCTTTTTGGTTCCTGGAAGAACCTTTTATAAATGTTTCACCTGGAACCCTGTCAGAGGGTTTTACCTGGAACCCAACATAAAGGGTTATTCCTAGAACCATCTGTGAAGGTTTCACCTAGAACCCCCCATGAGAGGAACCCTTCTATGGTGCAATGGTTCCACCCAGAACCTTCTCTTACCCTTTTTCCACCAACATGGAAAGTGTTCTGTTCCAATTCCTGCACCCAATTTTGAACCGTCCTGAGCCTTTTGACCAAAATAAATTGGCTCAGAACCCGAAAAGTTGGTTCCCAGCTGGAGCCAAAAAATAGCAGGTTTTTCTTAACCTGAAGCGCAAAACGCAATGACATCAGTGGGCTTGTCATATTCTACAGTTTGGAAAGAAAGGATGAGGAATGCAACATTAGAGAAGTCATATGAGAAATCAACAAAGAGCGTGCAGTGGTCTAATTAGTTGTTGCCTGGTTTTCAGGTGAAAACAAATATCAGTACTAACAGAACAAAAGTTGGCAGGTAACCAATGTTATCTGTGATTTTGCTATTACTCTTTACTTCAGTTGTGCATTGTGCAACATCCTTCATTAATGATGCGTCTTTGATTGCAGTGGTTCTGCGCAAAACTGGTGGGAATGCAGGGTAGTTCACAAGAGAGCGTCGAGGTTCCAGGAATCATGAACGGAATCTGTTCAAGGACCAGAGCGCATTGGGTAGAAAAAGGGGTATCAGGGAGTCTATCCAGAACCTTTCCACCTTCCAAGGGAGCTACAGTAACAAGAGGGCTTCTACAGAAAACTCTTTTATATTCATCTACTGCTTTCATCTACAACAACCCAGGGGGCTCTAAAAATAGTAACTGGCTATATTAACCATAGATCTCTCTCCCACTAATCATGGTTTTATTTTAAGAGGTTATCCTGGGGCCAAGGGAACCACATTCAGCAGCCTTGGGTTTCATGAGGCCCCTGAAGGGCCAGGGCTGATGTGGTCCAATGTTACCCACGACACTCATGTTTCACAGTCACATTTTAGGGGGTGGAGATTTTGTGAATTCAAATACCTGAATGCCAGGTATTTATAAAATATAAATAAATAAATGGCATCAAAATATTGGAAAAGATTTCACCTATCACAGAACACATTTAAAATGAATTGATTAAGAGGATTCCAGATACATCTACATTTCAAAATACCATTTGAAACATGGGTAAACACTTGACACATTTGAGGTTGAGGATCTCTTAACACCCATGTACCAAGAATTCTTGAAGAACTCCCTCTTCCAAAAAGGCTTCTTTGAATGAAAATGGTTCTTAATGGCACCCTATGTCTTAGAAAGAACCCTCGAAGAACCCTTTCTTCAAAAAAGTGGGTTCTTTAGATGAAAAGGGTTCTTAATGAAAACTTTAGACTTACAAAGAACCCTTGACGAACTCTTCCAAAAAGGTCTCCTTGGATGAAAAGAGTTCTCACTGGAACCCTGAGTCTTACAAAGAATCCTTAGATAACACTTCCCTCAAAAAAAACCAACCTTATTTAGATGCGAATGGTTCTGGGAAGAACCTTCTTGGAACCCTAATTTTGTAGAGAGCGTAGTGATGATGTAAAATGTTGCCCTTTTTGATTCAGACATGTTCTGGTTTCTGTATTGGTATTCTAATTTAGAGTTGTTGTTATTTTGTTTATTTTCGTCTGTTGTTTTGTAATGACTCTTTGTGTGCACATTATATACGTTGATTCTGAATTAAGACACCTTGACACCTGTCAGGCCCAGATTCAGTCTAGTTTATCAAACAAATACATCCAGTCAAGATAAGATGTCAGGATTAAAAAAAAAGAAAGAAGAGGAAGTTTTATAGACCTTTAGAAATGCCCTCTTTGACAGAAAGTGTCTTCTGGTGCTGACGTGGTCGTATGCTGTGAGGTAAAGGAGTGGAGCAGCTGTGGAAAGATCAGCCAGCTCAGAAGGCGAGACTTCAGCCTTTCAGACTAAAATCAATAATACACAGAGAGGGACTGTCTGCCATCGCCATCATATGATATTCGCCTTTCAGTGTCACGATTTCTAACAAAATTGTTGCAGACCGTTGGCAGTCGGCATTGACATCCAATCCAACAAACGTGTCTGCTGTGTCGTACGCTCTCGAAAATCCACGGTATGTCACACTGTGAAACAGGAAAAAAACAAAAAAAAACTGTGAAACTCATCACAGTCAGAGACAGTTTTATTGTTCAGTTTGTAATTTTGTAACTGCCTCTTGTAAAAAAAAAACCCAAAAAAAAACCCCAAACCATTTAGCTGGCTCTCTAAAGCAATCATAACAGAAACGTTTTTTCCTCCCTCCCTTATCAGCGCTGCTCACAAACAACAGCATGGGATTTAGCACAGTAGTTAGCACAATATAACGCCGCACATGTCACTGCTCGCTGATGAAATATATTTAGAAATACTACGAGGGCTATGTGATATTAAGACCACATTCCTGTTATTGAGCAGCATCATCCAATTTCAACAAATTATGTCTCAGTTGTCTTTGAGCCCAACAAATGTTGTTTTTCTCTTCCTCTGCTTCATACTTATGCATGAAGAGGTGAGAGCAAATGCTTTCACGTGGATCTTATTAGTCTGTTTATTTCATGGAGAGATCAGGCGGCCCTAATATTTTCTACTCCCTTGTGTATACCGTATTGATTTTTGTTTTGCATTTCTCAAGAAGCTAGAGATTTTAGGCTCTTTGAGCTCTCCAGATAGCATCCTGAAATGCTTATTCATGCATAAGTTAATGCTTATTCATGGCTTATTAATTAATGCAACACAAACATAGGTGCACATTTTTTTGTGCTGTCGAATCAAGTAATTACAAGTGATTTTAATCCATTAGCATTTTGATTTAGTCCTGGCCTGGTTGCCCCACTTAGCCTTGCTGTGGCTCCCAAGTAGGCCAGGCCAGTCTAGTCCGGGCTGGGCCAGGGCAAACTGCCTGTGTGTGTGTGTGTGTGTGTGTGTGTGTGTGTGTGTGTGTGTGTGTGTGTGTGTGTGTGTGTGTGTGTGTGTGTTTATGTGTGCATGTGTATGCAGCCCATGGGTCCATCCATCTGCAGCCTGACAGGGCCTGGCTCGCTCCCAGCCCTTTAGCACAGCCATTACAGCAGCAGCCACCAAAGCGGTGCCACATGTATGCCTCCTCAAGATACCAGGGGGAACAAACTGCGGGCGGCTACGTGTGTGAGTGTGTGTGTGTGTGTGTGTTGAGGGCACAAGCCCAAGTGTAATAGGTTGATAAATCACCCACTATCTGCAAATTAATGAACAGCATATGGAAGCGAGTGCAAATACGCCGCCAAACTGAAACAATTGCACCGAATTACTTTATCTTGCAAGACAAAAATCAATTAATGGCTGATATATATCTCATGTTGCTACAGCGCTCATGTTGCAAAGGAAAACAGAACGCGGGGAAAGTGCAAAGCCCGTGGTTTTTCCCGAGTTGTTATTTGCATGAGAAAGAGAGCGAGGGAAGTAAAAGGTCTACTGAAGGTCAGTTTAAATAGAGAAAGGCAGAAATTTCTTCCTGACTTGTTTGAAAAACAAGTTAAATCAACAAGCTGGAGTTGATGGAAATTGGATAAAACCTTCAGGGCTGCCTCTCAAGAGTATGAATTCCATATTCATTATGTTTGAACGTCGCGGACCACTTTGGACCGCCCCCCACCCCCCCTTTAAGAATATATAAAGAAAAGAAAAGCATGCATCAGTGTAATGGTATTTCACATTTTTTAGTAGAGGAGACCTTCAGTGTGACAGCAGTGCACTGTGGTAAGATAGAAAGAGACAGGCGGAGGGAGGAGGGACGGGGGAGGATAAAGTGAAAAGAGTTAGTTAGGTGGTCAAGGCGCCACCTGTGATCCGCAGTAAAACTAAACCCTCTCATTCCCCATCCTCTCCTCTTCCCCTCATCCCTTTGTTTTTTAAGGTCCTCAGAGGATATTGCCGCCGTATTCTTTCAGCGGTAAAATGTCCCCAGGCACAAAGCTATTTCAGATGCTTTACCGGTGGGCCCAAAGTGATAGAAAAGGCGTAATTTGTTTTGACTTTGCCTCTCACACAAACCAATCTCCCAGTGTTATTTAAGTCCCCGCTCTTCTCTCGCTCTCAGCAGCATGTGACGGCAAACAACAAATCTCAGGTTGCCATGGATCTCCGCTATTTATAGGTTGTTTGTGTGTCTTTGTGTGTGATTGTTGCCCGTGCACCTGCGTGTGTGTGTGTCTAATTGTCTGAGCTTGTGTATGTGTTTGCATATAAGCTTCCCCCCCACTTGTTTGTTGCCATCATGCAGCTGAAATACTGTCATAGCCAAACTATCGCATTGCGGATTTGGTTGCGCCCCATTGTTGCTAGACCCAAAAAAAAAAAAAAAAAAAGCTTTGTAACTTTGAATTAGACTTAAAAAATGTATTCATGCTGTATTCCCAGTGCACTCATATCTGGGCTGGTATGATCCGAGGATACAGAGAAGAAGCAGGAGAGCCTAGGAATAGCGACAAGAAGCCTAAAAAACACCTGATGGTCCCGAAATAGAGAGCTTCATTATGCCAGAGCAGGGATGGGATCCAGCCCCCGCCTGTTGATAATCAATTCCCTCTGGTGACTCCTGAACTGCACTCTTCAGCCATGATGCAGGAAAAGAGAGGATAGCTAAAATAAGCCCTCGCAACTTCTGCAGGCGAGCCGCGTTCACTGTTTGCTTAGCACAAACAGATGTCAGATTGATAACACGTTTTAGTTTGTTTTCTTCTCTTTTAACTGTACTTGACTGCCTATGCGTCTGTTCGACTCCGAGACGCTTTATTGTCAGGAAGTAATTCGGTATCCTCCTCACTAAAACAAATAGCGGGAGAGAAAGGGGAGACATTTGATTTGATGCCGCCTCCCACACACAACTGTCTCCCTGTCACACTCAACCTCTTTTTCAGCCACCACAAACAGCTTTCATCAGTTTCCCCCTGCGTCATGTAAAACAATGGCTCCCAACCTTTTCTTGTCTGGCGCACCACACAGCCCAGATGAGCTCGAGAACCCCTTCATCAACATTATGCTCTAAATATGTTGTTATGGATGGGGTTTAAAATGGATGTGGTTTAATACGTCAAAGTGAAAGTGAAAGATACACTCACCGGCCACTTTATTAGGTACACCTTTAAACTGCTTGTTAATGCAAATAGCTGATCAGCCAATCATGTGGCAGCAGCTCAACGCATTTAGGCATGTGGACATGGTCAAGATGACCTGCTGAGGTTCAAACTGAGCATCAGAATGAGGAAGAAAGGTGATTTAAGTGACTTTGAACGTGGCATGGTTGTTGGTGCCAGACCAGCTGGTCTGTCAGAAACTGCTGATCTACTGGGATTTTCACACACAACCATCTCTAGGGTTTCCAGAGGATGGTCCGAACAAGAGAAAATATCCAGTGAGCAGCAGTTCTCTGGGTGAAAATGCCTTGTTGATGCCAGAGGTCAGAGGAGATTGGCCAGACTGGTTCAAGTTAATAGAAAGGGAACAGTAACTCAAATAACCACTGGTTACAACCAAGGTCTGCAGAAGACCATCTCTGAACGAACAACACGTCGAACCTTGAAGCAGATGGGCTACAGCAGCAGAAGAAGTACGGGAAACTGAGGCTACAATTCACACAGGCTAACCAAAACTGGACAGTAGAAGATTGGAAAAACGTTGTGTGGTCTGATGAGTCTCGATTTCTGCTGCGACATTCAGATGGTAGGGTCAGAACATGAAAGCATGGATCCATCCTGCATTGTATCAACAGCTCAGGCTGGTGGTGGTGGTGTAATGGTGAGGGGGATATTTTCTTGGCATACTTTGGGCGTGTCCATCCCTTTATGACCACAGTGTACCCATCTTCTGATGGCTACTTCCAGCACGATAACGCACCAGGTCACAAACCTCAAATCATCTCAAACTGGTTTCTTGAACATGACGATGAGTTCACTGTACTTCAATGGCCTCCACAGTCACCAGATCTCAATCCAATAGAGCACCTTTGGGATGTGGTGGAACGGGAGATTTGCATCATGGATGTGCAGCCGACAAATCTGCAGCAACTGTGTGATGCTATCATGTCAATATGGACCAACATCTCTGAGGAATGTTTCCAGCACCTTGTTGAAACTATGCCACGAAGAATTAAGGCAGCTCTGAAGGCAAAGGGAGGTCCAACCTGGTACTAGCAAGGGGTACCTAATAAAGTGGCCAGTGAGTGTATATTTGAGGTGTCAAAGTTTAGGTCAGTGCTTTGGTGGGTTTGTTCTACCTCCAGTTGGAGTAGCAGAGGCTGAATATTTCAACCATTTACGCATTGTTTTTACCCAACTATTTTAACTATCTAGACGTTAAAGCTGCAGTCTGAAACTTTTTGTCATATTTGCAAGAACTGTCACTATATTCATAGAGCAGTACATGAGACAGGTAGTCTGTGAAGGAAATTAGGTTTCTCCTCCTGCGCGTAGTGCTTCTAATAACCTTTGTTAGAAACTACTCAGCTCATGGAAAACAACCAATCAGAGCTGATGAGTTTCTAATGCAGCTGACAATCATGTCAATCACGGCTTGTGAACTACAGTCAAACTAGGCAGTGCTGATCAAATATAAATCAAGTTTCTGCATTGCCTATTTATTGTTTATCCTCCTGCGACCTCTGCTTCTGTTTGGTCTGCATTTTTAGTGTCTCTGAGCTGTTTGGGATCAGTAGGACCCGATAAGTATAAAAAACTGACCTTGAACAGGAAGTAGTTACGGAGACAAAAAAATGATGTCCTCATATGAGGTCGTTGGGTTTATTTTTAATTGTAATATATTAACAGTTTATTTCAATGTCTGAATGTTGCTGAGCAAAAATATAAATTACAAGTAATCAACAAGTATTGTGAACGTATCAGACCAGGAGATAAGCATGTCATCCCAGCCCTAATGGATATTTTGGCAGTTTTAGCAAATATGACAAAAAGTTATTTTTTTTCTAAAGGGCACCATCTACAGCTTTAACATTAAGCCATCTATTTCAGCCATGTGTCCATTACCTTTAGCTGTTTTAACCATTTATAAATTACTTCTAGTGAACTACTTCAACTTCTCTGATTGCTTGCTTCCTAACTAGTTTTAATGCACCCTCAATTACACCGTGTCGTAATGTATGTAGATTTTGGATATCGTAATATCATACATAACGATCAAGATAATATCAGCATAAAGTGTTGCCTAAGACTGCATTACCAACATATTCTCACTCCAACCTCGTCACATAATGACATTTGGTCATGGACTCTCCACGTCCATACATGCACGTTGCAAGGTACCCTGGGTATGTTGGTTGTTGACGTTCTGGGACACTGTGTCAAGTTCTGCCTGTTACATGCATTGTCTCCTTTCAAAATATTTAGTTTTCACAGAAAAGTTTACATACAGTCTCTTTCAAGATAAACACATTACGTTGGTACAACAATGCAAATTGACGTTTTTTTTCCAACAACAAACGCACATCATTGGGTTTCGGCAATAAAAGCACGTGGTAAGGTTTAGGGAAAAAGAACAGGGTTTAGCTTTAGACGGGACGCGGACTCCGCTCTCTTGGGTGAAAGTCGGTGTCTGTTGAACCCATCCACCACCCTTTCCGCCCGTCCCAGATGGACTTTCGCCACCTTATCTTTCGTCTTTGTCCTGCCCTGACGCCGCCACTCGCCGTTAAACTGTAACAGCAACAGGCTGCATCATGCCAACGTTAAAGGACGCCTTTTTTTGTGGGTTTCTGATGCCACAAGTCACTGCTCAAGCGCCGGATTTCGACAACTTCGGAGTGAGACCGGGCTCTCATTGCAAGAAAGTGATGTAACTTACCAGACTGATTACTAATTATTTATCAAAAACCTCATTGTGTAAATATTTTGTGTAAGCATTTATAGTTACCATACAGTATTGTCGCAATATATCAAGGTATTTGGACAAAAATGTTGTGGTATTTATTCCACCCAGCCCTAATCAAGTCATAGCTATAGTTTGAGCTACTTCCTACTCTCTCCACGTACCCTCCTGCAACTATAGGCGTACCCCCAGGGGTAGAAGTACCCCTGGCTGTTAATCACTAATGCAAAACACACACAGTTTCAGATTGTGGCAGCTGGTTGTGCTGCTGCTGCTGCTGTCCCATCTCAACATGCATTCTGGGAAATGAGGTGCTGCAGAGAAAAAAGGGGAGGTTGTGCTGTACATGAAACCCATCATATATCCAGGGCTCTAATTACTTCCACGCTCCTCCCTTGTGTCTTAGATGGATTCTCAGGAGTCAGAAGTGGAGGATCAGCACTTTCCATCCCTCCTACCTACTCTATGTTCTTTTTCTCCTTTGTCACAGCAGGGCTTGTGTTATTAACCTTCTGTCTGCTCATGCAAATAGGACGCTATAGTCCTTCCTCCTCTCTCGCTGGAAGCTCGTTTTTAGACAGTTGAGCTGCCTTTTGAACATTTCCACGTCTTGTTTCCTCTTATAGAAATCCTGCAGCACTGGGCTGAGATCCAGGGCAGGAGAGGAGGAAAATAGGAGAGGAATGGGGGGAAAGAGATAGATTGACTGGACAGTGCGGGTCAATTATTGTCACATTTCACTTGAGAATAAGAAAAAAGGGAGAAATGTGGGTAGAGAGGCACTTAGAGAGAGCAGATGCAGAAACTGAGAACAATAAAATGGACTGCATGATGAAGTTGGAGTGTTTGCACTCGCGTCTGTGTGTGCATGTTTGACTGCGGCACAGCACAAAGGGGTCAGGGGTGTACTTAGTGTTGATGGCTAGAGAACCTCACTCCTCCAGCTAGTCCCCCTCCTCATATTGTGCCACTCTCTCAGCCTCGTCGTTACAGCCGCTAAGCACCTCTCGAGGTGGTTATTGTACCTCTCATCAGCACAGTGCGCCGATTGGGCAGCGACGGCTCACACGAAAGCCAGGCGGGGACGGCAGTAATCATCAGATGCGACTCAAGCGTGAACTGACATCTTTACACAGGACCCTCCCGTCTGATAAACGGACAGCTCGTGGCTAAAAGACCCGCAAACATCCTCATTAGCTTCTCCCCCACCCACCACCACCAGCTCAAACCCCACCCCTGCAATGACCAATGATGAGGGCTCGTGGTGGTGCACATAAAAGTCGTATTCATGCTCTTCTCTGTAAGGGCACATAAAAATGACAGCTGCCCTTTAAAGTGTTACTGTGTAGCCTGTAACGGCAGACACAATGAGATACACAGTTGTTAAAGGCCTCTAATTTGGCAGTTATGGGAATGGAAATGCTGCATAAGTATCCTCTGACCAAATGTCATTGCCTTTTTATCTATATTGCTATTTTGAATGTATTTAATACACCATTCTGGGCATCCATTGTTTTTTATTAATTTCCATCCACTCTAAAAAACAATTTAGACTCTCCATTTTTGTTTGATTTGTGTCTTTATGGGTTTTTTCCTGGCTCCAAATGAGGCGGAGGTGGTACCATCCTGATCATGTGCACACGTGTGTGTAGCGTGCCTTCAATTGGCTTTTAGCAAACACTTTTTTTTTTCTTTTTTTTTTTAACAAGCAATGCATTTTAGGAGTTCTAATCATGATAAGTAGGAGATCACATGACCTGATTAAGCTGTTAAGAGTCTGATTAAGAGTCTGAGAACACAACCACAAATCTTTACCCACTTAATATCTTGTAAAACAATTTGATTGGCAAATTATTATTTTCACAAATGTAGATCTCCTCCAGTTTTTAAACATATAACAATATTAAAATAATCTCTCACACTTTTACAAGACACTTTTATATGACAGCTTATTCTTTTTTATACTGATTTATTTAGGGTTTTTTTTACCTCCTATTTTAAATTATTCGCTTTTATCAGTATATGTGGCATGTCCTCATGTTCTGTCATGAACTAATATGCTTTACAGATGTTTTGTACTGATAAAGTGGGAAAAAAGTTGATAAAAAACTAGTTTATTTCGTTACATTGTTCAGGTGTAGACATTGTAGTCTCGGTACAAGGCAGCGTTCAGGCGCACATATTGAGGCACATGGTGGAGCAGCATTCACAGACGCTGAGTCTGACTGGCATTTATGACGGCATTTATAAACTCCATTTTTATAAACTTTAACTGGTGATATAAAGCTATCATCAAACTATCATTGGGTTGCTTATCTAGTGAAACACTAATTCTATTAAACTGGAAGGAGTGTGAACCAGTCTGCTTCTCTAGGGATTCATGGCGGCCCCCGCGTAATTCTCTATGCCTACAGTTGTCAGGAACAGGGAAATTAGCTATAGAGACCAAAACCGTTTTTTGTTCCAGGCTGTAAACATGTTTATTTCTTATGTAAAGTTGGACATTTTAACATTTAACAGGAATGACTCGCTCTCAGAGCCAGCCTCAAGTGGCCATTCGAAGAACTGCAGTTTTTGGCACTTTGTGTTGGCTTCATTTTTCCGCCATGGAGATTGCAGCTAGGTTGTGTCCTCATGTCTTCAGTTCTGCATTAATTTTTTTGGTAGAAGTTACAGAGTTGGCATGACGGGATAGAGTGCAAACTTTTAAAGTTAATCTGTACATAATGTATGGTTGAAAGGATTAGTCAATTAACACAGTAGTCTGTTGCTAGAAAGTTATTCTGCAACTATTTTGATAATTGATTAAAGAGTAATCCAAATTTCCAAGAAAAAGTAACATCAGTCCCTTGTTCCATCTTCTTATTGGTTAGTATTTGCTGCTTTACTTAGTTTTATGGTGTAGTAAACTGACTCTCTGTTGGTTTTGGACTGTTGGTCAGACAAAACAAACAAGTTAAAGACGTCACCTTGGGCTGTAGGAAATTATTAGACACTTTCCTTATTTTTACAGACATTTAATATACCAAGTATTTCTTCTAAGGAGCTTCAAACAAAAACAGAATAAACCTCCTGGATCAACTTCATTAAAAGCAGTCGATAGTGTGTAGTTAAAGCTTTAGAGCCATAGTGCCCTTGATCCACGAATGATCAGAGCTGCTTGGGAGGGACATAAGAAAAATAAGCCCTCAAGAAGAAAGCATATGTATTTATTTTTTCCTTGTTGCAGGAGCTCAGTACCCTCATCCCCGGGGCATTACCGGCTGGTTTGATGAAGATGAAAACAAAACAAACTCAGTGCAGTGGTTATCTCAGTCACCAGACCTCCACACATTTGAACACAAGTTGCTCTATTTGAGTGCCTTTTTTTTGTACGATCAACAAAGCAAAAAAATAATGGAATTTTTCCCTAATCTCATCCTTTCTCTCTCTCTCTCTCTCTCTCTCTCACACACACATACACACACACACATGGGAGTGTTTAGCAGGTTTCACACGCAACAGCCAAATGTGTCACATGTCCCATCAAATTGCCCTTGACTAAGACACTGAAACCTCACCTCCTCCTGCGCTCTTATCAGTCTGGATGAGAGTGTTGCTGAAAACAACACACAAAATAATAGATTTTTTTTAAGAGTGGTACAGTGGTTCAACCTCTCAGATACAGGTAGACATCTTTGTACCTGTATCTGAGCTACACTGCTTTAGTGATCCAACACTCTATAAAGGATTTTCACAAGTCCCTCCTATTGATTTACATTTTAGGAACTTAGCTGCCCTCTTTATCAAGAGAGACTCACAGAGAGTGAGCTGATTGGGTCCAAATACTCATTTTAAACAGTAAAGTCTTCTCACACTTGTGTTTTTCTCTTCATCAGAACTTTGATGTAAATTGGTTTGTTATTATTTGTGAATGATGGGTCCTCAGAACAAACAGTCTTTTCAGAAGCTTGAGTATTTCTCTTCTTGGTGCTGGTGAAAATGTAGAGGATTAAATGACAAATGAAGAGAGTAAACTTCTGAGGGCTTGTATTAAGACACTTGATATTGGTGGTGCATTTAATTTAGTGCTTACTTAGATCAGAAAATGAGCTGCTTGATGTGTTATTAAACATGGTATCACTGATGTGTTGAGACAGGAGAATTCTGAAGTATTTCACTCCTGATTAATCTGAAGTCTGCCGCTCTGTCTGAAACAGAAAGATACCTAAACAAGTATGAGAAATGGCTCTGCTACCGCACCTCCTTATTAGGGTTTCTATTCCATGATTCATCACTTAACTTGCTGTTTTGTTATGCTATTGCTAAAGGAACATTTACAAAAAAGTTCTTATTAAGAAGTAGGCTGAGGTGGTATTACAGTATAACAGAGTATTTAGGGTGCTTTTAGACCTAGAGTTGTCTTGCTTTGGTCTGAATCAGGGACTAATTTTGTTACAAAGCTGCATAATTGCCTAGAGTTGGTTCGTGTTCTCACGGCAGCATTTACAAGCGGACCAGATAAAATGCCTTGTGCGAGAAAGCTGCTCTTGATTGGTCAGACTTTCCATGCAGGAAAAATCCAGGAAGTACACAAAACGTTGAAGAAGAGTACACTTGCATGATAAATGCAACACTTTCTAATGTCACAATGGAGGGACAACTACGCAGGTTGATTTTAGCGCTGGTCATCGTGGACTATATTGCTGTCATTGTTCATTTTAGTCAAACCATACAGTTTGAAAGCGAGGCACGGCTCCAACTAGAAAACAATGTTTTGATGCAATGGATGTGCTGAATGTGCATATTAAGGCAGTACAGGAGGAGGTGCACATTAATAATCCTCCAGGACTGTAACATGCTCATGTTTAACCCAAACAGTGCGTCATGTGACTGCAGTTGGTTCGGATCGAGGTTGGAACACGTTCTCACCACGAACAGTTCGTTTGTAACCGGACCGAGACCACCTCTTCAAGAAGGTCTCGGTCTGGTTGTTTTGGTGTGCACCCGAGTGTGATTGCTACGTTCACACCTGCCCAAGGGAACCGCAATTAGGGGGCATACGAACTTGAATTCAATTAAATCGAATCAAACAAGGCAAGTCTGAAAGCACCCTTAGAAATCTTGATGGTATGATTTTCAATACTGTCAAAAATACAGACCCTAATCTTTCTGTGAAACTCTTATGGAGATACCATATTGAGAATGTATTGTATGTAGTGCACATCATGTGCCACCAGAGGTCAGGCTTTACTCGTTGAGTAGGCGGCTGAGCTGGCAAACATGGTGACTGTGAGTAGTGGGGATAACACTACAGGACAGTAAACAACAGGATAGCAACAGCAGAGAGAGATCACAGGGGAAGAACAGCATATGTTGTCCCTTCCACTTGGATCAGAATGAGACCATGGGAATGCTTTGGTGGATTTTATTTCTTGGTGTGATAATAATTTCCTCAACTGAAATGTGTCTTAAACTGAAGAGTTCATTATTGATCTGACACATAACAGAGACACAGCCAAAGAAAGCATTAATGACAATGAAACTGTGGAAAGGGTTACCTCATACTAATATTTATGTACCTTTTTCGATGAACATCTTAAATTTGATGTAAACACGGCAGCCATTGTGAAGCGAGGGCAACAGAGAATTCAACTTCTCTGTACACTAAATTCCTTTTCCATCTGTCCCATCATCCTTTGCTGTTTTTATCGGTCTTTTATAAAGAGCCTCCTGTGTTTTTCAATTATCTGCCGGTTTCACAGTCTCACACTGAAAGAAACAGTCAAACTAGCATTGTTAAAATCCGCTGTAAGATCACAGGAGTGACACAAAAGGACTTGTTGTTGCAATTAACAAATTCTTTAGAAAGTGACAAGTATTTTAGTTTCTTCTGGACATGTTCTTGTAGGCAAATTTTCTCTGATGCCATTTTACCTGCTTCGAAAACCAACTGCTATTCGAAATCTTTTATTCTCTCAGTGATTCATCTTTTAAATTCTCTGTAAATATATTTTTATTGAGTACTGGGCATAATTGAAAAAAGATGCCAGTGCTGAGACAAAAAACACTATGTGGACAAAGGCCCTAGGATACTTTTTTTTTCCCCCAACCAAACCACAGTTGGTAATTGTTGAAACCATAGACTGTCTATAAAGATGGACGACGCGTCTCCACTGACCTCACAGAAGTGAAGCTAAAATATCCTGGATACAACCGCTGCCATCTTGCTCTGGTGACGTCATTCAAAGCTAGAGCTTGCGCAGTAGCGATCTCTGCTGTGTCAAGTTTCCCACCCATACACCCATCCAACCAATCACGAGCAGCGTCACTGAATGAGAGCCCATTGGCTGGCTCACACAGCTGTCAATCATGATGTAAACAAACAAACAATAGAGTGATTAAAAACTACCTTAAATGACAGAAACCATCTTTGGGAAAAATTTATTTGACATGTATTTTGAGTTTTTAGTTTGGCCCATGTCCCATCCACTAACATCGAGGGGACGGGCTTTATGACCTATACTGCAGCCAGCCATCAGGGGGTGATCAAGATGTTTCGGCTTCACTTTTGGGGAGCTGTCATGTCGTCCATCTTTAATACAGTCCAAAGTTGAAACAGTGGACTAAGTAATTAAATAGCCAACAACACTAACAAAGATGGTTATTTTGTTTCTGTCCACTTTGAACGAAAATTGTTTTTCAATGAGCCAACAAGGGAATTAGTTATTTGGCGAAAGAGAGAATCTTGAATTCTGAAGGTGTACGATTGTTTTTCTCTGTTAAATAAGTATAATGGGTGTAAGAATATTACCTTATTAAATTTGAGCTTTTTTGGCTTCATGCGCCACTGAGCAACTTTCATAAGGATAAACAGGGTGCCGCCTTCAGTGCTGTATCCAAGCTCTTAAAACATCCATGTGCTGGGCAGATAGCAGAACAGGGTTTGTTTTATCAGCTCTTAGAAAAGCAGTTCAAGCGTGTCACTTAGGATTCTAGCCAAAATGTCTTTTTTTCCCTCAGCAAAATAACCTTATCCTGACTAAATGACGTTAAGGTGAATCATTTTTGAAGTTTACTTTGTTCTTTGTCTTTAACTCGGAGTGTAACTCATGTGGAGTGACTCTCACCTTTTCCACTTTGCTGTAGACACACACACGATCTGTTTTTGTTTTGTACCAGAGAAAATTGGAAAGCCTGAAGCTACTTAAATATAAAATGCAGAATCAAATCAAACTCCCTTTGTGTTTGTTAGCAGTGAGTGAGGGGTCCTGTAATCATACTTACATTTTCTCCCTCTGTCTTTTTTTTTTTTCTTTTTTTGGAAAACACCACTCGGAGGCATTTTTCTGGACGTGTGCAGGGTGGCTGCCTAGTTTTAGGTGGGCTTGAACATTTTCATGCAGACAATAACTGTGCTTTTTTCTTTCCCCTCGTTGCTAAAGCATTGTTGCTATGGTTTCAGTCCTGACTTGTGTTTTAAAATACATGCCAGCGAATATTGCAGCAGAGCTCTTTAGCTCGCGATTAGCTGGCATATCTTGCTCGTAGCTGGAAACATCTCGCGCGTAGTGGATGTTCTTTTTTTCTCACTGTCTGGTGCTTATTGTTAACGAGACGTGCTGGTTAAGATGATCAAATTCAGGACATCGCAAATGGGAGTACACATGTGCAGAGGCAGGCAGGCACGTGTGCAGCACACACATACACAGTGGATTACGGCTGGCCCCAGGGGCTGAATAAAAAGATGAATACACTCAACTGGAGCAAAGAATACAGAGCTCCTCTTTTTGTCCTATCACAGAGTACAGTGCAGTATAGTACATCCGCTATAGAATCTTGTATAGTTCAGATCACAGTCTTTCCATTTAAACACCCCGAGGTGCTGTCAGCCCTGGTCCCAATGGGCGATTTGATGGGTTGTCATAGGAACATACACTGTTGAATGTCACAGAGCTGTTGAATGTAGTGTGTGTGTAAGTGTCTGTGGGAGAGAAAGGGAGGCAGAGAAAAAGAGAGAATGTTAACCACTCGATAGAGTAAGTGAGCCACTTCATGGTTAAATATAACTTTTTTTTTTCCCTCACGCCCCCTCCTCAAAGCGATCAATATCCCATTTGTGGGTTTTAGGGTCTGTGTGTTCCCCAGGCTTTGTACTCCTCGGTCCCACACCGCATCAATAAATTACATTTGGTTTCTGTGTCCAATTGCTCTTCAAGCTTTGGCAACCATAACAGAGGATTTCTCTATTTCTCGTACTTAAAAAGGCATCGATGCTCACTCGATGACTTCCTCTTGTTAAAATTTAATGTAAACAACACTTTCTTTCATCAGTCGTAATAGTTATGGCTGCGTTTGATCCGTTTAGTAATGCACCAACTCACTTTAATGCACCCATGCTAACCACCAAGGGTGCATTTTAAGCCTTCAAAAGATTTTGTACAGAGCTTGTATACTGTCAAATTGTTTGACAACATTTGCATGACAAAACTATCATCTTCAGCCATCAGTTTCTTATGTAGTCGGTGCGCTCCAGCTGCAGTCAGGTCAGCTTATGTATTCAGCTTAAAGAAATTACCAAATAAGATGACACGGTGGCACAACTTTGAAACGACAGCATTGAATAGACCTGCTTTTATGTTCTCCCTGCAGACGCCGGTGCACACCTGTCGGAGGGTAAATAATATCCCTCACATAAAAGCACATCTAAGGCGGTGGTAATTGGCGGTCGTGGGTGAGCCAAAGCAGCAGAATTGTCGTATCATGCAGCAAAAAAGCGAGAGCAAAACGCACAGCGGCAGACTGAGTGGGCAACGAATAAATAGTTTGCTCTGTTCAGGGGAAAGTATATGTGATTGGTGGGTTATAGCGATTGTGCCGCAGAGTGGGCTAATGGACTGCAGCCAGCTAGTCTCCTGTCTGAGCATTCATGACTCGTTATAGATATGTACTGGTATGTGTGTGATCGCCACAAGCAACACTATTACCAGAGCAACTCCAAGAGTGTCTTCTTTTGCTCCAAGCGGCTTAATACATCACCAAGAAAGGTCTTCTACCAGTGGGGCAGACCTGGAGCACCACTTCCAAAGCTGTCTTTGCAAGTGCCTCGAAGACCTTTTTTTAAAAAAACAAAAAAAACCAACATGCTTTCATTTCTGACCTGACACAGACCCGCATGTCGCAGTACTCCCTCTCGGCGCCTTCGCTGTCTTTCTCAATTTCTGCAATAGCAGTCAAGAGTATCAGATATCATTTGGATCAGACAGTATATCTATTTCCACTGCGGCCATCGAAAGCAACCACCCTGCCTCCTCGACACCAAACAAACACGGGCCCTCCCTGCCAAACGCACCCCGATACGTGATTACCAAAAAGATGCAGCGCTGAGCCCGGTCTATTATTTCCAATTTCTCCTGGAGAAAGTTAATCTAATGAGCATTATCGGCAGCTAATGGGAATTATAATTAGTCAGATGCAGCAGATTATCTGCGCATAATTAGCTGTGTCTGTCAGCTCCAATTAGCATGACAGGAATTAGGAGACTTTGGAGTTTGTAGCAGGAGAGGAGGGGTGAGGAGACAGAGGGAGAGAAGAGGTGGAGGAGAGGGAGAACAGAGGGAGGAGGGGAGGTGTGGGTGGTTGGGAGAGGCAGGTTTTTGGCTCCGAGCTCAGCCTTGTGCTAAGGAGAGGGGATGTGCATAGAAAGTAGGACGGGCGCAAATGATTTTTGGCGTGCACACAGGAATGGTGTTGATGGGTTTCAGGCAGAGGGGAGACTATGGCGAGGGCGTGAAGAGACACGGACATGCGGCAGGGTGTCGGCAGTTTAAGACACATTTGAGACCATTTTGATGCCCTCATTGCCAGCGTGTATCCATCAGCAAGTGCCCCTGAGCAAGACTCCGAACCCTCTGCTAAATCAGTGAAAATCCCTCAGGATGACTGTGACAGCTAAATGCTGTAAGTGTAAATGATGGCTAAAAAATGTGACAAGGTTGAAATGTAGCGCAAGCTAAAGCGAATTACCCCAGCTCTTTTTCCTGTGGCATAAAACACTTAGCGAAGAATGTCGATCATGGTCAAAGTTGTATTTAGTAAAAAGAGCCAAAATCCACAGTGACATTGAGCAATTTATTACTCAGCATAAAAGCAGCTTAACTTCTCTGTTCATTTAGTTTAGCTGATTAAATGAAAGCCTCTAGTTAAAATTAAGAAATGTGTAGTTATCAATGATGAAAGAGCTTTGAAGGATAGCTTTTTTCAAGCCTACCTTAAAGGGACAGTTAACCCTAAAATTAAAAATACATATTTTTCCTCTTACCTGAAGTGCTGCTGTGTTAGAGTAACGGCCGTAGAGATGTCTGCCTTATCTCAAATACAATGGAACTAGATGGCACTCGGCTTGTGGCACCAAATATGTACATTTTAAAAACTCAACAGCAGTGTCTCTTTGCAAAAATCATGACCCAGTTACTCAAGATAATCCACAGATCTTGTTATGAACAGTTTCATGTACAGTAGGAACTATTTTCTTTCAATTGAATTACACCCACCACCATATGCAGAAGGAAGTGCATCTACTCACAAGGAGCTCATGCTTGTGACAGCATGAGAACATTAATGCAAGGTTCCCACAGTCATGGAAAAGCTAGAAAGTCATGGAATTAGTAAAAACCATTAAATATTTTTGAAAAGTCTTGGAATTTTGTTGAGTGTCATGAAATTGTTACAGTAATTTTCCATGGATAATGTTCATGTAATGTTACATAACGGCAAATTTGTTTTCAGTCGCTGTCGACGTAACGTTGTTGTGTGTGTGACATTTTGTTTACCATCACGTAGGCTTCTTTTTTCCCACGTTCCGCCTTTCCTTTCGTGTGTTCCAGCTAGCTGAAATTATGTTTGATTAAAGTTTGAATGTGGTATGTTTGAAAAATGCTGGGCAAATGGAACATGAAAAAAGGAGTAGTGGGTTCTTGAAAAGTCATGGGAAAGTTTTTAAATTTTGTATGTGAAATATGCAGGAACCCTATTAATGTTAGTAGTGCTAGATGAGCTAGCAGTAGATGCAGACTTCCTTCTGTATGGTAAGGGCCTGATCACACAGAAAGAATTTTGCAGGTTGTAAAATGTGAGGCGCACCACACTGCCTTTTTTTTTTTTTTAATTAAATGCCACAAGTAAAGGTGTGTTCACACCGGACCTGTTTTTTTTTTC
>NC_065528.1:12577167-12586693 GCF_006386435.1 Epinephelus moara
GGGGTATCCATCAACCGCTACCACCAGTTTCTCCTCCATTGTAAACTTGATGTCGTGACTACCACAGAAGGCCCGCCTCTCAGATCATCCAATTGGACAATAGGAAAATACATGATGAAAAAAGAGATGATGTGGGGTGTTTTTCCGCTCTGAGTTGACGTTTTTTCAACTCCAGGAGTTCAGAGCGCTCCAGCAAAGCTGCCAGACGCCTAGGGCACAGAAACGCAAAGCCCGTTGCAATGTAAACGCAAACCTCCATCTGCTAAAACGCTTTCTGTGTGATCAGGGCCTAATATGGCTGGCAGGTATAATTCAGTGGAAAGAAAATAGTTCCTACATGAAACTGTTCACAACAAGGTCTGGGGATTATCCTGAGTAACTGGGTCATGATTTCTGGAAAGAGACATTGCTGATGAGTTTTTTAAATGTATTTTTTGGCGCTTTGAGCACCACAAGCTGAGTGCCATCTAGTTCCATTATATTAGAGAAAAGGCATCTCTACGGTCGATATCTCCAACTCTTGGCAACTCACACCAAATCAATCTAGACTGATAAATAGCACTACAGGTAAAAAGAAAAATATGTATATTTGATTTGATGGTGGACTGTCCCTTTAATACAACACTCACATACCACATGTGCATTGAAAGACCCATTGGTTGCTGTAATCATTTCTAATGAAGTGATCCTTTGCTAATGCAACTCCAATATGTAAGAAATTTGGATATGATTTTCATGGTTTCACAGGTAGTGAAAGTGAAATATCTGTCTCCTTTGCTGAAAAATACTCTGCTATATTCACTATGTAGTTGCTAACTTTGTCTGGCTGCCGTTATGTGCTGTGCAGGTAGCGTACAGTGTGTTTATCAGAGCTTTTTAGCACCTGCTGCCGCTGGAGACAAAAGTTGATGAGAGCTGTGATAGTAAACCTCAGCTGAAAGACGCTGTAAAACTGCTGTTAGTGCAGCGGTTTTATGGTATAATCTGCAATGTCACCTAAAAATCAAAAACAGTCGTACCTCTCTGTGACTTTAAAACTTGCTCTCAGTACCTGTTCTCTACGTTTTTCTCTTCCCGAGCCTGCACCTCGTTCACTGTCAGTTTCTCTGTTTAATTCATAGACTGTCTGTGTTTCTATTTTTTTCTACTAAACTGTAACAGGGTGTTGCTGTAAGAGAACAGGCATGCTCAGTCACCTTAAAGGTTAAAACAGATAAAAGAGTACAGCTCCATAAAGTCGAGGTGACCTGCAGAGTTAGGTGATAATTCTCTGTGGGTTTATCACCGCAAGCGACACATTTCACATCGCACATCTGAGCTATTGTAGATATAAAAATATCGATTAGGGCAGCTTTAACTTCTCATCCTGAAAACCTTTACTTTTCCAGGTATGTGTTCCGTGTCTAACAACACAACAAATGAAGAAACAAGCCTCTGACACCCTCGTGATATTGCATTCAGCGCACATTAAAAGAACACAAATTTGTCTGGCGTTCTCGCTGCTAAACAAACTACTTTGTAATGTTTTTAATCAGTCTCATATCAGCAAACCAGCACCACTGGAAGCCCTCTGGGAGCTGTCTCAATGAACACATGCAGGAAGATACACAGGCAGCTAAATAGCTTTTGATTGAGAAAACAGTGTGCTACATTTGCATAGATTATCTCTATCTATTTGACCAGGCTGTATGTGTCAGTAAGGCAAAGTCAGTAAATAGCTGCAGTCAACAGCGGGGAAGCGAGCGAGTCTGGACCACGCACGACCTCACCCAACGTATGTTAAACAGCGGCACACACACAGTTAAGCTAACATGCCTTGCCTGTAAACAAACACGCCTGCTCACACAGACATGTTTGTGCACATAAAGCAGGCAAGCACACCGCCTGGAAGACGAGCAAGGTGTGTGGATGATTGATTTGACAGCGTAGAGTTAATGTGGTAAAACCCTAAGCTTCTCTTTGCCTGAAATTATTGATCAGGCTCAGCTCATATTTACCAACAGATATGCGGCCCTGTGATGTGTATACTCAGTCAGGCACACATGCACGCGCAGTTGAAGCCACATGAATGCATGCACACAGGCTGTTTAATACACAAACACACGCCGCTCCAATCACTGCTCAAGGCTGCTTCCCTCCCCATCGACTCATGCTATGTCAGTTCGCTTTCTGTCGTCCCCATCCACCTGTGTTGACGTCTTGCTTCTTTGACAGGCGCACTGAAACTGACAGCATGATTTGTACTCCAGCACAAACATGCTTGGCAACATCAATTCCCATGGTATGGCTGGGAAACACCTGGGAATGCCTGTGACTGTGTGTTTTACACTTTTAGGTTGAACAGCAGAGCAGCGCACAGCGGGTGAGCTGCTGTGAGTGCAACGTCTCATTCAAGTGTTTAGTGTTGATGATTGTCATTTTAAACATGTGCCAGTGGCTGCCGGTACTTGAATGTCACTGTCAGAGAACAGTTAACCATTGCTATTGTGATCGCTTTTATGTGTAGGGGTTATTGATTAGATCCTCACCAATTTCAGTGGAGGGGTTTCGAGGGAGAGCGGTGTAGAGTTAGTCGATCAATGTTACAATGTCCAGAAAATCGGGTCAGCATATTTTCTGGAGTTGCCCTTTCACATATGTAGCACACAACAGGAAATTGTCGTGCTTGTTGTGTTCTCACCCACTGGAAATACTCCATTTGGTTTAGGCAACGGGCGCAGTAGGCAAGACCCAACACTAAAAGTACACTGCAGTTGAAACTCAGCATTTTTAAAAATCTCACTAGGAATAAAATCGACTAGAAACAAAGACGTGAGGACCAGTCAAAACAATGCAGCTTAGCTGGTTTATCCAGTGCCAGTGGCATGTGTACAATATAGCTAGCGGCTTTGGATGAGAGGGGAATTGACCCCTGGAAGACATTGTGTTAAAGTTTATGGTGTTGTCAGCAGTTTTTTGATTACTTGCATTTGGAGAGGATTTGAATTGCTATTTTTATTCTCAATTCTCACCGTTTTGGCACTGACTAAAACCTCCTCACGCCTCCTTGTGCCCAAAATTCCTCTGCAGTTGTTTACAGCTGTGGTTCCCCAACTGTTTTTTCTGACATACCGTCACAGTCGTATCAGATGAGCTCAATAATCCTTTAATGACACCAGCTGTCAGGTTGGACTGATTGAGGATGCTCTTTACTAGTTTTACTTATTCAAAATATTGTTCCAATAACCTCTTCATGCAGTTGAACTGTCAATGTTTCAGTCAGTTTGGTTGTTTGCATTTTTACTACTAGTACCACTTGTGGGCTGAGGCGGGACATTTCAACTCTTTGTCCATTACTTCAGTCCACAACTATTTCAACCAGGTATACATTACTTTTAGCTAACTATTTCAACCAGGTATACATTACTTTTAGCTAACTATTTCAACCAGTTATACATTACTTTTAGCTAACTATTTCAACCAGTTATACATTACTTTTGGCTAACTATTTTAACCAATTATACATTACTTTTAGCTAACTATTTCAACCAGGTATACATTAGTTATAGCTAACTATTTCAACCCGTTATACATTACTTTTAGCTAACTGTTTCAACCAGGTATACATTACTTTTAGCTAACTATTTCAACCAGGTATACATTACTTTTAGCTAACTATTTCAACCAGTTATACATTACTTTTGGCTAACTATTTTAACCAGTTATACATTACTTTTAGCTAATTATTTCAACCAGGTATACATTACTTTTAGCTAACTATTTCAACCAGTTATACATTACTTTTAGCTAACTATTTCAACCAGTTATACATTACTTTTAGTTAACTATTTTAACCAGTTATACATTACTTTTAGCTAACTATTTCAACCAGGTATACATTAGTTATAGCTAACTATTTCAACCCGTTATACATTACTTTTAGCCATTTCAACACGTTTCCCATTTCTTTAGGTAGCTATTTAAACTCTTTATCGGTTACTTTTAGCTAGCCATTTCAACACTTAATCCATTCTTTTTTTATCTAACTGTTACTACCATTGATCCATTACATTTGTCTGACTATTTCAACCATTTATATATTACTTTTAGCTACCTATTTCAATCATTTATCTAATACAGTTTACGAGCTATTTCCACTCTATTTCTTTTACTCATTACCTCTAGCTAGCCATTTCAGCACTTTATCACTACTTTTAGCTATACCAACCATTTATCAATTTCTCTGCTTGTTTGCTAACTTGTTTTAATACATTCTCGGTTACATCATGTGGTTCAGGTGTTACAACTGACTCAGGTTGGTGGGAGGCATGTCCTCTGCAGTCTAGCTCTCATAGCTGGTAGCTCTCTGGTTATTGTAGTAGTGAGCATTCAAAAGGTCAGTTTTTTTCCCCCTAAACACAAATATGTGGCAGTTCTTTTAATCAAGCCAGATTTCTGTTTTTCAAATGAACTAAGTTACTCCACAGTCTTTCCACGTACCCCTTGTCAACTGCAGAATGACCCCTGGGGTACCCCTGGTCAGGAACCACTGGTTTACAAGGGTACTTTGCAATAAACACTGCTCAGAAAATCTTCTGGTAATACAAACTAAGAAGTAAAATGCGTAGGGAGTGCAAATGAGCTGCTAATTATCCACCAGAGTCCTTCCAAGTAAGTAGGAAAAGTGTCTGTGCTCCAAACTATTTTTAAAGTGTTTTTTTTTTTTTTGCATTATTGATTTTTTAAAATCCGATTTACCTGTTAATGTTTAAAATAAACACAGATAAATTCCCAAATAATAAGCTCTAATCGTGTGTAATATATAGATTAAGAGCTTAGTGTATCTTAACTGGATGAACAATCCTGATCCATGTTTGTTTTTTCACGTCATATTTGATACAACATGTCAAAAAATGACAAATCATGAACTTAAAGTCCTTTTGGCCTTTGAAACAGATTTCAAAATGAGTCCCTCGGTACTGTAATGGGGAATTTACGTCACCAGTCACAATGTTTGGGCATTTTGATTGGTAGGCGGGAGAGAGCTCGCTGCAAATCGATTGGTGCCTGCAAGGGTGGGCATGGTTCAAGCTGCACTGAGCCTCCCGGAGTCGAGTGTGTGTCTTCTGGGCAAAATCTGTGGATTAAGGGAGGCCTGAACTTGAAACAGGAAAGGACAGAGCAGTCAATAACACACTGATTAATGATAATGGCATGCAAGCCAGGGGGATAATCTTTCTAAGCTCTTTTTATCTAAGGACCGATTGACTGAAAACATGGAGGACAGAAAGAAAATGCACCAATCCCCAAGCAAACCAGGGGCTTCCAAACAGGGTAAATGTTTGTTTATGTCTTCAGTTTTTATAAGCGTGATTAGGAATGCATCCGCTGTCATAGCAGGCCACGGTAATGAGTCGGCTTAAAACTCGGACTCCAAACCCTGAATATTTTCAACCAGAATACTTTTTCTTTTTCTTTGGGGGATGTCAAAACAAAAACAATTGTTGCATTAGCTCCTTTTTGCCATAATGTGCTGGCTTTTTTGGATAAATGTATTCCTGCAGTGATACTGTGGGTTAGCATCTACTTTGATAACCTCCAATATTTTCCTCCACCAACTGTCCACATTATTCCATCATCGCATCATCCATCTGCGCACCATCAGTGCAATTTTCTGTCACCTTGCTACAAAATATGGTCATAAAAGCCCCACTTATTATAATAACAAATTCCCTCCTCCCATTTTACCCCCTGTTATCAAATGCTTATTGACAGGGATGAAATGGAAATGATGGTTTATCTTGGCCTCTTCCCATCAATCTGGCCCATCTGAGACCTGGAAGCTCTGCTCAGAAATTTGAGAGGCGCTGATCCTCATGCTCAGGCCTCATCCACTTGCCTATGGATTTGCCACAACTGCCAGCTAATTTATGCAGCCTCATGGATGCAATTATTCCTTATGTCCACAGTCGTGAAGAAGCGCAGGGACGCTGACAGTCTCAAGACGGATTGGATGCCGCTTCTAGTGTTTATCTGAGGAGCTTGTCATCAGTGTGTGGATTGGAGATGGATGTTCTCTTCTCGCCTTGATGGGAGAGGCCTGCTGAGCTTTGTGAACTTGGGCCCTGTGGGAGGCGCCACCATCCACCCCTTCATCTCTTTTACTACCATTTCTTCATTTTCCATCCTTTTGTGAGCAGTGTCTCTGATCTTTCTGAGAACTGAGCCAGTTCTTTGCCTCCCTAACCCCCCTGTTTCATCTCTCCTCTCCTCCCTTGCACCTCCATACCTTCCTCTTTCCCCTCTCCCATCCCTCTGTCCTTCTCAGTCTTGCATTCAAGGGCCGAGCACCGGCTCTCCTGGCCCCACGCTTCCCGTTCGATCGGCCCAATAGTTTATTCACTTCACCCAGACACAAAAGACATCAAGCTGACTGATCAGCGGGCAGGAGCCAGGGCACGGCTGATCAATGAGGCCTTGGGCAGAGGGGAGGGGGGAGGGAGGATGGATGGAGGGAGGCGAGGGAAGAGAAGGCAGGGAGGGAGGGCCGGACAGGTAGGCTGACAGACGCACAATCAGCGGGCCAATCGATGGGAACTTTTGCTGAGCTCAGATAAGAGCGTGCAGCCCGTTCAGGACACACAACCAGATCCTCACTGACAGGCGCTTTTGTTTCCCATGCTCATGAGCTTTTTGCTGCCCTAGGTGACACCGCTGCAAAAAAAATAACAATAGGTACAATACATGAAACAGCAAGATAGCATCTGATTCATTTGTTTATGTAAGCCATGGCTCTTCAGCTCCTGCACTCCTTGAAACAGGTGTAAAAATCTACTAATGTGGTGTGATGAATGCCCTCTCCATAATGAAATTGTGTGTATGAGTGTGTGCAGGGGGGAGCCATCGATCGGGCTCCATTCATGCCTTTGTTTGTCTGTCCATCACAGTAATAGCACAGACGATATTGATTCGATATATTGGAAAACAATGGAGGCAGCTGAGTGTTTGCTGTTGTCTTATTTTACCACTTTCAGATGCAAATTCACCTGTTAAAGGTCTGCTAAGAAGGATTTATGGGAATATACTGGCAGAAATGGAATATAATGCAATAAGTATGTTTTCTTTAGTGTATAATCGCCTGAAAATAGGAATCATTGGCTTTTCAATAGCTTAGAACGAGACGTTTATATCTACATAGGACGCTGTTCCTCATCCACGGTGATTGCCATGTTGCACCACCATGTTTCTATAGTCGCCCAGGACGGACAAACTGGTTTTGAATAGGGCCATTTGTGCTTTCATGCTGGCCGCTGTAGTTAGCAGCCCCTACTTGATGAGCAGCATCAGAAAAACTGATTTTTTTTTTTTTATCTGAAACTGCATTATTCAGCGTTTTTACTGGTTTAAATCAGCAGGCCTGTTTGTTTTAGAGAGGAAGATCCCTCTGTCGATAATTCGGCTCCCAGTTAAAACCTCCTGAACGTCTAGATCAGAAATGAGGTGAACACACATTAAGGTAGCAGAGAAAAAAGGTGAGCACACGATAGCAGGTGCTGGGCTAGCGGCCCGTCTTTGGCGAGCCAAACAGCATTGAGAAACACTGATTTGTGCTGTGAAACTTCTTTTTTTTTTTTTAAGTGTTTTTACTGCTTTTAATCACCTGGTCAGTTTGTTGTAAAGAGGAGGAGACCTCTGCGGATAATTAGGTTAATTCAGTTTCCAGTAAAAACCTCCTGAACAATGAACACCGAAGACGTTTCAGCTGGTTGCAATCTTCAGTCCTCAGCGCTATATGCCATCAAGCCCTATACACTGATCCCTTAAGAGATTTTTTTCAAGTAATGCTGTCTTGAAAAGAGCTTATAATGTCACTTATAGCGGCATTAAGGCGCTGTGTACTGTACAATCTGTTACACCATGTAGATAGAGAGAAACATGCCAGATGAAAGACATTTACAGAGAAAAGAGAAAGCACAGAGAGAGATAAGAGCCACAGTCCATTCCCTCTGCTCCCTGTTCTCATAGTGTTATAGGGTCATCAGCACAATCCCACTTTTTTATCACTCAGGCTTTAACCTTCCCTCTCTTCTCTTGCCCTTTCACTCACGGGTGCAGGCGCACACATTCACACACAAATGTGCTGTGACCTGATGGAGGAATTGTGTTCGACCGTGAGAACATTAGTCTTGTACAGTGTATTTCTTTTTTTTGTCTCAGAGAAACGAGTTGAAATGGGTCTTCGGAGAGCAAATATGTTGCATCTGATATTTTCTTTTGTTGTCCAAAAAGCGAGTTTAAACAGTGAATGCTGAAATGACATGCAAGAACCTTCATATAGTCAGTCTTCACTCTTAGCTCACGATCAACCTTGAGCTGAGTCCTTGTCATCCATTTCCAAGCAACATACTTTTAAGATTTTGTTCATAAAAAAGATCCTTTAATGCATATGTGGCAGTTGTTTGCCCATGTTTCACCTTCAAAACAGGTACTAATGGATGAAACCCACATCAGAGCCAGATTAGGCTTAATGCCGTCCCAGCATACCTGGATGGTTTCCCAGGCAAGTATGCTTGTCCACCTCCGCTGTGTGGTGAAATCTCGACAGAACTTGGACAGAAAGTGGCTTCAAGCCCAGTCGGTGAAAGGCACAGTGCGTCAAGAGGTTTGCAAGCTGATCGATAGCGAGCTAATTGGAAAATAGCGGCAGGAAATGTGATAATGTGGCTGTTCGCTCTGGTCTTACTCCGGCTGCACCCCGGCTCGCCTCCCCCCCTCTTTTCCCGCTCTCGGGGGCCGGGTCTGGGTCCTTCAATCTAGTGGTTCTCTAATAAGGCTGGAGCCACTGGTCGACCCGAATGAACATCACAGCTGCTCTGACCGGGGCATGCATAGACCTAGGAGTGCTGCCACACGCTTACAAGCACATTCGATAACACGTACATACACGAGATGAGAAACACAGCAAGAGATGCTGGTGAGATTGCACTCGACATGTCTGTGCCTGCCGTTGGACGAATCAAGCCGCAAGCGCCGGCATGGCACGCAGACATGCAGCAAAAGCATTCAGGAAGGAAAAGCAATCGGGCTGGCAGACAGGAAAGCACAAGGGCAAGGAGAGAGAAAGGCAATGGGGGAAATGGGTATGCCAAATTTGCAGAAGGGGAAAAGAAAACGTCTAGTGCTCGGTCATGCCAGAAAATGACACAGCGAAACTCATTCCAGCGTCTTTGGGAAGTAGTTGGTGCTTGAAACTTGGTGATGTAGGGACAGTGAGTGAACACAGTTAGGAATTTGCAACTTATATGGTAGCTTCCTCCATTTTGGTTTCCTCTTCCTCTCGGTCAAGATGGTTTGCAATTGGTCAAAGGGTGCAAAATTGGTTCAATTTGGGGCCAAAATGTCGCTTTTGTAAACGTGCCCTCAGGAGAAGAGAGTTGAACGAGGTGGAAAGGAGTTGGGGTGATGATGAAACAGAAGGACTTGGGAGAACAGACGAGGGGACTGGAAGCAGTGTGTGTGTGTGTGTGTGTGTGTGTGTGTGTGTGTG
>NC_065528.1:12586770-12602556 GCF_006386435.1 Epinephelus moara
GGGGGGGGGTGGGGGGGGGGGGGGGGGGGGGGGGGGGGGGGGGGGGGTCTTTTGTCCCATTTCAGACTCAGGGGATCTTCACATGTCACCAGAATTCGTTGTACTGCCAGACATGAGTGACAGTGATGGGCACTGTGGGCCTGGGATCCAGCATTTTCCACTCCTCCCAATTCCCCCAGCCAGGCTTCTCTATCCCTGTGACAAGATGAGGAGACGTCATGTCAACTGAAGTACGACAGTCTTTGTCTTACTCTCACTCACTCATTCATCTACTCACTCACTCACTCATTCACTCACTCACTTATTTTCTCATACTCCATTTTTTTTGCTGCCGTTTTGTACCTTTCTCCTTTTTAATGCTTGATTTCTTCCTTTTGATTCTCACAGCCTCAATATTTCTTTCTTATTCTTGTCTTTCTGCTTACTCATTTGCTCTTTGACACCTCTTCTGTGTCTCACTTTTTTTTCCTCCTATTATATCCTCCTTTTGGTGCTCTCTCTTCATTCCTCAGAAGGGCAGTTACAGAGTGGTTGGCACAAAAATAGAGCAGGTGGTCAACACCTGCCTGGTTTCCTAGATTATGGACCGTCTCTTTGATAAAGCCACCATTTGTCTGCATCAAAGGCACTGTTTTAGGACATGCTTCAGAGAAGCACGGGGCACCCCGCGGAGCAGCGCTGTCACCTTTTCTTTTTGCTGTCTACACCTTCAGCTTTAACTCTGGGTCATGACAGCTCTACGTGTCCCCGAATGGCACCTTTCTGTGGTGTGTGTAAAAGCAAAGGCGAGGGTTTGTTGGACTGGTGGAGACCTTCATCAGGTGACTGACGCTTGTTTGCATCCAATGAGAGGTGCTGCAAAAGCCTGACATAGTGAATCATCAATAATCTGGACTGGATTTAAACACAAATACCTCATCTCCACTGCACAGTTTGGCTCAATTTGACTGGTGGTACTCGTTGCTTTCGTCACTTACATTTTCCACTGCAGATAGTACCCAGTCAATGAAGGCACAATGCTCAGTGTCATAGCGATGTCATGTGAAATTGCCATGATGTCATCTTGACCTTGACATAGCGCGTTGCTTTGGTCAGGTCTCACTAGATTCTTTCGTCGACAACCAAACAGAAGAATGTCACTTCATCAATTGAGCACGGCGTGCTTTTGCAGGTTGTTATTTCTTAAAATCTGGGTAGAAAATAACAATAGCTTGGTTATTTAAACGTGACTTGTTTTTGCAGGATGTCCGATCTCATGCTATTGGTGGTTCTGTTTCACCAATCAGTGGTCTCTGGAGTTGGGCTGGTGTAAAACTGGTTTGCTATTAATTCAAACACCACACTGGACCAGTGTACCGAACTTTACCACTAAGTGTCACTGTCAAGTGGAAGTTAGTGACCCAACAGCAAGCAAGCATTCGACTATCGCGCCACATCATGTAAGATCGGAGCTCTCTGCCCACATTGAATCCATTACATATGGATTCTCTTACGTCATGCATCAAACCAAATAAATATCAGCTCTGTACATGAGATCAGACTGGGGACGTAACTACTTAACCCTCTGAAACTTGGAGCGACATCACTTTTCTCGTGCTGCTTTCAGACGCCTTTCACAAGTATTTACACCTTTGAACGTTGAGCAAATTGGTGCAATTTCTTAACAAACATGGGGAATGAGCAACTCGGTAAGAAATGTCCCACAAATTGCAAAACATTAATAGATTCAGTAATTTTTTATTTTTTTTTAAAGGGGGGAAAAAATCTAGGGAAAAACTACATTTATAATTATTATGTTACATTTTAAAATTGTTACAGAGTTTTTTTTCTTGTTTAACTTTTTAATTATTTATTCATTTTTTTAAACTAATTTTCTTGTTTCTAATTTTCTCTTTTTACTGATTTTTTTTTTTTTGCAATTTCTTTGGGTCATTTTCTTCCTTTGTTGCTCATTGCCTTCTTCTCCTGTTTTTGAAAGAAATCAAGCATATTTGCTCAGGTTTCAAAGGGTTAAAAAAATGGATGAGTGGCCTGCTTGCTATCCAACGGTTGAACTTTTCAACAGAAAATACATTTCATATTCTGAAATTAACCAGAAAGGACATACTATATAGTCAACAGCAAGTAGGTTGCAATTAGTGATGGCCATTTACCAGAAACTTTCAGCTCCCTGGTGATCTCCCTTCAGCCGGCTGCCACTTAATTTTGGTTTTTATAGTGAAATAATTTGATACAATACCATATAAATAATTCCTCTTTTCAACTTCATGTATTGGCCGCTCTTTTTCCACGGACCTTTTTCACAGCAAAAAACATTAGGTATGGCTCTGTTCCAGTTCCATTTCCTGTTCCAGGACCTCCCCTAAGTGGAATTCAGCCATTATTTATGTTATCGAATACACCTGTGCTTTTCCTACTATGACATGTTAAAATGTCTGCTGTGAAAAATGTCCATTGTAGTGCTTTCAAAGTGAGCGACAACAATAATTGAAACAACAAGGCGTCCAGAAAACATTGCTGGCAGTCAGTTGGGACACTTCTTTTACCGGCTTCAAATCCAAAATGTTGCCCTGTTTTTGCATGTATAATTTTCTTGAGAGACAAGCTGTCATGTTTCCTCTCCTCATCCAAAAAATCTCATGAACTTTCTAGTAAACAGACACAACATGTGCCGCTCTAACTGCCTCCCTGCTCTACTGAAATTGATCTTCTTCATTAGTTTGCCAGATCTTGTCATAGTGACAAATTCTGGTTCAGTTGGTGTGCATAAAATCCATAAATTAACCCAACTCTAGTTGTCTGCAGTGTAAAATTCTCCTCTAGTATTGGCTCAGCTCACTTGGAACCTCGACGGAGGTGATACCAGAAGAAATGGCCAGCACCAGGTGTGCAGGCACCATGAATTGGAAATGAGGCTGTAGGTGTCAACAGAGGAGGCCAGAGAAACCTTTGTATGCAACAGATCCACATTAGATATTATGTGAATCATTGTTTAGCACACTCTGGTTACATCTGACGACAAAAGTGTTTATGGTTGCTCCAAGCTGCCACACTCGACGGTGAGCCAAAAAGTCTGCCGTCACAGCTTTCTCCTCCCTGCATCACACTCCTCCCTGATCTCCTCTCAAGACGTTGTTTTGCATGTCTGAGGGCTGCGTTATGATAGAAACAAACTGGTTATCTGAGCATGTCTGGAGACACAAATCTGAAGACACTGGAAGGCGGAGTGAAAAGACTGCTGTCACGGAGAGGAGGGAGACGCAATATTATAAAAATAGGGATAACAGCGCACAAACACAGTCTTGAGAGAGAAGTTCAAACCGTCTCACCTTCACACTGCGGAGTTGTCAGACAGTTTTGACGTCGAAAAGGAGCTATTGGACCATCTGACAAGCAGTTCTAAAAGAGTATACTGCCTCCTTAAGTAGTCTGGATGCAGTGAATCATACAAATGGGGATGAGGGCTCACACTAACTGAGCCTGTACAAGAGGGGAGGCATGCAGACTAAACTGGGGAAAAAGGCGTAAGAAAAGCAGCAGAGGGGATTATTATGACAGTAAACTCCATCCTAGACTATAAACTCATTGAGCCGATGCAGCAGAGGAGCACCTTTAGTTTTCCTCCTTCAACTTAGCTTATCAAATATGTTTTTTTAGAAGTGTACAACCTGACGTTACACGCCATAAACAGCTCAGACGGGACTGTGTATGTAAAATATTAGGCTATATCTTTGCATCTCTGTGACATGAGCTATATAACATTTGCTGAAAACACTTTACGTATAAACATACTGTATGAGATGCAGCATTGCAGTGTGTGGCAAAGTGTCTGCATTTATGCAAATACTGAAGGTTGTTGAAGCCAGCTTGTGTCACTGTACTACATTTGCACACTGTCTCCTTTTTAGAATATTCATTAAAGTTGTGACTATATTTCAACTCCACAGACTGTATGTATAAACTACAACTACTTGATTAGGGGTATTGATTAGGGGGTTATGGAAGCCTGCAGGGCCAGGCAGAAACAGTAATGCAGGCTGGGAATTTGACTCTATTCCCAGCCATCCTGTTCACACAAACTATTAATTGTACAGACTAAATCTATTTGTTGATGTAATGGGCGGGTGTAACCCTTATCTCACATTTTTCTTGTTCATTCACCTGAGTTTTTTTTTCTTGTGTGTACACACAATGATTCAGTGAAATTGAAAATAAGCTACAACAGTGTAGGTATAATACAAATGTTTATTCAACTATGTCCGTAAAGTAAACGGCACAAAAGTGGCAAAGTGATTGTGTGTACAGCTGTAAATTAAACTGCACTTTATCAGCATCATTAAATATAATACCAAAAGAAAGAAAATCATAGCACTTTACAAAAGTTCTGACTCAAAGCAAATACTCTTTGACCCTTTATAGCCAGCCAGTTAGAATCACTGCAGATTTACCAGTGGTAACAGTAACTAAATACATATATACTCAAATACTGTGCTTAAGTATAGTTTTGAGTTACTTGTACTTCATGTGAGTATTTCCATTTTATTCTACTTTTTACTTCCACTCTCATACACATTGTAGACAAATGTTGCATTTTTCACTCCCCTACATGTATTCGTCTACTTAAGTTACTAGTTTTCAGATCAAGGTTTCACATACAAGATATATGCTCAGTTCATAAAAGAAGATTCATCACAGATTTATTGTTTTAGATTTAACTACCCAACTGTATAAAAATAGTTCAGTCAGGATCACATTAGTGGCATAACATAAGTAAACTTTGTTTCCATTTGCAGTATTGCATTTGGTGGTATGGCTCTGTTCTGGGGACTCTCTGCCCTTCCATGCGCATACGAGGAAAGCCTGTATCAGAGAGAGCACACCTCCCTGCCCTTCCACACGCATACGAGGAAAGCCTGAGGCCAAGAGAACAAATCTCCCTGCCTTAGACTTTCAATGTAGGCGCATGGAGGGGCAGGGAGATTGGGAGAGCAGTAGCAAGGACTCCCCAGGAACAGATGAGAGCAAGCATCTGAGAGCAACAGAAATTACATTGATAAATCAGACACAGCATGAAAAGGAGGAGCTGGGGTGGAGGCGGGTTGCAAAGTGTCTTGCAGAGGATGCAGCAACAGTAGGTAGGGCAGAGCAGTTTAAATAGGGCACCCTGAATGAGATTTGCCAATTGGTTGCATAGAGAGGAATCATGTGATCTATCAGCTGACTCCCTTTCATCAATCAGCTGCTCCATGAGTGGATTGGGCTGTTTGAGATCAGCTGATGTAGCTGGGATGTGAGCTGAGCTTGACATCTTGTCCTGTCTGGACACTAGAGCTAGCTACAACATCAAAAATGCTGCTCACACAGTAACACATACGTAATATAACCCAGTAATACAAAGTCACACTGACACAGGTCTGCTGCGTAATGAGTACTTTTTACTTTTGGTACTTTAAAAAGCATTTTGCTGCTTGCTCAAACTACAGATTGTAGATCCGCATTTTTGTTTGCCCGTCACCACGGACACACACTGATTAAACCCTGAAAGTGGGCAGCGTTGATCAAATAAAAACCAAGATTCTTTTACTGTGCTTCCTATTTCTCGCCTAAATTTCAGTGCACTGTTTGGCCGTAATACGGGCACTCTCATGTCAGTCTAGGAGCTCATGTGTCTAAGGAACATGACAACTGCAATGGAGTTCCACAAGGGAGCTGCCTTGGTCCGTTATTATTCTCATTACATGTTGCCACTTGGTGGCATCATCAGAGAGCACAGCTTCCCTTCCTGATGGGCTGTCCATAATTGTAAGCCTTTATAGAATACTATGGTATATAACATAGAATAGCAGCAAATTTGAGAAGCTGGAACCATTGACGATAAATGACATTGATTCATTTTCTGTGAATAATTATAAAAGATAAATAATTTCAGGAATAATATGTTTCTAAAACGCTTTCTGCACACAAGTTTTCTCTTGTAGACCACGTTAACGTGTTTTCAATTACAGAGCATACAACTGAAGAAAGTCCTTGACAGTTTTCCATCAGTGAGAACTGCATTAAGCTCTGCGTTTCCCTTCCCCTTTTACCTTTTTTAATCACAGCGGAGCCCTTATCAAGTGGGCTGCGCCTTAAAAGCAGTCTCCTCTTTTCTTCTTTGACTATCTCAGCTTCAACAACACCATTTATTTTGCTGTGAAGACAAGCCAATCTTGTTTTGTGTGTGTGTTCCCTTCCTCAAAAGCTGCCTGGCTTACCTGTATCTCCAGCTTCCATCAACCTCCTGATGAAACCCATACTGGCCCTTCTGCTGATAAGGTAAGCCAGGCAACGAGATATATCCATCATTCACCTACTTAACACACACACAGACAAGAGTACCCACACACGCTTACCTGTGAGTGTAGGAGAGGGTGGATTTGTGTGTGTGTGTGTGTGTGTGTGGCGGTGGCGGTGGTGGTGGGGGGGTTATACTATAACAAGATTAGGATTAGAAATGTGAATGAAATCACACCCTCTGCTGCAACCCAAGTAATCAAACGGCCTCAAACAAAAGAGCAGTTCATTTAGTGCCACTAATTCCTGCTTGGTGGCTTCACAGCATTGCAGTCTCATTATTCTGTTAACCCCCACGCCTCCTCCCCCATCCACACACACACACACACACACACACACACACACACACACACACAGACAGAGACATAAACACACACAAATGCACAAAACCTCATAAATTGTGCTGTGGGACCGCTGCCAAAGCGGAGCCTGGGTTCAGCTGGGTAGTTAATCATCTCCTATAGCATGTAATTCTTGTAAACAATGTTTGTTTGCGCACCAAGAGAGCGCAGGCCCCCCCAGGCTCTAGTTAGCTGTGATGCGGTGGCGTACCTGGGAATAGTAGTTCATGTGCGAGAGGGCCAAAGGTCACAAGGTGTTCATAATTGACTCTCTGTGCCAAGTAGGAGTGGAAGCATGGAAAATAACTCGCCGGCGTGGAATCGGCCGTCATGACAGTGCTCCTGGGGGTGCAGGATGGTGCAGAGCGTGAATATGAACAGAAAATATTAATTACGCTCAGCAGAAGAGGGTTGACGCTTGTGTGGACAGGTGTATATGTAACGTGTCGCTCATTTGTGTGCGTGGCGTTGCATTAACTAGACGTGGTCCATCTGTGCTTACACAATGTATAAAGCAGCAGACCTTTCGATCACCTGCTTCATCTCAACATTGCCACGTTAAACCCGCCGGGACCTTTGAATGATGCAATTTCTCCTGCATCTCTTGGTCGGTTTCCACGGTCACTGTGTACACAAGGTCATTTAGTTTCTGATCAATAGCTTGTATCGAGCCTACACTCCCCACACCACCCCCTGTTTCTGAAATGGCCGTTAAATCGATAGGAACAAATGAAATTAAGCTCCTGGGCGGCTCGGAGGAGCAAATGATCTTTCTGTGATTAATAACACACTGTAAATGCATCTGCGCTGGGCACATCACATCAGAGAGTATTTCCTTGCCTCGGCTTGTTTCCTCGGGGTAAAACTAAGAGAATAAAGCTGTGGTAATGGTGTTTATCTGGGGAAGCACCATTTGGTAGAACACTGAAACAAGAACAAATGGTTTTGTTTGTACAGATGTAAGTATGTTACTTTTAGAGACTAAATTAAAAATGATTATGGAGTTTGCAGAGTGCCAAGAATCTTGCCAGATCAGAGGGGAGGATTCACACACCTTAAAGATGTAAAGACAAGGGTTTTGAGAGCGCAAGTTTGTGCTCTGAGGTTGGAAAATGTTTACAGGTGTTTGTGTTTGAGGTTTTAAACAAAGCAGGATTAGAGAGATAGCTCGATAAGTACAAGCTACATTCTGCTGATACTAATCTGTAAAACAAAACATAATTAGTATGTATTGGAATAGGACTGTCACGGCTCACTGTGAATCCCACTTTATGAAATTCCCCCACCCAAAGTTGGCACTTTAAAGTGTGACATCGGGATGTTAAGTCTGATACCAGAGCTCCGAGGCTCAGCTCAAAATTGTGACGAGTGATGTCTGAACCACTGCGTTTGAGCTTGCTTTCAATGTTTGAAAATCATGTAGCTCGAGACATTTGAAGCACTTCACTGCCTCTTTACTTCAGTGAGCAAAAATAAATTGTCACCGTAACAAGTTCACTACAAGTTCACTGAGTCACACATAGTCTTTGTGGGTTGTAGTAGCGGTTAAGTTTAATAGCATGAGTGATACATTTGAATTAATAGAGCCAGCGGGTGTGGCAACATTTTATATCATTGAGTCATTTTATGATATCGCAAATTAAGTTACAAAACAAGACATTTTCATGTATCTTGCTTAAGGTCATCCAACCAATATTCTACTAACCTGTTTGTGTCAGAGTTCTGCTTGGATCTGATTCTTAAGATCTGCTCTCAAACTGGAACCGCAACGTGCAATACCACACCTGGACACATGACCAGTTAGTTCTGCACACTGACCAAACCTGCCAACACATGATCCATGCCTCAACCCAAAACCGTAAGTCTTATAATAACCATGCAATGTTCAAACAACCCGGACTCACTCTGAAGTCGTCAAAATCTGGCAGGCCGGCAGGTGGGTGGGAGGGGATGTGAATGGGTCAAACAAACATCGACTTTCACCTGGAAGAGCGGTGTTTGCGTCCTGTAAGATTCTAAAGCCAAACCCTGTTCTTTTTTCCTAAACCTAACCATGTGCTTTTGTTTCCTAAACTCAACCACGTGCATTAGTTGTCGGAGGAAAAAAAACTCGGCAATTTGCGTTGTTGTACTGACATAGTGGTTTATATTGAAAGAGACAGTATGAAAACGTAATTGTATTTTGAAAGAGGACAATGCATGTAACAGGCAGAACTTTGTCCCAGAACGTCGACAACCAACGCACCCAGGGTACCTTGCACGTCATATCTGGACATCGACCACACGTCGATATTGGACGAGGCTGGAGTGAGAATGTGTTGGTTCAAAAATGCAGTTCAGCATCATGTTTAAAATGATTTTGTGAAACTTCATCCATGTGAAACTAAGATAATATGTTTTAAAACAAAGGTAATCCAGGCAATACAATTTGAAAGTGTTTTTTTGCGGACCTGTCTCCACAGTTAATGTGCCTCATAGTAACACACCTGATTGACACAGCACTTATATTTAAGCTGGTTCAGGAGGCAAAGCTGACACATAAAGTCAGCAATTCAAGGATTAAAATGTATAACCATTTTATTTTAATATAAGTATTGTCCAATATCCACAATCCAAACCACATATTCTATACCCAGAACCAAACTTGTAAATAAAATAAAGACAAAATACCACCTGTGAATTACCTTTTTTTGGTGGGTCTCGTGCTGGGTACACAGGGGTAGCCAACCTGATGCAGGACTCTGGTTTGTGGCATGCAGCCCCAAGTCTGCTGAAGACATATATTTAAATCTAGGTCCATGATATATAGTTTCTTTTTTAAAGGATAAGTAATTTCCTAAAACAGCTGGGCATTGTAGTTTTAAGCAGATGTTACTCAAACAAGAGTAATTGGTGCATATGTTGGGGACTATTTTCAGTTGTGAATGAATACACATTTGATGCTGTAGAAAGTGCAGCAGCAGGACAGTCTATGTGGGAGTGACTTAAAATAAACAGTGCAGATGCTCTTTGTAATGAAAGAACATGTCAGGTCTGTCTAGTAATCAGATTAACGACTTATCGAGGTCAGCAAAAGTGATCGAGGTCATGTCCATATATATTGTACAACACCGCCCCTGTGTTTATATGCATGACCAACATTTTAGCCAACATGATGCCAGAATAAACAGCAGGGTTTTCCCTACCATTGTAAGACTTGGGCACAGTGCCTAATGGCTAATTTATACTCCCTTCATGTTCAAAAATAGATCATTCATTTTAAACATTGTAACCGTCACCGCCCACATACTTCAGTGTGCCCTTTATGTTGGCATAGATACAGCTAAGAGAGGGCAGAGTCGGAAGTTTCTGACAACAACAATCACGGCGACGGTGGAGAAAGCTGTAATAATGTACCTTTTAACAAAGGCACTGTTGTAGAAGGCGGTTGTCTGTGAGGCCATTTAACACATTGCGACCTGTAGACTGAAGGTTATCTTCACTACCTACTTTGATTAGTAGTCCAGGCTATTATTTGCTTAAATCACTGTACTCAACAGGCTTGTATTTGGAACAGGTGTCTATATGGGACAGGCCTTTGATTCGTTTCACACAAAACTGTTGCTCAGCAAAGATCAGGAAATACAATCAAAATGTTTATTTAAACCAGTATGAATATTACTTGTTTAAAAATTCAAATAAATTATGAATCATTCATTTGATCTCGCTCCAACAGACAGCCCATCAGAGAGAGCAGGAGTTATGGCGCTCAAGTATTTTGGCATGCTGCATCCCGACACAACACCACTTCATCCTGTTAAAACAATCCTCACAACTTGGATGAACTTTTATGAAAAACCCTTTTGATTGTTTTAATCTGAGGACCCTTACAGACTAAAGGAATTTGAATAACTCACAGGGTAATCGAGGAATGGACCCATAATTTGAGGTAGCCAAAAACACGCTTTCATACAGCCGAAGTACATCTATAGAAAAATGAACAGAAAAAAAAACTACGCCGATTCCAGTTTCTATGTCAGAATATTCTTAAGAATGAAAGTTCATTGTTCTTTGAAAGGGTGTACTGGCATTATTCTGATATTATGTTGTCATCATGTCAGCAGTATTGATTATCACAATTATTTTGATATATCGTCTACCAAACGGTTTTTAATGAAGCTCTATGGTACAGAGGAATAAGCTGCATCAGACTTTGGCAATATGTGTTGTTTTTCATTTTGGTATTCTTACATTTGTAGACATCAAGAAAAACCCAGGTTATCACCAAATTTATCCTTTAACTTTCTATAGAAAGTCTACTACTATCTACTATGTTGCTTTTGATGATAGTTTTATTATTCTCACTAGCTCTTCCTTCACACAACTTTCCCAGGTCCAGTGTCGACTGTGTCCACAGCAGTTGGCGCACAATAATAACACATCTTTGATGCTCAGGCATGTTTGTGCCAACCGTGAGAATTCCCTGCCAAGGCTGAATCAGGCAGAGGCTAGTCAAGCTATGTTGAATTGCTTTTTAGGAAATTTGCCTGGGGCGTGATTTGAGGTTTTCACCATCATAAACCATTCTCCTCTCTTTGCTTTCTATATACTGCTCGGGAAACAAGAACCGAACACAGCATTAGCTGCCCTATCTTCCTCTGTGGCGAAAGATGTAGGATTTGTGGTGTTTGTGCATGAAGCCCGCTTATGTTCCTACAACAAGGCAGGTTTCAAAGGTCCTGTTTCAAAACAAGTACAGGGAGAGCAAGCCAGGTCTGACATGCAGAAAGCAACACCAGTGACTAGTATTTTATATATGGACATCCACTTTTATGAATATACACTAAGCTGTGACCTCTCATTACAGGGGATAAAATGGGGAGCTTTGAAGGTTGTGGTCACTTCCCAAAACTCACACAGTAGAAGACTTGACAAAGGAGTCTGGCACAATTAAACACAAAAAGGCAAGAAAAATGAATAATGAAATACAGTGCAGGGAGAGGCAAAAATCTCGGAGGGCTTATTTGAAGCCTCCATCTAATAAAATATTCACAAAGTTATTAAGAACTAAAAAAGTACAGAAAGATAAAAAAAAAAAAACATGAAATAATACATGTGATAACAAACTACTAAAAGCAAAATATGTTTGATTGCAACAACAAAAAAACAGCAATAATAGTATCCAGTTAAAGGCAGAAAATGTGAGTATGTGATGTGTAAGTAGATGCATAAGGGGATAATAGTTTATACCGTTTTGACCCCTGAGCAATAGTGTAAATGCATCACAATGAGTTAAACAAAGTAAAACATGGACAGTAATACAAGAGGATGAAAATCTACTACAAAACAGCAGTTAAATGTTTTTTCAGGCATCTTTTGTAACACTTATAGAGATACAGATTTTTACCAGGTGGAAAAATCTCTCCAGAATGTAGTTCCCGTAAGTCTTCTTGAAAATTGACCTCTACTGGTGAGAAATTCAGGAAGATGAAGAGCTTTAAATTAAGTCCTGAACTGCTCAGGAAAATTCCCTTCACTTAAAACTATTTTGTTAATAAAACCACATATTTGAAAAATACTAATGTCAAAAATAATGAGAATCTGAATACTAGGGTCCTAACAAAACGTTTCTGGAGGACCAAAATTTTATGTTGAGTAGTTGGAAAAGTACTCGCCCAAATTGTATTACTATATGAAAGACAGGGATAGATCAGACTATAATAAAGAGTTCGGAGACAGTTTGTGGTAACAAGATTACTGACCCTCATATTATACCATATATGTTAAGGGCCCCATTTTTTTTTTTTTTAATAAAACCAGATTTTGTTGTATTTTTTCCCAAATTCTGTGTATTCAGTTTTAATTCCGTTTTAATTTAATTAAGTTTAAGTACTTTTTATTATAGAAATAATGTCTGATCATGTAGTAGGTGGATAAAATTTCAACAATTCAATATTTTGTCTCTGAAATGAAATAAATATGAATGGATTTGATGTAATACACTACAATAGTACCCCTACACACCATTTTCTTATTGTGCTTCAATACAGTTAAAAAAACATTCCATCTTATTGTGAAATAAAATGCTTCATATCTGAACCTTATATATAAATCAGCTCTTAGTGTCAAAGTCCTCAGGTTTGTGATGACTTACGCCGGGTTCACACTGGATGCGGAAGAGCTGTGAAGCGTGCCGATTTTCCTTAGAGCGCTGCCGATTGCTTTGGGCACCCATGTCAACCGACTGGGCTGTTCACACTGGGCGCAACACCGAGCACCCTGGCTGGCTCGCGATCTGCAGCGATAGGTTAGGCGTCTGGTCTGTTTTTTCTATGAGCCGCGAGCAAATCTGGCAAGAAAACACACTGATAATCTATTTTGAACTGTATAAAGGCTACATTAGATATGACATAAATGATCTGACTATGGTGAATAATAGAATATGCATCCAATGCTTTCACATATTTGTCAGTTGTGTCTAAACAGAGAGCGAGAGAGACGAGCAGAGACAAAGACACACGTTGCTGAGCTCTACATGTGATTTAAACAGAGCAGACAGAATCACTTGGTGACCGGGGTGGAGAAATGCACTTTGGGTGTGACAATTTACAAATCAGGGCGCCTCCACACCCACTGTGAACCCGGCGTTAGGCGTCTTAGAAGGCCTTTTTTTCCCTCAGCAACCCAACATCAAAGAAAAAAGTATTTTCCCTCCCAGTTTAGTGGGATTTCTTAATTAGAAAGGCATGCAGGTAACATGCTTTATGCTTTCTGTGAATAAAATCCAATTAATCTTTTTCCTGCTATGTATTAACACTGTGTTATCATACTTATCTAGAAAAGAGGATGTAGTTGTATGTGTATCCTTAGCTAAGTCAGTGCATTTACAACTTAAGCAGTGGCTGGTTTGACAATGAAGATGTGAGTGACGTCTGGTTTGATGGCCTCTGGGTGACCCGAGAAGCACAGAAGGATTTGACCCAGCTTGGCTGACTAAAAAAAACCCACTGCGGTCAAGCAAGCTGTCCGTCACATCTCCATGGGTAAACCAGTCGATACTGAAGTTGGAGACAAACACAGACAGAGCGAAGTGAAGTCTCTGTAAGTACAGCAGGGATAGTAACATTGCATGTGAAACAATGTCTGGAAAGTTATTATCATTATTCTTTTAATACTTATTTGAACAGTGGCCTGATCAAGTAGCTGATTGTATTTACTGGCCCAACGTAACTTAACTGGCCCTGGAGTGTGTGGAGGAGCTGAGCCCTGCACATTTTGGCAAATTCTACAATGTTCCATGTTGCTGACTCCACTTCTATTACCAAATTCTGTGATTTTGTAGGTGTACTCTGCATCTCGGCAATCATCAGGCTCCACTTGTCACTGATGTAACCTCTACATGAACCTTAAAACTTCACTCCTCAATCTGTATAGCTCGCACACTGAATGTCTCTATCCTGTCGTTTTTTTAAAATGTCATCATCATTATCACTTCATTAAATCAGAATGGTCTTTTTCATGTATTTTCACAAGCAATTGATTCTGCCGCTGGTTGCCAAGAGAGACGGCAGGGCCCGTCGAGTTGACATCCCCGCGAGGGCTGAGAGCTGCGCCGCTGCTGGGGCCGAACCACCCCGACGACGTGTAGTTTGCTTTGCTTTTTCTGTCAGACATGCGGTAGAACCTCTCTCTTTTTGCAGCTGCACAGATGGGTTGTGCTCTTTTATTCATAAGGGCTACACTAACTTTGATCTGGCTTTGCATTTGCAGCATGTGTCAGATTGAGATAGAGGGGAGAGTGGATGGGAGGGGAAAGAGCGGTGAGGTGGAAGCAGAGTGGGAGGTTGTCCTACTGGCCAGACACCCTAACTGCTCCCTGTGCCTCTTTTCTATGCTCCTCAGTTCCTCTGTGCCCCTGTGCGCTTTCTATTATGCATGAGTGTCATAACCAGTACAGTCGATCTGCTGGCCACAGACACAGAGCAGACATCCCCACAGCTGTATGAGGGGGGATTTTGTTTGATATACAAAAAGGAACCACAAACTGCAACGTGGACTTTGGTTTCTTTTAACAATAGTGACAAGTGGCAACTGTAAGCTGGGTCATTTGAATCCCCGAATATTCATACTAGCCATGCTAAGCCCTGCTCCCCTGAATTATGTTGCTGTATCAGTTTTCCAGTGTAGCACAACATTTATGCAGGATACACTGATAATGGTGGCAGATTTAACAGTCAAAATTTGTGGTAATTTTTTGAAACAATGGGTCTTTGATTTCAGACAGAGGTAGACAAAAGCAATCTTGTCTTTTTTAGTTGCTACCTTTGATTTTGCCAGCTAAATGACAAACCTGGGAGATTTTTCAGCCCTGTGAGTTGGTTGAAATCTCCATTTTCGGCTCCAATTCGATGTCAATGAAAACGAGGCTGGAAAAATAAAGCCAAGGCAGAAGTGCCAAAAACTGCAGTTCCTTAAATGGCCACTTGAGGTTGGCTCCAAAAGCCAGTCAGTCCCCATAGACCCCCATGTTAAAGCCTCTGGAAACCCAAATCCACAATAGCCTTCTAACTATGTCATTTAGGGTCTTATGTACATAATATTAAACATATAAAAACAATTAGAAATCAGTTTCCATCCAAATTCGAAATATCTGTCTTTTAAGTTTTTGTACATTCTTGAAATTGGGTTTGATTTGGCCGTGGTTATCTCTGAGATTTATTACGCAATAAATTCCAAACCAATATAAATTATCTGTCAGTTGTCTCATCCCGCCCCCCAGTGGCAGCGCAACAAAACCTTTCTGCTCCAGCTAAATCTGCCTCTTTGAGTCTGAGCCAACAAACAGCTTTCTAGTCTGATGTTTAGAAAATACAGGTCATAAACTGGCTGAACTGCTCGGCTGTGACCCAGCGGAGGCTCTGCCTCCGGCGGGCTCCCAGCAGCACTCGAATCAGGTTGACCGGCTCCAGAGCCCAGACAATCCGAGCCTTTGCAGCTCGTGGAGCTGCAGGAAGAAGCGGCTTGTGAGCGGCCGGGCTTGCCCCCCGGGCCCGGTGCCGGTGTCGGCTCGCGGGGAGGGGACGTAATGTGCACCCTTCCTCACCCCTAACCCCAACCCCAAGCAGTTAGCTTT
>NC_065528.1:12603508-12619779 GCF_006386435.1 Epinephelus moara
CTCATCGGGGTCTCGACCTGACTGCAGTTCGTCGTCGTAACCGACTTGAGTGGGCAAATGCTCACATTCGATGGCGTCTTGCACGTTGGAGAGGTGTCTCTTCATGGATGAATCCCGGTTTTCACTGTTCAGGGCAGATGGCAGACAGCGTGTGTGGCGTCGTGTGGGTGAGCGGTTTGCTGATGTCAACGTTGTGGATCGAGTGGCCCATGGTGGCGGTGGGGTTATGGTATGGGCAGGCGTATGTTATGGACAACGAACACAGGTGCATTTTATTGATGGCAAGATGGCGACCGCCAAAATGCCGAACTAGACACTTTGAAAACGGAAATCCGCAAACCAATGGGTGACCTCATGGTTGCTGCCTCCATTCTTTCTATACCTTATATGGTTACCCCAGTATTATAGTAGAGCATTATACAAAAACATTTATGCCTCCTGGTTAGCATCGTTAAACAATCTTTTTCACTTTTACATGTGAAAAAAAGACCAACCTTATGTGTTTAGCAAATGTATCTTAGGTAAATTTTCCTAAATCCTATATAGAGCAGGACAAAGCCACCACAAGGCTTTTTTTCATAGCCTGTAGCGCCACATAATAATGTAGGTAGCTAATGAAATGCTAACTACTGGCCTTGGAAGTAAAGCTTGGTTACTACTGTAGACATATCTGATTTCCCAGTTTCTCTCGTATTTCGAGGCTGTCACCCAGCCCGTTTTGTTGTTTGTCCCAGGAAACTGCTGTCCTCCTGCCCTCAAACTTTATTAGGAATAGTCGTCAAACACCAATCCATAAGTTTGGAATGTTTTTCTGATGTCACCTAGGTTGCCTAGGTCCATGGACCACAATCCACACATACAGTCTAAGTAATGCATACAATTTTAACCCATCTGTCACTGCAACCTGGCAACCCACAACCCGATTCAAGGGGCATGTGTGCGGCTGCTCTCTGCGCCATTGTTGTATAATGAGATACAGTGGATACAGCGTTGGAGGCGGGGCCCCATTCATCCAAAACGCTTGACTTCCCGAGAAATAAATTACCCAGATCTTCTGCATCATTGGGCCAATATACCAAACGCACTTGAGATGTCTGCTAGTCAAGCAGCTAACTTCTGGTTTAGCCCTTCACTACCTTAAATAGGGATAATGATTTAATTGAGCAACTCTTCTAGACTCTGGGAAATGTTATTTCACCAAATGGGTCAAATCTCAAAAGCAAGTAATTTCTCGGGGGTTGCGACTCTCAAAAAACTTAACTTAATGATGTCTCCTTCACAGTGTAAGTTTATGGGAAAAAGTCTTTTGGGCCCAGTGCCATCACGTGACGAACTCAGAGGTTATAATTCCACGGTTTGACCACAGTGTTGAATTAGCTTCAAAGCCTGGTACTGTTCCTGGGTGCTTGCTCTATGCAGGCTAACTTAAGTTAGCTGTTAGCTTAGCTGTTGTCAAAGTGGCAGAGCAGGATGGCGTTCCGCCTAAATTGCTAAATTTGAGCAGATTTGGACCAAAATGTTTCCATTTATATCTTGCAGTTACCAGGATAGTAGCCATGCCTCTTGCAAAGCCCACGTCCCAATGGTTAATTGATCTTAAGTTGGCTAGAGAGCATTAAAAGAGAAAGCAGGGTTGCAAAATGCCCAAAACGTATAATTTAATATTTTTGTATTTAATTTAATCTCTCAGTTTATAATGAAGCTCCAGCAGGACAGCATTAAGTCTTGTTTCTGCCCTCTACGAATGTAAGAGGACGTGATTGAGTTTAAAAATACTAAGTACTGCCCTGATCATTTCCAGTACATTGTGTGTGTTTGCCTACCTGTGCTGTGGTGGTGCCTGAAGAGAGAAATGGTTTTCTTCTCTGCTCCAAGCTCAAGCCCATTTATTAAGGTGTGTTTATCATTCATAGTGACCCAGGTTAAGTGTCCTGAGAATTATATTTAAGGCTGCGGGTCCCAGTTGGCAATTAAGTACAATTCATTACAGCAGACACACAAGCCCTACAGGGGGAAACGTAAGAGCCGTGGCAAAACACTGTAGCAAGCAAGGGGAGAGAGAAAGCCATCTGAGAGAGGAGGGAGAGGAGAGTGTGAGATTGATATGAAACACGGGGGATGTGTGTAGGAGGGGATGAATGTGAGAAAAGAGGCATATTGTTTGTGTAGAGAAGGTGTGTATTGAGGAGAGGAAGAGTATTAAAATAAGGAAAAACAAGGTTTTTGTTAGACAGAGTTGGATCAGAAGGGAGAGTGGGGCTGTATTTACCAGTGATAGCTGTGCTGCAGCCTCACCTGATGGTGTGGTCTGTCAGCACTGCTGCTCCTCTCACAGAGAATTTCAAGCCTTTCATTTGTTGCATTTTGATGTTGAGAATATAAGATGTTCTGGGGTTTTCTTGCCCTGCAATGCTGATACCTATTGAATATGTGACCCCCAGCTGGCAAGGGTGGACTCTTCAAAAGGCTTTTTTTGTTTACTATATGAAACCTACCTAAAGCATTTGAACTAACTCAATTTCTCGTTCGTAGAAATGTATTGATTTCCCTTTGGTACTTTGGTATAAACTTTCTGTTTCATGTTTTTTTTTTTTTTGAAGTTTTAATCTGTTTTCTTTTTTATCTAGGAAAAAGTGTGGCATGCTTCTCTCTGTGGTGGCTATATATAACACAGTCGTACAGGTCTGACATTTGCTGTGTTTGGCAGATTCGCTGAGTACTTTAGATGTAATTTGTCACATATTCTGAGTTTGGCGCCGTGTTGTTTATCAAATAGGCACAACAGCCTTGAAGCGCACTTCCTGCCATCTGAGGTGCACTTTGCATGTTTAGTGGTTGGCAGATTATTGAATATGTGTGGCTTTGGTAATGCAGCAAATGCACTCATAGTTGTTACAGCCGCAATCATCACTGTAAAGGTACTTGGTTTGTAATGAACATAAATTACTTGTTTTGTACTGAACATGAAATTGCAAGACCTTATTTTTTTCATTAGCTTGCATTTGTAGATGAAGAGATTATCATTAATATACCTCCTAACAACACTAGGTCAAAACCTAGTATATGGCTGGACTGTGTATGAAACATTAAAGGGCTTTTAATTTGAAAAAAGAAGTAGCAACATTCACTTGGGCAAGGACTTTCACTCTGATTCTCATTTATAGTCCCCTAATGTAAAATAGATGCAGCCACTTCAAACACTGTAAACATCACCACCCTTATACTTGCATGCATCTTTTATGTTGGCATATATACAGCCAATAGATGGCACTAGAGGGCAGAGTGAAAAGTCTCTACAACAAACAAGGCAACATTGGAGGAGGTCATAATATTGTACCTTTAAACAGAGGCAGCATTATGGATGGTAGTGGTCTGTGTGGCCATTTAACGTTAGATCCCAACATATGGATGAAGAATTCTTTTTACTAACCAATTCGCTCAGTTTTGCCATTATTTAAATTTATTCGTCGTCTCCTACTGTTATACCTCACTTGAACCACGCTGCCGCCACAATCTCCGGTAGTTCTTTTCTGTTTAGTTCATATCCTTAAGCTTTCAGAAAGCATGCACAAATACATACGACGTGAACACAGAGTACGGACACAAGGCTCTGTCTGTTTCTGTCCACGTATCTAACGTGGACGCTCCGTTTCCACTTACGTGTGCGTATGGAGACGAGGCAGCCGGAAGTCCATCCATTCCTATGGGATTCTCCATGATATCCAATGTGCCTGTGAAACTCCTTCCCTCTGTAATATTTCGATTAGGAATTTGCCTATATTTTACAAAACATGCCACATACCTGGCAGGTCCTGTTTTTGTTCCGGTAATGTTCCAAGTGAATATGCCAAACTATATGGCGAAAAACTGACAAAATTGGCCTCTCCCCGTGGCTACAGGTGGTTTCTATCATTACTATCAGTGGGTGACGAAATGCAATTCCTTGCGTTGGACACTAGGGGTATCATCTGTATATTTACGAATCTATAGACACCAGTTCGCATGTTTAAGGGAAACAAGGTGTAAATCTCGTCATCCACCATTGTCCCCAAAATTGCTGTCCAGTCAGAATCAGGGTTGAAAGTAGATTGAAGTTCTTGCTGGTACTAGTACCCCAGCTTTCATTGTTTCATATTGTTCTCCTCACGCCTCCAGCTTCATGCCTCCAGCTTCATGCATCCCTGAACACTTGCAAACAATTTTTAAGGCCTGTATGGTGTTGACAGAAATCAGAAATACTTGACATATTGTATACTAAATAATTTATTTGAATAGTCAAAGCGCCACAGAATGATATATGAATGTGAGAAAACTTTCAAAATTTCAACTAAATTCATCGACAGCAGTTGAACAGTTCACAAGTCTCTGTCTGTAAATTTTCAGAACATTGGGCACATGAAAAGATGTTTTTCTAAGAGTAAAGTTTCTGAATATTTGGGTATGCTGCCATGTACAACAGTAAATTTATTGACATTTTGCTAGTAAAATGACCCAGTTATGCAAAAGATCTGTCTTTTTTAACTAAGTGTTGTAGTATAACCAACAGCAGACGTGTTTTTGAAGACACTGCACTTTCTAAGAGTGAAGTTATTGAATATTTTTGTAGTATCTCTCCCCAGTATTGCACTTTGTAGAAGGTCCCTGCGCACTCATCTCACAGCCTGGAGGATGTCTTGTTTTGGTAAAAACTAAGCTGCAGCTTGTTGTTTACCTCACAGCGGTTGGATAGAGGTGTCCTTTATGTTTTAACAACGTATTACTTATGAGTTATTGATCAGAGAAGTTCAAATCTGTGAATATCTTTCCAGCTTTATCGAACTGGTTTAGTCAGGCTGCCAGCCCTGCATGCTGCAGTCCAGTTAGGAAAAAAATCACAAAAAGTTTAAATCCAACATTTACTTTGAAATCTAACCCTTCATTTTAGATATTTCTGTTGCACTGTGTACTCGCGGTTTGTTAAAAAACAAAATAATGATAAAGGTTTGCAAACAAGGTGTAGCAGTATTTAGATGAGTCGCTTCTCTTGATTTACATGTGTTGGTAGCTGCATTGAGTATTTACAGGTGATATTAAACTTCATATTGGCATCCAAGGTACTGTAAGAGTTGGCCTTGAGGACACCCAAAGTCCTCTCACGTACCATTCCCAACCCAGTCCTACATCCAACATAATGTGAACAGCGCTGCGGGTGTGAGCAGCTATTAATTTTACTCAGAATGAAATCAATAAAATCGAGCTCCCTTTGGAAGCTGGATTGCATTGTATCTAGAGCGCCTTATTGCACCAATTCTGCCCAAAAGTAAACAAAACATTAAAATGAAGAGAAATCTTAATTCAATACAAGCCTTGTTCGTCTATTCATTTCACAAACGTTTTCTGATTTATTCGAGCGCTCCATTGATCTCATTGTAAACAGGCTTCAGTGTATTCATAGAGCCTTCTTTGTGATGAAAAGTTTTTTTTTCATTCAGAAGTGTTGTTCTTGTTAAACTTACTCACTGAGCCTCCCTCGTCTTTACGGATTCTTCAAAGGCTCTTTTCGGTGAGTAAGGAAAGGAAATGTACTGATCACTGCATGCATTATTGTGAGACAAAATCATATCTAACCGTACAGTTCATGAATGCGGCACTATTCATGAATGTCAGACTTTAAATACCTGTTTTGCAAACCTACCACCCCTTCCTCCTTTTATCCTTCCTCTGCCTCACCTTCCTTCTGGCTTCTCCTTGCCATAATTATTCATTCATTCAGCTCTCTCATTGCATGCACATTGGCTAAGAGGTGCTGTAATCAGTTTTTTGATGGAAGGCATTTTCCCCTGTAATCCAACAGAGCATATGCCAGGTCTCACTCTGGGTCTTTTCATATGGGAGCAGAAGAGGCTGTGCCTCTGGAGGCTTAGCATTCTTAATCTGAATGGCTTTTTGCATTTCCTGCTGTCACTGTCAACACTCCATGCCTCCTCTACAAAGTGCCACACAAAGCAGAGAGTGTTTGAGGTGCATTCCAAAGCTTCTTTTTTTAACCCACAGGTTCTCAGTGCTGTATGAGCTTCTTTCTGCTCAAAGTGTGCTGCTGATATTGTAATAGAGCCTTAATAAGTGACTTCTGCTCTTAAGTAATCATTTAGCTAATAAGACCAAGAGTCAGCAGCCATGCGCACAGCTCTGTGAAGCTGTACTGAGGCATGATGGTGCTTTGAGCTGAATCAAACATCAGCATGCTAACACCTCCACAATTACAACACTAACATGTTGATGTTTAGCAGGTGCAGTGAAAACCGCTTAGAGGGATCACGGTTACAGTGATCAGCCATTTATATGGATTAAAAAGCTTCAGACAGAAACGCCCCCTCAGATATGCTGTTTGTATCATTTGCTTATAGCAGGGATACTCAACTTGCTTTGCCTGGGGGCCACATTCGCAAAATGACAGGAGGCCTGGGGCCAGTATAAACATACTTTAGAAGTATTTAACTGTACGTATATTAAATGTATTACCTGTTAATTTTTTGACATTTGCTGTCCTCACTCATCTTTGCCAGGATGCAAGAGCAGCCCTGCACAAGTGAGTTTAACACAGGGTACACATTGTAGGATTTGAGGACATTTGGGAAAGCCCGGACTTCTGTTGGGAGGTCTGGGGGATCCTCCACTGGCACTCTGTTGGATACCACACACTATTTGGATACTTTTTTTATACACCGTGACACCTTATTTACATTCAAAGACAAAAAAAAATCCCAGTGTGAATCAGTTTATTTTCATTGTGAATTAGAAAGTGGTTGGCAGGCCACCCGGCACCCTATCGTGAGCCAAATCTGTTGAGTATCACTGGTTTATAGTATTCAAGAAGTCCTCTGACAGGGTTCATTTTGGGTCTTTTCATACATGACAACATATGAAAAAAAGCAGTAATTCTGTTTTTCTTACAGTTTAACCCCCACCGTGATACTTTGCCTCATGGTAACCCGTCTGCTTCCAGCTGGCTACCTGAAGCTGGTGCTGCGTGCTTTGAAATCATGACGGGAAAAATAAAGTAATTTTCTCTCAATGAAAGTAGTCTCCTAGAAGCGAATGGCTGCTAGTGATTGAGACATAACAACAAAAGTGCACAGGCAAAGCACCTGTGATTGAAGCTGTCCTCGTTATGTGGACTGATAATGCCGGTCACGTAATGAAACAGCCGTACTGTATTTTGAGTAAGGTGATAATCTGCATGAGGCATGGAGAAAAATAAAGAAAAAGGAAAAAAAATGGTTATAATAATCACTAATAGTAGGGCTGGGTGATATAATGACTATGTACGTTATATCGATATATTTTCAAGCAAGATATAGATTTAAACAATCGATATAGGGCCCTAATTTATTGTGATCATCTTGACCAGGACAGATGTGTTTACTATATGCGCCTTCCACTAATGTTTACCATCTTTGCAGGTATTTGGTAATAAAACAAAACATAAGACAAATTGAGAAGTTGAGATATTTTACTCAAAACCACAAATGTCAGGAGAAGCAGTTGAGATATATGTGTCGGCATCAAAGTGGTGGACTGGATGATGCTGCTAACACGGCTCCAAATGAATTCAACTTTGCATTTAGTTGTTGTTGTTCTTTTGACAAGTTATGACTGTTCCTAAACTTTTACTGGAGCACTCCGGGCTGAAATTGCTATAATAAACACACACACTGAATAAACAATGCTGCTCTTGCATATTGCAGTCCACATATTGGAGACTGTCATTACACTGATGGCATGCATGACTGTCAAATCATTAATATTGCCTTGCTGCCATGTACTTATTTGCAAAAGGCTGAGGTAGCAGAGAAGACACGGCTAACAGGCGTCTGTTTTTGCTTTTTAAATGGAAACAAAGTAGCTGCAACAACATTAATGATGTCTCCAACTGTCAGAAATGTCTCATGTTTTAGTTCGGCTTTATTTGCAAAGTGTGGATAGATACTACTCCTAGCTATTAGTGTGTGTTGTTGATGCCGCAGTTCTGTATTCAGCTCTCCAGACTCTACCTGCCTGCTCCTGCTGCTGCCACACATCACTTCAGGAAACTGATGAACTGTACCAACCTCAGATTAACCTCCGACCCCGTCTTTCTTTTTCTACAGTCCCAGGCCATCACTGGAGGTGAGTCATGCACTCACACGCTTGGCACATGGGAACGAGAGCGCACGCACACACCTACCTACACACACTCTCACTCACACACACGCACAAACACATTGAAGTGAAGTGCTCATTGACAGGGTTATAGAGAGGTTTAAAATCCACCTGCCCTCCACTGTCAGACGGGCCCTGCTAAGTCTAAAGTTTAACAGACTCAGACAGTCTGAGCTCTTGAAGCAGCTGGGAAAATATTTTAGGACATTCAGGTGTAAGCTCTTTTAATTCTCTCCAATAGAAATATCATCTGAAACTTACCTGTAAAACCATTCCGATGCTTCATAAAAAGACAAGTATTTCTTTATTTGATTTCCCAAGGTATCAAATAGGGCGGCCTGGTCAGTGGGCCTTGGCTTCTGTTAGCGACACACAAGACACCTCCTAGCTGGCGCCCAGCGTCAATATGATGTCAGAAAGACATTGCACTCTTATGTCAAATAGATGTTAAATTCTGATTGGAATCATAATCAGGTTGACGATATTTTAAATGTCCAGCGTTAGAATTTCATGTTGTATTGGTGTTAATATTGTGACTTTTGCAGATGTGGGGTTTTGTTTTCCACACCTTCCGACTAAATGTTGTGACCCTACGTCAAAATGATGGTATGAGATGCTTGGAAGACATTCGATTTTGGTTACTTAACAACTTCAAACCAACAAAACATCAGTGTTATCTGTTGTCAGTATTCTAAGTCAAACAGACGTTGGCATTAGACGTTGTTCTGGCATTGAATTTTGCTCATCCAATGTTACAGCCTAAATGTAACCAAATAGCAATGTTTAACATCTTTGGTGGCTAGCTGGCTTCAAATGTCTAAGAGAAGCACCGGGCTTTCAGCAAAACCCAATATATTCCTGTCTGCAGCAATAATATGGTAGAAAGAGTGAGAAAGTCAGAGAGGGGTGGAAGGGAGTGGTGGTGGATGGGTCAAAAACACACAGGACATTCACCCAGGAGATCAGTGTTCATGTTCATTGTGAAACCAGAAGTCAACTTTAAGTTTTTTCCACCATGTACGATAGTTACTGCCGCATGTCACATGAAATAGTCAAGTGACATACTTGTCAACTTACTGTAACAAATGTAATTATTTAAACCCAAACCATGACTGTTTTTATGCCTCCGCTCTGGCAATAGCTGTGACGAGAGGCCTTATGTTTTCAGGTTGTCTGTCCGTCTCCGTCCCATTCTTGTGAAGGCAGTATCTCAAGAATGCCTTAAGAGAATTTCTCCGCCTGGACTCAACAATGAACTGATTAGAAATTGGTGGTCGAAGGTCATGATCACTGTGATCTTGAGTTTGTCTCATTCTTGATCTTTGATATCTCAAAAAGGCCTTGAGGGAATTTCCTTAAATTTGGCATAAATGGTAACTTGGGCTCAAGGATGAAGTGATCGGATTCTGGTGGTCACAGGTCACTGTGACCTGGAAACAAAATATGTTTTTGGCCGGGGCACACTCTGTATGGCTTTGGTGGATAAATAGATCCATCAGTAATTAATATCCCAAAATCTGGGTTGCATAATATAAGTTTATATTTAAGTTGTCTTGACAACATATCATCTAGGTCACATAATATTAGGCTATTTAATATGCTGTTAAAGATTTATTTTATTTTTTTAAATTTACTTGGCATATTTCCTACTGGACATTTTGGCCATTGATATTTTCATTTTCCTGGCAACTAAATGTGATACCAGCATATGCCAGCTAAACCCTCGTAAAAAACTGATGCTAGAGGGGTACCTAGAGAGTCCGTTTTTTAAGCTTAGGGCCACTGACTATGTTGCCGTATTTGATGACTTGGGAGCGAGAATGTGTTGGACTTTGAGGTAACTTAAAAATGTTATTGGGCACTTCAGTGTCTTGCTTAGGACACTTCAGCAGGGCAAATGCTTTCTCACACTGGAACCTCAACCTGGGTCCAAAAAATTAAAGCACAGTTTCTGTATCCATAATATCTCTTTGCAATTTTGATAAAATCTACTTTTGGCTAGGACGACTGAGGAGTGACTGACTGTGACGGTGTGATAATACACACACAAATACATTTTACTCAGGTTTAAATATGCATAAACCTAAACTAATTGAGTAAAAGTAGAGACTTTTAAGATTATGATCACTACCCACATCTCCTGTGAGAATGAAGATCAGTGAAGAATCAGTGTTGGCAGAAATGCAATCTGTGGTTTGTGTGTTAGCATAGATCATTAACTGTGTTCCCTTAGGGGATAAACAAAATATCACATTCTTATGACTGCATGCATGGCATTCAGATGAATGTATTCATTATTTGCTTCCAGATTCTGTATTATTTCTGACTATGTTTTCGTTCTCATTTAATCCTAATGCAGCCGCAGTTTATAATATCCTTGTTTAAATCATTATCCAAGGAAGCTCATGCACTCCTTTAACTGCACTGATGAGTGAGTGATCATTTATCTTCAGATTTTCTATTTTTAGGACAGATATCAGTTTCTAGGAGTGGGTAGAAACAGGGAAAAGTTAAACTTGCTTCAATCCAATTTTGTGGCACTTTAGCAGCAATGTGGTGAATCAGAATTTGATTATCAACTCAAGACTTTTGCTTCCTGTGTACTGTTTGTGGATTACATACTTGTAGAGTCAAAGTGGAAAGGGCTTCGACCACATTTATAATATAAATTCTGTTGAGTTTATTAGGTACACTTGGCTTTGAACTAATTCAGTCTAATACAACAATTCTGCAATAAAGTAACTTTATTAATATTCTAATGATCATTCTTTATTAACCATTTCAGAGAGGCAGCAAGTCAATTTTACATACATATCCCAGTTTCCCAAATTTGCCTCAGGGGGCTTCGAGGTGTTCATTTTACTGTATGTTCTTTTTGGAGGATGTAGTTTGCTGTGCCATGTATTACATATTTCTCTTTTTTGCCCATCCTATTTAGGGCTGGGCGATAAGGAGAAACTAAATATCACAACATTTTTAACCAAATACCTCTATATTAATATTGTGAAGATATTGGAGGATTGACTGTTGGCGCTTTCACAAAATATTTACACAATGAGATTTTTGATAAATAATCATCAGTAATGTGGATATAGTGACTAAGTGGGAAAAGACAAACAATAGAACAGCTAGAGCAGTCTAGTAAGTTCAGAAAATTACATCACCTTTAATACCAGGAAAAGACAACACTAATGATATAACGATATTCAAAATCTGATGATAATCATAATAATGATAACAATACATTTTATTTGCAGAGTGCTTTTCATGGTCCTCGAATACACTTTACATTAGTTAAAAACAATCGTAATATAGAATACAGCAAAATACACACAGCATCATTTACACATTAAAAGCCAGTTTTCTCTCGTTTGTAAACATTTTCAGTTGCTACCCTTCTTCTATAAGTTAGCTGCTAACTGCTACAAGCTGCTTTTTAAATATCCTAAAGGGGGGTCACACACATAACATGTAGTGGAAACATCACGTTCTTCCCATCCTGCTGCCGCACACTTTTTACACAGACAGTGATTTGATTCTAGTATTACCTCCACTGCCGGCTTACAGTCGAAACAGCTCTGTCCCCCCACTCCATGTTTGTACCTTTTATTGAGAACAGCGAGGCGGAATAACGGCACAACATTCCCACCCTGAACAGCATGTGTAAAAGGGGCTACAAATATAAATTCTGTGTTGCCTCAAAGGTGTAAATTTAGTCAGCTGCTGTTTGTTCGCTGAGTGGCAGGAAACAACAAATATGTGTTATAACATGGCAGAGTTTGTTTACTTCTTGTTTTGGTCGGATAAAACCAATGAATAGTGTATTCTATGACATACTGAAAAGTAGCAAAGTAACACACATAAAGAAAGTCAGCCCAATGACTGAGCACTGCATGGCTAAGGTTAATTACCCCTAGCAAACATTAACCTCAAGAATTTAAAATAATAATACCAAAACAAAGAGAGCTACCTTGAATGGCAAAGTGCCATTTCTCAATTCAGAAGTTCCATTAGCTCTCTTTAAATGATGTACCACAAAAAATATACTAAAAGCCATTAGAACTACATGTTCATTACAGCTTTTTGTACTTGAAACCTCAGTCACCATCAAGTCAAGTAATTGTATTAAAATTAAATGGAAAATTATTGAGCCAAACCCCAATGCTCATAGACTTAGTTACTCTTAAGTGTGACACTTTCAAACCTGACTAGTAAACTGTAATAGGGATAGTGTTTGATGGCTTTGAATGAAATATTCTCTTTATCTGCTTTATGTTTCAAGGTTCACCTTTGCCGGTTTCATCTGAACCTTGAATCTGCTCCTTTGTTGCAGTTCAACCTTCAACAAAGGTGATTCTGAACTTCAAAGACGTGCGCTGAGTGCTGGGTTTCACACATGAGGCAGGTATTTTCAGACTCTAAGTAACCCATGTGGATTTACATTTTATTTGTTGATGCTGTCATTTTACCTCTGGAGAATTCCAAAGGTAAATGCTAAAAACATTCCTCAAGGACACCGTCAGGTAGTTAAACTGAGCCAACATGCAATAAGCCGAGACATGAAATGAGATTAGAGCAACTTTATAATTGTCCCCGCCAATGAAATCAGGAGAGAGACTATAGATCGACCCTGGTCCGTCCATCCAAATGTCACGCGCAATATCTGGGATGCCAGTGATTGGATTTTAATAAAACGTTGCTTGGGCGGAAAGGATGATGACTGTCATTGCTTCATTGTGGCATTTTACAAATTACACTGATTAGCCAAAGTGGAGCAGTACAACAATTACATGATATTCACATGGACGTCATGCACAATATCTCGGATGGTGTTGAACACTTTGTCACAAAAGGCAAAGTAGTTTAGTACACAATTAGTATATCAATCAATATATCGCAATATACTCTGTTAATCGTATGTAAACAAACAGTACATAACATATAAAACAGAGGATGTATTGAATAAGCAATAGCAGATTTAGAACTATGTATTAGACAATATTTTGAGTCATACATATGAAATAAAGCAAACAAATTGTACATTTGGAGCATTTTGAATGATATCATCAATGAACAAATTAGTGTTGATGTATATAGCTCCATTATTTGTTTTTTAATAGTTCACTCAAAGACTGTATGGTCAAATTTTTATTTTTTTTTTAAAGATATTTTTTTGGGCATTTTGCCTTTAATGGACAGGACAGGTAAGCGTGAAAGGGGGAGAGAGAGAAGGGGGGATGACATGCAGCAAAGGGCCACAGGCTGGATTCGAACCTGGGCCGCTGCGGCAACAGCCTTGTACATGGGGCGCCTGCTCTACCACTAAGCCACTGACGCCCCTGTATGGTCAAATATTTCATTAACCCTTGCATATAAAACTAGTCACAGCAGTTTACCAGGCTGCCTGGTGACAAACATCAAGAATCAAATCAAATTAAGTTTACTTATAAAGCGCATTTAAAAACAACTGCAGTCAAAAGAATGACACACAAATATATAGCAATATAACATGTACACAAACATTAAACAGAACAACACCAGTAAGAACAATTACATACGTAAAAAGATTATAAAATACTAAAATATTGAAACCACTACCAACAACCAAAGGCCATTGAGAACATGTACGTTTTAAGATTTGTCTTAAAAGTGTCAGTGGAGGGGGAGCATTTGATTGAGAGCTGAAGGCTATTCCAAAGCTTTGGAGCAGCTACCGCAAAGGCACGATCTCCCTTACTCACCAGCCTCGATCGTGGGACAGTTAAAAGACAGTATAAGGAGGATCTAAGAGGTCAGGAGGTGGAATAGGGGCAGAGAAGTTCTGCAATATACTGGGGTGCTGGCCCAGGTTTGGCTTTAAAAACAAATAGAATAACCTTATAATCAATCCTGTATTTGATAGGTAGCCAGTGCAGGGACGCTAGCATTGGTGTAGTGCTGTCTCTTTTTCTGGCACCAGTGAGGAGTCACGCTACAGCGTTCAGCACCAGCTGCAGACGAGACCAAGATGACTCCCAACACCAAGGTACAGAGAGTTGCAATAGTCCAGCCTTGAGGAGATCAATGCAGTGGTCACAGTCTTCCTGTCACTGTGAGAGATGGTGGACCTGGGTTTTGCAATGTTTCTTAGTCGGAAATAATAGCCTTTCACCACAGAGTTGATTTGTTTGTCAAATTTGAGAGTGGAAGACTAGTGAAGTAATAGCACAGATATTTTTTCCCAGGAGTTGGTAAAGACTTAGAGGTGAATATGTATTAGACCGAATTCACTCACACGTAAATGAGATGCTCTTTGTCTTGTGGATGTAGAAGCAGAAAGTCATTTGCTTATTGTCAGATTAACTGTAACAATTTGATTAGTGGATGCATGTGAAGGCTTTGTTTACATCTGTAGTTGTGAAAAATTGCTACATACGTTTGGATCTTCCTGTTTTTATTCACAAATTCAATTCAGTGTTTCCCACAGAAAGACATTGTGTGTGTTTGTGTGTGTTGAGGAGGTGGTGCACTACATCAGCAAACTTTAAACCTTCTTTCTTTCTGTCTTTCTTTTTTTGAGGTGCCCCTTTGTGATCATAGAGACAGAGCAGATTGAAGTCCCGCCCCCTTCAGAGGGGAAACAATTCATTGCCCTCCATTGACTTTGTATTAAGTTAAGATGCCTCCTTGTTCTTGTACTTTTAAGTCTGCTAGCAAACAACACAAAAATGCCTAACACTTGCTGTGTGTTTGGATGCACTACGAACATGGTAAAGAATCCATAACTACGTTTTTAACGAACCGAAAAACTTTTAAGCTTTGAGATGTGAGGCATCAGCAGGGAGATATGAGAAACTGTGAGATCCTTACCCTCAGTATGCCTACATGCAGCAAGCATTTTGCCAATTTTGGCCAGGAGAAACAGTAGAGGTTCAAGCTAACTAGTCTGGTTTTGAGCTTTGTTAAATTAAATGATGATGATCGAACCTTTAGATTTGATCATTCATTCGTGTTCTGTTGGGGGTCGTGGGGGGCCTGGAGCCTATACTAGCTGACATTGGGCGAGAGGCAGGGTACACCCTGGAGAGGTCACCAGACTATCACAGGGCTGACACATAGAGACAGACAACCATTCACACTCACATTCACACCTACGGACAATTTAGAGTCACCAATTAACCTGCATGTCTTTGGACTGTGGGAGGAAACCGGAGCACCCAGAAAAAAGCCACGCTGATTCGGGAAAAACATGTAGACTCCGCACAGATAGTCTTCCCCACCCCAGGGTTCGAACTAGGAACCCTCTTGCTGTGAGGCGACAATGCTAACTGCTGCACCACCATGCCGATGTGATTCAATCAAATAGTTGTTAATAATTACCTTCGCCAAGGAGGTTATGTTTTCACCGGCGTTGGTCTGTTTGTTTGTCTGTTTGTTTGTTTGTTTGTTTGTCTGCAAAATAACTCAAAAAGTTATTAAGTTATCACGGTTATTTCACTCTGTATGTATCACTCCGCCTCACAGCTGATTGCAATCAACAATCAAATCANTCTGTTTGTTTGTTTGTTTGTTTGTCTGCAAAATAACTCAAAAAGTTATGAACGGATTTCGATGAAATTTTCAGGAAAGGTGGATAATGGGACAAGGAACAGATGATACAATTTTGGTGGTGATCGGTTGAAGCAAAGTCGATAAAATAATAATTAAATTCTATGGTCTGACAGCCTCAGCAGCAATTAAGACGGTGAAAATAGCGCTGGTGGCCGGAAAGCACGTCTTGTATTACTTGCTAAATATTGTTGTAATTAAAAGTTGAAATTAATGTTCTGTGTTGGAAAAAAGAAAGTGAAAAATACAAAAAAAACATATTATATTCTGTGTTGGTACAAAATAAAAACGAAATAAATACACCACAGTGTCTCCATGGTGAAGGCATATATAACCTATTATACAACAGTTAGTTCCGGCCCTGCAATCTGATTGGTCGAGAGACAGTAAAACCGTGATGATATTGGAGTACAACATCACGGTTATTTCACTCTGTATGTATCACTCCGCCTCACAGCTGATTGCAATCAACAATCAAATCAAAACTGACGGTTAGTGTCAGT
>NC_065528.1:12621013-12654388 GCF_006386435.1 Epinephelus moara
ACTTGGTTGACTATTTTTCTATGATCTTAGATGTAAATATTGCATGTTTCTTTCAGATAAAACACATTTTTGACTTGTGAATGAGTCAATGGAATTTCTTGCAATAATGAAAAAATACTGGCAATCATGTCTGCCTGGCACAAACCACATGTTTTGGACAACTGTAAAGTGACAGAATGTCCCACCATCATAGTTCTTATATAGCCAGATAAAAAATAAAAATAAAAAATACCCCAAAAACGCCTAGGGCCCATAGGGTTAAGTATGTCACTACTAGCCATTCAGTCGGATCATTTTTTCAAGATAATCAATGTAAGGAGTGGGGACACTTAGAAAGACTGACAATATTAAGTTTGTCAATGTCACCTTCCCTCTCTGGTAGATATAAGGTGCTAAAATAACCCTTAGCTATGCTGATAGCTATATCTGAAGTTTTTAGCAAGCTACAGCCCCTCTTGTGGTATGTTGAGTTTAAGTCTCGAGGCGCAGAATTGAGGAAAAACTGTTTGACCATCACGCTCAAGACTTCCTTTTGATCAGTTAGTGGTCAAACCGATTAAACCTGATCAGGTCAGATCAGTGGATTAGAAGAGCAGTTTGTGCGGGGGAAAGCAAACTTTCATTTACTGCCATTAAAGGTTATAGACCCAGTGCTGGACCACAGCGTGCACCGTTTCCATGGGAACGAAAGCGGTTTTATCTAAAGTATGTTGGAATAATGATAGACGACACTAAAACTATACGAATAAATGAACAGTTAGGTTTTACTTCCACTGTGCGTTGGCTCTGCTGCTGTTCGAGAGAAAAGGAGAGTGATGCAGCTCCAAAAATAGAAAATCTGTAATGGATGGCAATTGCCACTAATAATCCTGAATAGGTCAATTTGTGAGAAGCCCTACAATTTGCACGTAGAAAAACCTGACTTAAAAAACCCAATGAAGTACAATGTAAACAGACTGAGTGAATAAATCATGACATGCATGAGGAATGGGATTTAGACGTCACCCAAACCTCCACTGAGGAGACAATAAATGAAAACATCAGATCTTTGTTGAGCAATAAAGAGACTGTGACCTTCCTCGCATAATACATTAACTAATATTCATGTAACAGTGGGGGATGGATATGCACAATAGTTTGCATTTCTGTTGCCAGTTTTTTGGAAATTCAGTTACAATTTGCAGCTACATTTGGATGGAAACCTGGCTCATGATTCCTTCTAGTTATTTTAAAATAGAAGCCTGGGCCCTTTGCCTATCTTGTTTATTTATCACGTCACTGACAACCCCAAAACTGCCAAAACAGAGCAGTCAGTGCGAGTTAAAATATAGATGACAAATCTAGGAATAGCTGAAGACAAAGCATTTAAAAAAATAACCTAAGTTTAGCTCCCTGTCTGCACAGCTCCAGTGGGGCTCCGTTCTGAGTGGGAGATCACGCAGCTAATTGTTTTCCACCAGCCTCATGGGCCGCGTCGACCAGCTCACAGCGAGGGGCTGTGACCGCTCGCCGGTGTCCAGGCATGTGTTAAAAGCCTTCCCACAGTGCAACACGCCCTGGACTCATTTCACACTCTTTTCAGTGTGAGGGAGCCCAGCCGTGTGTGTACATTTGAGTTTGATATTTAGTTGTTGGTCGGAGATTGAGTGTGTTCATGTCAGTGTCTGCCTTTTTTCTGTGTGGACAGCACATATGTCGCTGTGTGTGTGAATTTGTGTCTGCGTTCAGGCTTGTCGTCCTGGCACGGTGGCTGATGATAAAGGCAGCTACGCCTCTCAGTGTGATTTGTGTCGCCCAGAAGTTTCCTCTCTTCCACACGCCTGCTCCTGTTTCCACACTCAGTGGGAGAACAGTTTCGCTAATCCAATTTAGAACTGGGAGAACAGATTTCTTCTCTTTCCTGTCTTTTTATACTAATCTCTAAGAAGGCTCTGCCAGCCTTTAGAAAAAATGCAACTTTGTTTGAAAAGTTTGATGTCTTTGTATGAAGGCTTAAGTGTTATTATCATAAAAAGTGGTACAAATGATTTAACTAAACTAGGGATGTCAGTTTCAGTTAATTTGGCTTTGATAATCAAGAGGCCTTTCCTTTTAGTCCGGTGCTCCATTGACTCAGTGCGCTTTAACGCCATATTTTAAAACATCATCCATTTAGATGTGGTGACATTTTATTTCAATGTTTTTACTTTACATTCTCTTGGCCCTGGTGACAGACAGCTGGGTAGCTGCGTTATATGCGAAAACACAGTGCCCACTGCCCTGCCTCTGGACTCAACTGGTTAGCTAGCCTTGGCTGCTCTGCACTGCATACCACTTGGGTCGTGTGGGAGCTAACTAGCTGCGCTGCTCTTTCGCAATTACCACTGGTAATTCTGTCCTGGTGGTGATACGCCGTTGCTGCACAAACATGGCCACCCTCTCATCTCCCCTCACGTAGCCTCAGTGAGTAATCTGCTTAATAAGGAATGGGAATGTGTCATCATCAACAGCATGGCCATTTTGGGATGATAAGGGCAATTGTGCCATTCACTGTTTATTCACTGTTTAGTGTAAGTGTCAAAATGAACCACTAATTTAATGCAAAACACTACTCAGCGAATATGATTCTATACCAAATGTAGTATATATAGTGTACAGTCAGACACAAAGGTAGGCTAACATACTATGTTTCATTTTGCTAAATACTGGTAGGTTAATTATGCATGATTGGTGGACGTTTTGTTAGCATTCAGTTAGCATAACATGACCTAGCCTAGTGGTTTCCAACTGGTCCAGCCACAGGGTTCAGATTTCGCCATAGAAATTAGTTCAAGGTCCATTAAGTATAATATATTCAGCGTCATACTTGCATTTGGCCATGCCGTCGAGCTAGTTTGCTGTCTCTGTTAACCCTATGGGCCCGAACGACGCATAGTGTGTCCAAATTCACACCCGTTCTTCTCTGTGGATTTTCTCCGCGACCGTGTGTCATAGCGAGAAGCCACGCATATCACGTGAAATAGCAGAACTGTAGCTTTCCGAGAAGGCCAAGCACTTGTCGGTAGTCCAATATTTTCACAGCGAAAAAAAATGATAAAGTTACACTAAAATGATGTATAACAGAGCTTTCATATAGCTTTGCACACACATTACTCTTGGATAGATTACTCGCGAACGCAGGCTCGCACAGAAATGCCACGCATATCACATGAAAGTGCAGGACTAGAGCTTTCCTCTGATACCACACACATCATTGTACTGTCATCCCATCACGCTCTAAATACAGATCGATTGTCTACAAAATAAAAACCTGACGAATTTCTTTACANACAAACCACATGTTTTGGACAACTGTGAAGTGACAGAATGTCCCACCATCATAGTTCTTATATAGCCAGATTCCAGAGAGTCTCCCCTCTTCATATATGGCAGAATATGTCTTCTTCCAACTTGCTATGGTGAGATACATGTAAAAATATAAGAATTTAGTCACACGGATTTGTTTTTTTCATTGATATAAAAATCAATATAAAATACAGGCACATAGTAGGACATGAAATGATGGCAAATCTGGTTAGCCCAGATTGTCCTGAAAAAAAACAAGATATAGCATGTGTATGTAGCACATGTAGGTCATTTATAATGACCGTGATATGAGCTTAAAAGTAAAGGCAGTAAAAATACCCCAAAAACGCCTAGGGCCCATAGGGTTAAGTAGCTGTCTGTCAATCATTAATTCTACAACAAGAAATGGCAATTCAACAAAAAAGCTTGTGCCGGAAGGGATAGTTGTCTTGGTGCTCTTTCAGCATGTGTGGCACCTTGGTGAAGAGCACCAAGACAACTATCCCATGCCTGCAGTAAAGTGTAGTGGTGGCAGCATCATGGTTTGGGGCTGCATGAGTGCTGCCGGCTCTGGGGAGCTCGGTTCATTTAGGGAAACATGAATTCCAAGCAGAGCATGATCGCCCCTCTTCAGAAACTGAGCTGCAATGCAGTTTTCCAACATGATAATGTCCCAAAACACACCTAGAAGATGACAACTGCCTTGCTGAGGAAGCTGAAGGTGAAGGTGATGGACTGGCCAAGTATGTATCCAGCCCTAAACTCACCTGTGCACCTGTGGGGCATCCTCAAGCTGAAGGTGGAGGAGCACAAGGTGTCTTCATATGCATCTGCTCCGTGATGTCATCATGGAGGAGTGGGAGAGGATTCCTGAAGCAACCTGTGAGCTCTGGTGTATTCCATGCCCAAAAGGGTTAAGGCAGTGCTAGATAATAATGGTTGGCACACAAAATATTGACACTTTAGGCACAATTTGGACATGTTCACTGTGGGGTGTACTCACTTATGTTGCCAGCTGTTTAGATGTTGATGGCTGTGTTTTGAGTAATTTTCAGAGGAAGGTAAATCTATGCTACTATACAAGCTGTACACTGACTACTTTAAGTTATATCAAAGTGTCATTTCTATAGTGTTGTCCCATGAAAAGATATAACAAAATATTTGCAAAAATGGGAGGGGTGTACTCACTTATGTGAGATACTGTATAGACCTACATGTGTAAGTGGTCAAAAATATTCTTGGACATCCCTAAATTGAATGTATGTTTTGTGTCTTCATTGCTTAGAAGAGGAGAGTGCAGAATGACAGACAAACCAAGCAATTTGATAAAGAGGACAGAGGGTCAGAGGGTATTTTGAATCATTGAGAGGCTCGCACAAATTATCTGCAAGGGTCAAACCACCATCAGTAACATGTAAGGGCTCGTTCTGCTGTCAAGATCTTTAAAGGCTCTTGTGTGTGTGTGAAGTGAACATACGAGTCAAGGGTAAATGTCATGCTTGTGTGGATACATCCTGTTAACCACCTGTCCATTTCATTAGAGAGAGCAGCGGATCCATACCGCAGCCATCAGTGATAGTTTAGATAAGCGTGTGTGTTTCTGTGGTATGGTGGGGTCTTATCTGTGAAATAAAGTAGTGTGTCACAGATTGGCTGTAACAGGATGGAGAACATGATCTAATCTAATCATATTGCCTCTTGTGAACACAAAAGATGGAAAGCTTTATAGGTATAGCATGCCATTGACCATAGGAGGTATTTTTCTGGCATGTTCTCATTGACATGCTGTAACAATATCCTGTTTGTTATTATTCTTGCACGTGCCTTCACAGAAAACATCATGGTGTAAATGGTGTCTAAAATGACCTGTATACAGCATGTATGGAAATATATGGCAATATTGCTATCCAGTTACTGAAGAGTGGACGTCTAAGAGACTAAGACACAGTACTTTCTAGGATAGTTTTCTTTGGGCTAGTGGCACCTTGCAGTTGGAGAAATAAGCGTGTGATCTGTACCACAGCAGTGAAATAAGCTCATGTAGCTCATGTATTTGGAAACCCTGTGAGACCTCCGCAACCCAGGCAGGTCAGAATATCAGGAGTGGATTTTGATGTTCTGCAGTGTCTGCAGAGACTTCTGTTGTCAGCTCATGCATAGTCACTTACCCCCCCTAATTCGCAATTGCATCATGGTTAACGGGGTGACATCTCCTTGGCACGAGCCAAAAGTGCCCTGTCCGCCTCATGTGCTCTGCACACCTTAATGTAGCCTGCCCTCTTGTCTTTGAGTCAAACATTTTGCCAAAATGAAATGGTGTCTGCTGCCATTACCTGAGCTCCTCTCTAGTGTGGGTTTGATTCCTTAAATCAAACCCACACTTCACCTCCAGGTCACCTTCTTTCCTGCTTCATCTTATGTAAAATACTAAGCTCCTCTTTTTTGTCTCCTCTTACACTTGACTGTGTGCAAGTTATGCAATGTGAAATTATATGCTTTGCCACTGGGTTACTCCTTAGCTTGATCCACTTCATTTTGCACAAAATGGCCCATGACTTTGACCCACTGCATCACAGTTCAATAGCTCCTCTTATTTTCTCCGGCTATGGCATGCTTAGGCTCATCATAAACTCCACTTTGAAACCCCCTCATTTCATTTCTGGAGAAATTTTCTCACTCACCACTTGTGCCTTTTCTGTTTAGGACTCTTGCCAAAGTATATAATATTTGCATAGATGACAGAATTATCTGAACTATGTGATTTCACTCTGATCGTACATAATTAAAGGGATACTGCAGCTATTTTGAATTACATTTCTGTAAAGCTGGGGGACTTAAAATCCTGACTTTAATTCCCTAGTCAGAGTTAAATTGGTGGTGTGCTCCTTTAAAGTAACCTTGAGGCTTTTTTTCCACCACTGGTAGCGCTATGGATGTTTTAATAAACAAGTGCCCCATTTTGTATTTTTTGACGATCACACAGTCGGGCAGCACCACATCATATCATTATTGATAATACCAGCAAAATTTTTCATATAATAAAAATCATGATCGTTATTCATATTGTGATAATGACAATATTCTGACCTGTTAATGTCATGACCTCACATGACCTCACAGCAACGCTGTACCCCACACCGTAGGCTCATGTGTACCTCCCCAGAAATGTAGCTACATGTTCTACGCAGACCTCCTGTTTGTGTTTGTAAGCTAAAACCATTTCCCTCAGTGGAAACAAAGCTTTTATTTACTTTAATTTCACAGATAAGAAACAATAAATTGTTAAGACAATAAAGCCTCCACAAAGTAGCATTTTAAGTCTTGTGTGTAATTTGTACTTTATCAGGGATTTATCAGGCTTCATAAGAGCACAGGAAATCTCCGCTCGTCGCTAGGGTAATTTATACAATGTAGGCATAGGCAACATAGGCTTCTGCTAATAACGTTTGCATGTTGTATTTGTTCGGAAAATGTGTTGTGAAAAGTAGAGGGAAAGTCCGATAGCCACTAGGCTAATTCGTACAGTATAAAAAGCCACAGGCTTGTGCTAACAACATTAGCATGTTGTATTTGTGGGGAAAATGTGTCCAGATAAAGACAAGTGGTTGTCTGTGAATGCTGCGAGTTATAGTGAAGCCAATTTGTGTACTTGTGTTTGAAATTGTCTCTATTAAGCCATGTTTAATGTGTGTTTCAGGTGTGTTTTGGGTGAGGTTTGAATCAACTAAACTTTATAGCACTTTACAGAAGCACTACTGCTGACCAGTGCTTTAGAGATGTAACTGCAGAGTGACACAGACACACCACCGCACAAGTATATATGCTCACAACGATGCACAAGTATAAATCCTGCTTTAGTTCCAAAAAAAGTGGTGACTTCAGTAACGCAGCAGTGTCGTTAGGCCTGGGTGTCCCTAATGTTTCATGAATAGTTCTGGACTTTTCAGACACTTTTAGCAACATGCCGCTGAGAGTAAACTCAGTCAGCAGCTCCCCTGGTAGCAGCACAGCATCTCTTTCCCTTTCGTGTCTCACTGTGCACTCACTAGAACTAGCGTTGTTTTGACGTAAGCCTGTTATAATGTGACCCTACATGAAGCTTGACAAAACCTAATATGTGTGATTGTGCTATAGTCTTCGTAACAGAACAGCCTGTCAAAATAAATGCAGGTCTAAGTGTGTGCGGGGGGATCTGGTGGTCAGCATTGAGTGATAGAGGAAAGTAGTAATGTGCAAGTCAGGATTTTTTAAAACTCGCTTGGCCTGTTATAAGAACCAATCCACCCTGCCTGACCCGTAAACATAAGCCTTTAATCAGTGACCTTAATCTGACTTGCAAACTTATATCACTTTTAGTAAATATCATATTAAATGTCGTTATTAATGTTTCCTGTTTAAACAGTACAAACAAGTTCTTACCTATCTTTTAAGGACCTCGAACACACAGCACAGCTCCTACATGGTTTGTTTACATGAGCAAAAAACTTGTGCTCTTGGTTAGTCTTATTATTCAAGCTTTCCTTGAATAATGAAGATGAATAATAAAGTAAATCTCAATGAATGATGAAATAAACTCCGTACTTGTCCTTACTTGAATATGCAAGTCACATCCGAGACGCTTTTGGCACAACACGTGCATGGACAGAGACATACCAAAAACGTAAAGTAACGGAGCAATAATTCAGCCTTATGCAGAACATTTCACACGTCACACACAGCTTTATCTAACCTGGAGCCGGGAAAGGACTATGAGGTCTTTAGAATATCTAAACCACAACCATGGGTGAACCATACCATCTTCATACAGTTATTATTCATGATAACATTCACATACTCTCATATGTAATTATTTTACATGACACATGACATTACAGAAGTGTGTATTTAAAGGACTCAGAGAGAGCCTTGCTGTCAGGGCACGGTGTTAGGCCTATGTGCTTGCAGGGGGAAATATTTTTACTGGACATTACGACTGTAGAGATTTAAATATGTCAGATTTCAACAGATATTCCTGGTCAAAAGCCAAACAATCAGCTGTGCTAATGATAAAGCTGCTTGCTCTGTGAGAGAAACTGAGATAGAGACGGAGAGAGGGAAAGAGAAAGTGGAAGTTGGATTGTTTCTGAAAGTTATTAGTAACTTACTCATGACCCACTTGTCTGAAACCAGCAATATCTTCTAACAAGTTTACTCAGAAAAGTGGGTTGTGGGTTGACCTGTCCATCACTAGCAGTAAGAGTAAAGGGGGATTGGCAGAGCGCACAGGTCCAAGTGGGGGAAAACAAAATCAAGACTAGAATTATCACAAAAATACCCTAAAATATCACAATATTATTTTAGGGCCATATTGCCCACATACAGTTCACCTCTAAGATATAATCAGTAATTTTTCAGACTTTGTAGACAAGCAGCACTATGATATCTCCTTTTTGGTTACAGTTAAACATGATTAATTTGTTGGTCATAATAAATTATACACTCTGCAATTGACTGCGGTGAATGTAGCGTCATTCAACAAAATATAAAGCTTATTAAACCAGATAAATCAATGCCATCATGTTGTGCTAATTATAATAGGTAAATGAGATCTTTAAAAAATAGATGAACTATTGAATTGCATACACATGATAATTAAATGAACAAAAAATAAGAAATTATCATTGAAAATAAATTTGATGTAGGGATACAACATAAGATGACATAATTATACACTACAGTAAAATGCTCATAAGTGGCATGATAACATTAGTCTGATAGCTTTGCATTTGTACCATCATTACTGATTTTAAAATATGCATATTTTGTCAATAATAAGACGTATCAGGGAAAACTGCCCCGTGAATTTTGAGTTTGTGACACTAACTGTTAATAATTTATGCTCATTAGAAATGGCACAATAGTGGGACATATAAAGAGCCAATCTTTATTCATTCAAATAGAGGTCACCCACACTAGGTGTCTTTCTTCTGTAGATTATAAATTGCTTCTCTCTCTGTGTCCCTCTCCGTCTCTCTTTCTCCACCCACCACCTCTCAGCGTTTGAGAAAGTCGACTGAATTTAAATGGGATAAATCATAAATCTGATTAGGCGAATATTCTCTGTGATCTGGAGGGCAATATGGAAGAAAGGTGATGAATTGAAAATGATGAGGAGACTTCGTTCATTTTTTTTTTTTTTCCTCTCTGTCTGTCTTCCCATCCACCCCCTGTCAGGAGTTTAGTTGAATAATTTACTAGCAGGGCAATAATGTGAGGTACTTCATTAGATGGAAAAGCTCTCCGGTGTCAATGGAGATGTCTCCTAATTGAGAAGCCTTTGATGAATCCCGATCAGGACCGTGACAGTTTCAACAGTCTCGAGACGTATTACAGTTACCTGTAATTTTGTGCAGTCGCCACAGAGGTTTTAGGCTACTTCACAAACAGTCATTTACTCTCTATTAATGTTGGCTCAAGGAGGACTGAAGCACACTTCCCCAACCTAAATTAAGATGTTGGTTTTGGATTTAAAAACTTCAATGTAGCTGGGTGACAGGTGTTTTTTCTTCTCTTTTAAGGAACGCACACAAGACAATTTAGATCCGTAGGGAGTCTAACAACACAACAAAATACACAGCACACCATGTCATCTTCATAAAGGTCAGTACTGTAGAAGGAGTCCTAAATGTGGCCAAGCATTGTTGGCGTCTGACACCTCTGAAACCACAGGATCAGGACTTTTTTTCTATCTTCCTGCTATGAAAAAGAATATACTGCAGCCGAACTGACTTTTTTTACTTCAAAGAAAATAAAAGACTCATATTTAATCGCAGTAATTCTTTTTACATTAGGCTGAAGATGCATTTCATTACAGGTTGTAAGGTCATGAGGAAGCATCGACTTCTAAGCCTGATGACTTCACATTATTCAGTCTTACGCCATTAGCTGCAAAGGTTATTAGCTCAAAGTTTAAGAGCTTTATCAGAGTTTGAGGTTAATGAAAAGGAATGACATAAAGTTATTACTTCAAATGGGTTCTTTGCCGGCTCTGTGGCTCAAGATATTCTAGGAAGAATCCTTAAAGATTTTATAGAAACACAAAAGGTTTTACCGACTGACAAATGGCTCTGTGTGTTCCAGTATTAGTATAGTTTTATGTACTGTTATCTTGTCCACCTAATTTATTCTTAGAAACCTTATAAGTTGAATAGACCAAAGAAACCGTGGTCTGCCTTTGTAAACAACCGATAACAATGTACAAAAGTACTGATTGCAAATCACGAGCACTTGTACAGTTGCCAGGGGCTTTGTCGAAAGCTTAGAGTAGATCAACTAATTAAAAAAATGGGAATCGTGAGGTTATTAAAAGATATATCCATACATTGAGTCAGCTGTAACACCTAAACTCTACATGTTTCAATTTAGACTGTGTGAAAAGTATTACGCAATCATGGAAAGAAGTCTAAATGGCAAAAAATAATGGACAAATGGTTGACAAAGCTCAAGTAATCAACAAACAAGTAGGCCTAGTTAGCTGAAAAATATCAGATAAAGGGTGGAAAAAGCTAAAGGTTGTGGATAAATGGTTGTAATAAAATTAATCAAATGAAAGTGATTAAAAGCAATTGAATTAGCTAATGGTTAGACAGCTAAAGGATAAACATTTGAAATAGATAGCCAAACTAATAGATTATTTGTTAAATTAGAATGAAAAGTAATGGATAAACAGATAAAATAGTTAGCTCAAAGTAAATGATAAGTGGTTGAACTGTTAGCTAAAGGTAAAGGATAAATGGTTGACATAGTCAGCTACAAGTAATAAAAAATGGTTGAAAGTTGGCTAAAAGTAATAACTGAATTGTCGAAATAGTTAACTAAAAGTAAACAATGAATGGTTGACATAGTTAGCTAAAAGTAATAAATAAATGGTTGAAATTGTTAGCTTAAGTAAATGGTTGGCATAGTTAGCTAAAAGTAATAAATAAATGTTTGAAATTGTTAGCTTAAGTAAATGGTTGACATAGTTAGCTAAAAGTAATAAATAAATGTTTGAAATTGTTAGCTTAAGTAAATGGTTGACATAGTTAGCTAAAAGTAATAAATAAATGTTTGAAATTGTTAGCTTAAGTAAATGGTTGACATAGTTAGCTAAAAGTAATAAATAAATGTTTGAAATTGTTAGCTTAAGTAAATGGTTGACATAGTTAGCTAAAAGTAATAAATAAATGTTTGAAATTGTTAGCTTAAGTAAATGGTTGACATAGTTAGCTAAAAGTAATAAATAAATGTTTGAAATTGTTAGCTTAAGTAAATGGTTGACATAGTTAGCTAAAAGTAATAAATAAATGTTTGAAATTGTTAGCTTAAGTAAATGGTTGACATAGTTAGCTAAAAGTAATAAATAAATGTTTGAAATTGTTAGCTTAAGTAAATGGTTGACATAGTTAGCTAAAAGTAATAAATAAATGTTTGAAATTGTTAGCTTAAGTAAATGGTTGACAAAGTTAGCTAAAAGTAAATAAATGGTTGAAATAGTTAACTTAAAGTAGTAAAGGTGTTGAAATACTAAATACAAGTACATGATAAATGGTTAGAACAGTTGGCCAAAGGTTAACAATAAATTATTATAATAGTTAGCTAAAAGTGGATAAATGGTGCACAACCAAACATGATGGATGGTGCTGATGAACAGGTACTTAAGCCCTGTACATACTCCGCAAGAACAGAGAAATTTGTTCTTTTTGTCGAGACAGAACAAATTTCTCTGTTCTTGTGGAGTATAACAGTAGAAATATTAGAGAAATAAGGAGGGCATGCAGAAAGGCAGAGCGGAGATGGAAGCGGGACAAATTACACATCTGATTTCAAATTCTGAAGGATGTGTTAAAAAAATACCAGCAGGCAGTCAAAAATGTATATAATAATATTTTTCTGACCTTATTAACAAAAATTTTCACAATCCCAGGGTACTTTTTAATGTACTGAACTCTGTTACCTCCAACCATTTCCACCTCCTGTTTAGAAGCTTCAGTATCTAAATGTGAAGATTTTCTACATTTCTTTACAAAAAAAGTAACCGACATCAGAGCCAGTATTACTCCACCCGTAAACAGCCTATCCATCTCCTCCAAGAACACTGCAGTCCTAAATTCCTTGTACCCCATATCTCTACCAGAACTTCATCATATCATTTCCTCTATGAAGACCTCCACCTGTTCTGTTGACATCATTCCAACTAAATTTCTCAAAGAAGTCATCAGCACCATTGGTCCCAGTATTCTTTCAATTATCAATAGCTCCCTGGAAACCAGCCTTGTTCCCCAATCTTTCAAACATGCAGTAGTTCAGCCTCTTTTAAAAAAACAGAATCTTGATCCTTCAGTCCTTAATAATTATAGACCAATTTCCAAACTTCCTTTCCTATCAAAAATTCTTGAAAAAGTAGTCTTTAATCAACTGTTATCCCACCTGGCTCAAAACTGCATTTTTGAAAAATTCCAATCCGGCTTCAGACCTCTTCACAGTACAGAAACCGCTCTACTCAAAATAACAAATGACCTTCTTCTAGCTGCTGATTCAGGTAACTGCTCCATCCTCCTGCTCCTGGACCTCACCGCAGCTTTTGACACAGTAGATCACTCCATTCTCATAAACAAATTACACAAATGGGTGGGGGTCTCTGGTTCTGCCTTAAACTAGTTTTCATCATACTTATCAAACAGATCCTTCAGTGTTTCCATCAGTGACTCATCTTCTTCCTCAGCTCCCATTTTCTGTGGTATTCCCCAAGGTTCCATTCTCGGTCCAATCCTCTTCTCCATTTACTTGCTTCCGTTAGGCCAAATTATCCAAAAACACAATATTTCTTTCCATTGCTACGCAGACGATACTCAGATCTACCTCCCCCTAGAGCCTAACAACCATAACAAACTCACAGACCTCAATAACTGTCTTGCAGATATCAAGTCCTGGATGTCCACAAACTTTCTCCAGCTCAATGAAAATAAAACTGAGGTTATTTTATTTGGTCCACAGCATCTAACAAACAGTATTTCACCCTATCTTGGTCCATTAGCCCCATCTGTCAAATCACGTGGAAAAAATCTTGGAATCATATTCGACCCAGCATTGAAATTTGATAAACAAATCAACCAAGAAGTAAAATTAAGCTTCATGCAGCTCCGCACCATCTCCAAATTCAAATCATTTCTCAGTTCCGCCGACCTGGAGAAAGTCATCCATGCCTTCATATCATCCCATCTTGATTACTGCAACTCACTATATCTTGGTATACCTCAGTCATCCTTATCCCGTCTTCAATTAGTTCAAAATGCAGCAGCAAGAATACTAACAAGGTCAAAAAAGTCAGATCACATCACTCCTATTCTTGCCTCCCTACACTGGTTGCCTGTCACTTATAGGGTTAATTTTAAAATTTTGTTGTTTGTTTTTAAGGCATTAAATAGTCTCGCCCCCCCTTATATCACCGAACTCCTATCCCCTTATCACACCGCCAGAGCACTGAGGTCTTCTGACCAACAACTACTCTCTGTCCACAGAACAAGGACAAAGTGCTATGGGGACAGGGCCTTCTCAATAGCTGCCCCAAAGCTGTGGAATTCCCTTCCTCCCCCTATCCGTTTCTCCCCCACTANGAACAAGGACAAAGTGCTATGGGGACAGGGCCTTCTCAATAGCTGCCCCAAAGCTGTGGAATTCCCTTCCTCCCCCTATCCGTTTCTCCCCCACTATAGACACTTTCAAGAGTAACCTTAAAACATATTTCTTTTCTTTAGCTTTTAACTGTATATAGTGTTTACCTGTTTGTTTGTTTGTTTATTTGTTTATATGTTTTTCCTGGTATGTGGTGTAAAGCACTTTGAATCAACCTTGTTGTGTATAAGGTGCTATATATATAAAGTTGAACTTGAACTATGTAAAGGCCTTTAGTCCATCTGACAGGGCTGTGGGGTACAGTAAAGACAGTAAAGGTTGGCAACCATTGTACTAGAGTATACTGAAATATTCTTCATAAGCAGGAGGAAGTGCTTATTTGATGTAGGGAGTGTGTAGTATCATTAGATAATGCACAGGCTTTAATCATGCCATTGATTTTTTTCTGTGATTGCTGTTTTGCACAGGCATACATTCAGATCTTTCATCACACAATTCATAGAATGTGCTTCTCTTTTATATACCATTTACATTTATAACTGTCAGTACCCTGAATTTATTGACTAAAAAACACACACACTTTTTTACATCAATTTTTATCTAACCATGGTGACCTTCTTAGCCAGGCACATTAGATGTAGCCCAGACTCGGTGAGCATACAGAATGAGGAGTGTTTTATCATGCCAGAGACACCGCAGAGCAGCAGGCCATTGATCTGTGAAACCACAGTGTCAAACCTCTGCTCTGTGAACAGTGTGTTGACTGCAAGGCTGCACGTAAATTGAAACTTTTTGATCCCAGAGGTTTGAATACTGCATTACCCATCTATATAATGTAGTGCCAGAAAACAGTTGAGTGATGTGGACTTAAAACTTGAGAGTGCTTAAGTATTGTTATCAGCCAGTCCCACTTCTCATCCCGTACCCATTAAAAACCTGTATCAGTCAGCGGTGCATGGTGATAATATAACAAAGGCTCATCTCAGGGTTTAGACTAGTAATAAAAAGCTACACAACTTTGTGTCATTTATCTTGGTATGACATGATATATGGGGTCTTAGAGTCTGTTATTATACTCAGCATTTGTCAAATGATTCAAGGTCATTGTGACGACAGGGTTGCGTCTTGTGCCTTGCCCTATTTTGGGTTTTTGATATGGAAACATCCAGCTTGGCAATGGCTTCTTTACTGAAGCGTACTTGAACTGTTTACTACTGAATGTGACGTGGCCGGCATTGAGGTTTGTGGCCCCCAAACTTAAGGCCTTGGTTTTTCTATGTGACAGTGGTTTGCTCCATACAGGCAGAGAGGAAGCAGCTTCAAGGTGGAGGAGTAATGGCTCATTTATGCTCAATGTTATAAACATATACGGGCATGGACAGAGCCTTCTGTCTGTACTCTGCTTTCATTTTATCCATATTTGTGCATGTTTTCTGGGGGCTTACGGATACGGACGAAATGGAGTAGTACCACTGGAGATCATGGGGGCAGTGTGGTGTAGTTCGACATTTTAAAATGGTGGAACAGAACAGTGATATAGTGAAAGAATTCTCCATCTACATGTCACAATGTATTTAATGGCCTTTGGACCACCACCATACAGCACTGCCTCCATTAGAAGATACATTTTTACAACCTCCTCCACCATTGCGCTTGTTTGTTGTTGTCAGAAAAGTTTGACTCTGTTACTCTGTCTAGTAGATGTGTGTATGCCAACATAAGGAAAGCATGAAAACCTGTGGGCAGTGATGTCTACAATGTTTCATGATTAGTTGCCAAAACAAGTAGTTACTTAGCCGTTAATCTACACTGGCTAAGATTTAGCTCGCTAACTATGTTAATATTGGCTTCAGCTTATCGTTCTGTGGACTACTTCAAATGCTGAACTAAGTTGGAAGTTGTTGCTTCTCCGTAATTTTCGACCCACATGATTTGTATACCTTCATGAGTTTTTTGTTGAATACCGCATAGTTTTTGGATGCAAACAAAATTATCTTTGGTATAATTTTTTCCAGTTGGCACTCAGTAAGGTAACATAAGTTTTTCATTGGTCTCTCCCGCAACTTGACTGGATACTGTCGGGCTCCAACAAAGTGGTCTTGGTAATTTAGTATCGGCTTGCTGGGAATAGATAATAAATGGCGTTAATGTTAGTTCATTCATTCATTCATTCATTTTCTGTAACTGCTTATCCTCATGAGAGTTGCGGGGGGCTGGAGCCTATCCCAGCTGTCATTGGGCGAAAGGCGGGGTACACCCTTGACAGATCGCCAGACTACCAGAGGGCTGAAATACAAAGACAGACAACCATTCATCCAATTTAGAGTCACCAATGAATGTAGCTTGCATGCCACTGGACTGTAGGAGTAAGCCGGAGAACTCGGAGAAAACCCACTCTGACATGGGGAAAACATGCAAACTCCTCACAGAGGGGCTCCCCACTCTGCAGTCTGAACCAGGAACCCTCTTGCTGAGAGACGACAATGCTAACCACTGCCGCCTTAATGTTAGTTGATTCAGTAAATGAAGGGAAAATAATTGATTTGTTAAACACTTTTTAAATAACTTGAGGGAAGGTATCAAGTATATTCAAGTCAAAAGGCTCAGGTCCAAGTGAAGTCGCTAGTCACTGGTGTTAAAGTCGAGTCAAATTACAAGTTGTTTTTTTTTTATTTTGTCAAGTCTAAATTCATCAAATATGTAACTTGAGTCTGACTTGAGTTCAACTCGTGACACCCCAGACAATCCTTCCTCGTTATATCATTAAGCGCTATTCAGCGTTGAAGCCTTCAAACTAGTGAAATAATCCTGACTGTCTTTACCTTTATTTCTCGAGCTTTGTTGTCCTTGTTCCTAGCTGTTATGTCTGTTTCTGTGAAATACATGAGAGCAATGCAAGAAAAAAGAACTAAAATTCCTTCCATACACCTACTTCATCAATAAAGGTGATCCTGATTCGAACTCAAGGATGTTTTACTCAGAAAGACTTATATTTAATTCCCTCGCCGGTACATAAAGCAGCACACCCACACATACAACCTTGTGCGTTTATTTTAACCACAAATCTGTTAACTGAACGCCTGGTAAGGCCGTGTTCAGACAGAGGGATACAAGGTGTACTGATGATGCCAGCAGCATTGCAGAAGAGGAAAAGACGGTGAGAGGGATAGAGAGCAGTAGTGACTGACCATAATGAAGAAATTGGCAGGACTAGAGATTGTTATATTGGCAACAGTACGAATATGGTGCAGCCAGTCAGCTCTGCAGCCAATTTGCCCCATTGGCCACTCTCGATACTGCACCACCAACATCAACAAAAAGAAATCCCCTGCTCCCCAAAAAGCATTTCTGTATAGACCACTATTATAAAAGAGACTCTTTTTATTATGAATTTTTAAATCGTGATGATTTAATATTTGCAAGACTCTCCCAGAGCCCAGAAAAGCCATTTTCATGTCCGTTTCCCCATCCCTATGTTAAGTTTATGAGCCAAGCGGGACCTGCGCTTATTTGCTAAAATAGGGTAAAGCGTTCGGCGCTCCAGGAGGACTGCAGAACTTTGCCTCTCCTCTTCCATTTTGAGAGAACCCATCAGGCATCCAGCAGTAAGTGTGCCTCCCACTAGAGGTGTAATGGGCATGGCCACCTGTGAAGGAACCCCAGGGTTGACCAAGGACGTGCTGAAGGGAATATGCCTCGCAGCTGGTGTGGAAACACCTGGGGATCCCACAGTTGGTGGAAGTTGCCCCGCAGAAGCATGTCAGCTCTGCCCTGCGACACTGCAGCTACACTGCGGCACTGGCGGCTGGCAAATGGAGATGCGAATAAATGGATTCCCTGAGGTACCCAATAATTTGCCATCCATCCACACAACCATCCATCCAACACATCTAAAAGCAAAGCGACACATGAGCTGCACACACACACGCACACAGAGCCTCCATATCTCCCACTGATATAGTATCCTAGTGACCGGTGCATTTGAGCCACAAACCTCTCCATTTCTCCATCGCTCACTCTCGCTATCCTTCCATCGCCAGCTGAGCAGGGCGTCGGGATGCTATCACGCCCCAGGCAATCAGAGATACAGTCATATGTCACAAATAGGTGTCAACTCTTATTACAGTGGGGAGGGGGTTGAAGGCAAGTGAAAACTCACTTATCAGAAAGGACATAGCAGTGACATACCCCCCCTCCCCCTCACTCTCTTTCTCCATTTGCCCGGCCCGTGCTGGATATCACCTTTTTCCTTCACAGGCCGGCGATATTTGACCAACAACACAAATGTAATGCCTCTCCCTTCCACTCCCCCTCACTATCCCAGTTGATTTAATGGACCTGTAAACTGCAAGTATACTTTATTCAATGTGGATTTTTTTTTAGGATGGGAAGTGAGCCTGCAGGTATGGGAAGGACATACAGGGCTTCATCTCTACTTTCATACGGTAGCCTTGACTATTATCAGGTTATTTGTTGGAAATTGGTATGATTTATTGCTCGGTGTTAGTTTCGGCCCAGTTTAGCAAAGTTGGTATGGGAAAAGTTTTTATATCTCTTATCATCTTTTTCCATTTATTGCATTTGCTGTCGCCTCGAGGTGTTTTGTGGTGAGAGTGTTCCCGAAACAAAGTTTTAGGGTCATGTTTGAACAAGTTATTGTGAAATTATAGCAGATGTATTGTAGTGTGTAACAAGTTGTTGATGCTTTGTCTGAGTAGCTATCTTAAATGTTTCACAAGTTTTAAAAAGTTTGGTGTCTATAGCAGCATTTACGACAGTTTACGACGACACAGACATGGTCCAAGTTTGCTCCTGATATGTCTGTAAAAGGACATGATGCGTCTTATCTTTTTCATTAATTGATCTGTTTTAAATTATGCACAATAAAACAAATTGACAGAGTTGCTCAGGTGGCAAATCTCTATTCTTGCAAATCAATGAACTCTCCGCCAAAGTCAAACGATCTGACATGATTTGAGGGAATGAAATCCACATCCAGCTCTTTGTGCCAGAAATATAGCGCGCTCATTTTATACCAAAGTACACTGCAGCTGAACAAAATAAAGGAGTCACATCACATATCATACATGGTTTATGGTGCATTGACTCTGCTGATCCATGCTGCAGCCTTTGTAGCCCGGGGTCATGGTAACGTGTGATATGAAACACTGCATCAGTAGCTTACAAAAGAAATCCAGCTGCGTGGCACTTATAGTCACTCCATATAGTGTATCCTTATTAGAGTTGTTGTTTCAGTAATAATGTGGCATTATGCTGCTTAAGCATCTGTCAGTGCACAATGATTATATTAGTAGATAATGAAGAAGAGTGTTTGCATATTTGCATAAATACACAGTATCTGTATGCAAGAATCCATGTATTTCTCTTACATGTTCAACAAAGCACGTTCAGTTAAAGCCGTTCTTTAAAGGTTTAATCCTTAAGATTTTAGTCCAGGTTGATTTGGCGAGACCCGTGGTTACTGTGGTAACAGCATGTGCCGTTTCAGCAAACACTCCTTAAGCAGCCACTTTGTCAGAAATACAAAAAAGAGCAACTAGTGATTCTGTTTACAGTGCAGCTACAGTCTGAAGCTAACTGTGGTGACAGATACATTACATTTCCTGTCACAATAAAAGCCAGCCTGTGTTTTGCCAGTTGAATGCTTTTAATGTAAAGCAGTAGCATGAGGGAAATTAAAGGGTAAGTCTGGTATTTTTTAACCTGGACTCTGCAAGGGTTCCCACCCACATAGAGTTTATAGCCTGCAACTTCGTACCAGTCATTTAGGACTGAAGAAGCTTCTTGGATGAGGGGCGAAATGTCTTCAAGAAATGCAAGCAAGTCCAGTTGCCTACGATATAGCACTTACGGTTACCATGACCTGGATGACTGAGAATCTTCACCGACAATGGGAACAACAGTTATTGAAATTCAGCAGTCAAATTCATTTTCAATGCACGCTGGCGACGAGGGACGTGATGCCAGCGACCAGAGCGTCAAGTAGAAGTTGAGAAGCCGAAGCAGCAGCCAACTGCAGACCAGGATTCGGATATGGAGGAGAAACTTATCAGCACGGTCTGGGCTCTCGCGGAGCTGTACCAGCCGGCGAAACTCCCCGTGGAGTTGCCGGGTTTGCAGGACTCTGTGGACCCAGACGGCCCGACGGCTCCGTGCCCTGTGTTTCCTCAGCAAATACGCCGATGCAAGACAAAGGAGGCTTCCAAAAGTGCGATCCATGAGCTCCCGCTTATTTACCACCAATTACATTTCTCAGTGGTCCTACGTACCAACAGGAGGGTAAAATCATAATAAAGGCTATATGACTGTTTATTAGCGTTATTTTAATTGTGTAATGAAAGTCATGGATAATACAAAGTGAAGACATAAATGATAGTATATTTGTTCATCCTTGTAAAGTGCACAGCTGGTCAGCCTAGATCAGGGGTCTGCAACCTTTGCCATTAAAAGAGCCATTTTTGACCAAAAATAATTTTAAAAAATTTGTGTGGAGCCGCAAAACATGTTTGAGCCTTATAATCAAGGTAAATAGCCTATTAAGTCTAAATTAGCGTATACTTATGGTCTAAATAAGCATTTGTTAATATGTTTTACCACAAGGTGGCCACTGTGCAGGGCACTAATAATTATCTGGTACTTAAATTTTGCAGAGCTGGCAGTGAGAGCAAACAAATCTGCCCACGCACTACTACATTCTCTATTTTATTCAATTTACTTTTTTGGATTTGGCATCCATAGCTAACCAGCCACTGCTATCGAGGTTCAGCAACATTTGGATTCATAGAATGAATTTCCATAGACTTCTTTTCTCAAAGGCTCAAGGAGCCACTGGACAGGGGCTAAAGAGCCACATGCGGTTCCGGAGCCACAGGTTGCCTACCCCTGGCCTAGATGGACACATTTGCAGCACCTGGCCCTGCCCCTTTGGCCGCTGCAAGCGCCTGCTGGAGCTGGCAGTGTGAGCGATGTCAGAGCGACCAGAGCGCCTGTGGGCGCTCGCATGCGACTATGTTGCTTTTGGTGGGAATGCACATAAGTGTCTGACATTTTGTGAAAGGATCCCTACCGAGATAGACCTTTTTGTTAATGAGTAAAATCATTTTTGTTTAACCAAAAACAACCCCACAATCAATATCGCCAAGCCCACCAGAAGCAACAGTAATTTTATCACCGAAAAACACACGTTCCAAATTTAAGAAAACCAAAGTACAGCTGACAGAAACAATCTTAGTTCATCTTTCCATGGTTCCAAGTGTCACTAACTCTGGTTTGGCTGGAATAAACCCTTAATTCACCCACTTAGTTGTAAAAATATTTGTTATATGTTAATGTATAACCGTCTGAATGTCGCAGCAGAAATCCAGACTCAACAGACCAGGCAACGTTTTTCCCAATCTTCTATTGTCCAGTTTTGGTGAGCCTGTGTGAACTGTAGCCTCAGTTTCCTGTTCTCAGCTGACAGGAGTGGCACCTGGTGTGGTCTTCTGCTGCTGTAGCCCATCTGCTTCAAGGTTCGACGTGTTGTTGGTTCAGAGATGGTCTTCTGCATACCTTGGTTGTAACGAGTGGTTATTTGAGTTACTGTTGCCTTTCTATCATCTTGAACCAGTCTGGCCAATCTCCTCTGACCTCTGGGATCAACAAGGCATTTTCACCCAGAGAAATATTTTCTCTTTATCGGACCATCCTCTGTGAACCCAACTGTGTAAACGCCAGGTTCAAAGTCACTTAAATCCCCTTTCTTCCCCATTCTGATGCTTGGCTTGAACTTCAGCAGGTTGTCTTGACCATGTTTACATGCCTAAATGCACTGAGTTGCTGCCACGTGATTGGCTGATTGGCTATTTGCATTAGTGAGCAGTTGAACAGATGTACCTAATGAAGTGGCCAGTGAGTGTGTACATATATGGAATGGTTATTGCAGTTAAAACATCAACCATGGGTAGTATCAAAAATGGGTTTTGGTATCATGAACGTCTCAAGGATCATAAACTCTTTGTTAATTTGACATCTTTATGACAGTACAGAAATCCAGACAATTTACAGTCCGAGCAGAGCTTATGTAATTATGTCAAAACTGATCAATTAATAGATTAACTTCCTGCCTGTTGCTGAGTGCTCTCATTGATACTCTGACTGAATATTATGTCAGTTTCAACAATGAAACTGTCAGATTCATTGTTCTGCTCTTGTAGTTTAATTGAAAAATCGATTAACCCCAGAATACGACAAATGTGGCAAAACATACAAATGACTGCTGTACATATTAGATGGAATTATGCCATTTAGCCCAGTTTGCTGCTCTGTTCTGCACATGTGGCCCCGAGCCCCAGCTGTTGGCAAATGAATTTCACTTGTACCATGTTCCAGTGCATTTCCGTGTCTCCGTATAAAGAGAGGAGCAGCGATTGATCCTTCTTTGTTAAAAGAACAAACTAGGGATTTAAAAAATGAGAACTCGTTTTAATCCTTTCCCCCTCAACTCTCTATTCAAGTATTGCCTCCCTCTTGCACGATCTTCCCAATTATCTCAGACCATCTCCCTATTCCTTTTTCTATCTGCTCAACAGCTCTGTGATTTTTATCGCCGTCTTCCCCTCCGTCACCATCTGCCCGCTTCTCTCCTCCGTGGCAGAAGTGGAGGCTCTTGGATGCTGGCTTCATCTGGAGAGATGGGGAAAAAACTCACCTAGCGAGGACGAGTCAGCCATCAATCTTCCTCTCCACGATTCCTTCGCTCACCCTCTCCTGCTCTCCTGCACTATCACTTCCTCCGTGTCTGTTTTCTATCTCTGTCTGCCTGTCTACCCCCCTTTTCCCCTCTCTAATCCCATCTTCAGTCAAGGCTGGACATGTGTGATGGCCCTTCTTTCTCTTCCATGCCATCCAGCTAGACCAATATAACCCTCCTCTCAGCCCTCTACTTATTACTCCTCTGTCTAGATAGGATCTCCAGGAGAGTTCAAGCCATTGTATTTTTCGCTCTCTGTCCTTCAGTGACCGTCTTTATAGAATGGATCCGGATGGGAGATGGCTTAGCTAAAGCCACAGTGGAAATCCTCAGCTGATGGTTTCATAAGGGGGGCTATCCTAGCTTAGCTGCCACGTTGAGCGTAATGTCCCTAAAACCCACTTTCACACAAGACTTGCCAAGCGCTAAGATGATGTTGGTTCAACTGTAAGCCCATCAACAATTAAGCTGCTTTTGAAAAACCAGGCCAAGATCCATAAAGATAAAGTTGTGGATTAGGCATAAACCTTGTTAAACACTTAAGGGCCTCAGAAAAGGGGGACCGGGTTACGGCCTCCCATTCAGTGGCTAATGTCCGTGTACGGAGCCTGGGGATCACAGAGGGGTTTTAACCTACCCTGTCAGTCTAAATTAATGAGGTAATTAAAGGCTCAGGTGGAATTAGCACTAGACACCTTAAGTGCCCTCGGGCAGTCAGATAGGCAGGCAGGATGTAAAGCTACAGTATAGCTAGAGGACAGATGCTGCCATAGACGGCCGCGGTGTAGAGGAAAGGTCAAAACGGACAACTGTTGTTCAGTAGGAAGTCATGTATTGAGTTGATGTGTGACAGCGAAATGATTTAGTCAGAAAAAATCGCTGCAGTTTGTTTTCCACTTCAGGTCTATGGTGATAAGTGATCAGGTGAACATAAGGAGAATTTAGGAGGCTCTTTTAGGGAGTTTAATGTGATTATATTACATAGACTGCTGCAGTCATAAAATCACCCAATTTAAAGCACCCATAAAAGACTCCCCCTGGAATAATATTCAGATGATGGATCCTTAATACTTGCTCTATAGCTCAATGGCTCGTCCCTTTCGCTGGGGTTTTGGGATTTTCAATTTCATCTTCTTCCATTCTTGCAATATTACCTTTTAAATGAAAAGAACAAAAGATATCAGTGACATAAAAAGTGCAAACCTTAACGCTGGGCTCCACGCATGCTTCATCTTTTATGAATCTCTTATGCATTGGTAGAAATTTAAAGGAGCAGTGTGTAAGATTTAAGGAGATTAAATGGCGTCTAGCGGTGACGATTGCAGATTGCAACCAGCTGAAACTGCTCATAATTAGAATTCCTTCAGTGGTAATTGTTTGGGAGCTGAATTATCTGCAGAGGTCTCTTCGTCTACAAAATAAACAGACCTGATGATTAAAACTGGAAAAAACACTGAAGCAGTTCATGTCACAAATCACTGTTTCTGCTAGAGAAGGGCTGCTCTCCCAGCATCTGCAAATGTGTGCTCACCTTTTTTCTCTCATTATTTAAGATCCAGAGGTTCAGGAGGTTTTTACTGGGAGCCGAATTATCTTTTTATTAAACCGGTAAAAACAATTAAAAAAGCAGTTTTATTTTAAAAAGTCCATGTTTTTCCGATGCCATTCAACACGGAGGGGTTTCAAAGTATGCTGGCTGATGCGCAAATGTGCAGGGCCCTATCTAGAGCCTGGAGTGTTTGGTTTGTTTGTTCTGGACTACTGTAAAAACATGGTGGTGCACACGGCTAGATATTAACAGCTCATGCTAAGGTCATGAAAGCACAACAATTCTTATTTTCAGGTGATTTTACACCAAATAAAAGATACTTATTATATTGTATTCCATTCCTGCCAATATATCCCCCTAAATCCTCCACACTAAACCCTTAAATCTTGTGCAGGAATGGCGGACTCCGCCACTTACAATGAAAACTACCATACAGATATGTCATTACAAAATGTACACTAGATGGTAAATATTATTTTTTAAAAACATGAAGAATTACAGCCTTTTAATTTTATTTTTATATGTCCCTTATTTAACCAGAATGGTCTCATTAAGATACAATATCTCTTCTGCCAGGGAACCCTGGTCAAGATGGGTCGCAAAATACAAACTTGGACACTTACTGGGATATTTGGAAAAACCCGAAATTAGGGTTGTAATAGCCTTTGTCGAGAGACATGCTGATTGGAGGTCTTCATCTTCCTACCACAGTTATCTTCCTTAAAGTACGGCCAATAGAAGACAAAAAAAGTTGTTTCGGGGGACAAAACTTTGTCAAAGGGACGTCAGTGTTCTTGTTGGAGAATGTCTGGGGTCTTTGACATGGAAAGCTTTTCAAACCAGGCCCGTGGCTGATGCAGATAATTTCACAGGTATGAACAGAGCAGAGATGAGGGGTGGAGTGTGACTCCAGGTTAGTGATTGAGTCGTAGACACAGGTGGGTTTTTAACCTGGCGTTTTTCTAATTCAAAACACGGCGGGGAGCCCGGAGTCGTTTTCTCAGGCAAACATGAAAGCCTTATTACATTCACAGTCATTTTCTGTCCATCGGGCAAAGCTAATTATGTTCCCTGCTCACACTCTTCTCTTCCAGTGTCAATGATATCTCATCGGAAAGGGCGCGCTATACAGAGACAGTAAAATGTGTGATTATTATAGAGAACATAGCCTGTGGGTGTTCATATCAGTGACATCCACCATTCATGCATTCATGCATGTGTTCATGAATGCGTCCTCAGAGACGCCCTCAGAAATAGACATACGGAATAAATGACATCATTGTATTGAAAAGTTCAAGATACCAAAGAGTGCAACATGATTCAACTTAGTCTCAGTTCAAGTAAAACACTGCCTACATTCTAGGGCTGCCCCCGACTAACAATATTCTCCTTTAGGGCCATTAATTGACTACTCGCCCACATGTTTACGATATTGATTTAATTATTACATTGTTTATTTTGGGCGGGGCAACACAATGGTTTGAGTTGAAGGTGTGAGAAAGAATAGTATCAGTAACATTGTTAACACTGTGCTACATTACAGAGGAATACAAACTCATACTAATGAACCTTCATTAATATANGGGTTCGTCCTTCACCTTCTCAAAATGATCCCACACTTTGGATTTCCTGCCCGACATGTTATTAACTAGCCTGTGTGATAAGCGCAGGTACCAGCCTGGAAATTAGGGGCTGTATACATTCTTTTTTGTGCCAGCTTTCAAGAGTGCAGCGTCAGGTTGCATCTAAGGTTGCTAAGCAACCTTAACAAGCATTGTATAGCCTATTTACCTGAAATCCTGAGTGCAGAGCTGATCTTCTTCCAGGCGCTGTTTACAAGTGTGGACAGATGTAAAGCTCTGGGTAGCCCTGCACTAACATGAGTTAATTTTTTGAGCCAATTCGTGACTTTTCTGCATCAATTTATGCTGAAAATGTCTTTAATTTTATCTAAATAAAAGCCCTGTGCGATTTAAATGGGGTTTTTTTTCAGGGGGGACAAATGCACATGTTCTCAATACTTAGGGGGACCTGTCCCCTATGTCCCCCTCTGAAATCTACACCTATGGTAACATGCGAAAGACTGCCACTTAAAAATGACACTACATTTCTCCTTTGCATCTTCTCTGGTGTATACTATAATATATTCTAGCATATATTCCAGCATTTTAAAAAGACATAATATAACTTCTCAAGGTTTAAAAAAATGGTAAAAAATAGAGTACAGTAATGTATTTGTGTATGATACTGTCACACTCTTCAGGAGGGGTTGTGGTTGCTGTTGTTGTAGTGATTGTCCTTACGTTGTGTCCTCTGGTGTCAGTCAATAGTTTGGTTCCTGCTGGTTTGACTCTTCTCCTCTAACACATGACAAGAGACCCATTGTGTGCTCTGTTGGACTGGCTCCCTGCCCCTCTCCTCTCTCTGCTCTCTCCCCACTCTTGTCTCTCATCCTGGGGTTATCCACATATGACACCTGCCAGGGCAGTGCCGTAGAATATAGGAATCTGGCATTTCATTCTCACCTGCAGATACGACCTCCTTTCTCCTTCCTCACCTTTACACTTTCACCTTGACTGTTTACACTCATTCCCGACCTCTGAGTGTCCGCAGTCCAGAACCCCCCAAAACACAATCCAAATGTCAGACAGAGCTATGAAACTGGAGCAGTGTGAGACCACGAGCAGAGGCTCATTTTTTATGAGTTTAGTGTGGACTGCTAGCGTAAACCCACTTTTTTTTTTTTATCCTGGCTTGCCCATGTTTCAGAAATGTCCGGGATCAGGCCTCAGGGCACAGGTGAATTTGTTGTAACTGACATTTTCTGCAGCAGTGCTACTCTTCTTCTCCTCCTTCTTCTTCTTCTTCTTCTCTTCTTCTTCTTCTTTTTTCAGGCTCAGTGAACTGAGGGAAAATGACATTTAATTACAGGAGAGCAGTCACGCAGTTCGGCTAATTACGATCCCGGGAGTTCAGTCATCATATCTAATTAACTTTCACTTTCATGAAAGCTTAATGCAGCACCATAGCTAGGCGCTGCATGTGCCACACTTCAGGAATATTGACAACTCTTTGGAAATTAATTTCAAATTTATAGATATTTTTAGGTCCCTCTCTCTTTCTCATCCTTCAAAAATAAAAGTATACAGTCGGATGTTTTTTTTAAACCTTATATTACCTGTAATGTTTGTTTTATTTATGAGACGACGCAAGATATTCATAATTGACCTAACCCTGCATTATGCTTAAATAGAAATGAATATAATCAATCACTCGGATGACGGTGGCAATTCATAGGCTTATTGATTGTTAAAAGCATGCTGCATAGTCTGATTCACATTCATTATGACACTCTCAGAGGACAATCAATTCATTATTATGCTTGCCCTTGACCACATTGTTAGTGTGCTTACTGGGGCATAATCCTCGAAGTGCATGTGTGCATTCGTTGATGTTGTCATTTTTCATAGATGTAGCGACTTGGAGACCTACTTCTGACCTGTTTTGTACCGTTCTTCATTATTAGCATTTTTAACCACACATTTTGTGTGTTATGATTATTATTTCACTTAATAAAAAGCACACTGAAATCCATTTTTTCTGTCATACATACTTCACCAACCCATTATAAAACCACCACATTGCCATAGAGTGTAAGACAACGTGACCTCCACTCCAGGAGCCCCTTTTGTATCCATTTGTTGTTGACCGGGTCATATGTGTCCTGCTTTATATGCTGATGTTGTTGGTGGGATGTGTGCGTCTCTCTCCGAGACCTGCGATCGCACAAGAGCAGAAACCCGAGTGCTAATTGGTGGCTTGAAATCCCGTCAGTGTAGCCTGAGCTCTGTAAAGGTCATCTCCACTCATAAAATGGAGTGCTCACTTGTTTTTTTTATTAACAGGGCCGACAGACTTGGCCCAGAAAATCAAATGAAAAATTGTACAGAAGTATTTGTTGCCCATGGCCCTGTTGAAGTCACAAAGGTTAGTTTTTAGTTACTCTCCTTTTCTGTGGTTGCTTGAATGAGCATCAGCATCAGATGGTTGGTGTAAAATGTAGAAATGGCTCATAACAACCTTCTGGTCTGAAATGTTTAAAGAACTGTTACATTTTTTTTTGTAAAATTGGCTTCTTTACTGAGAGCTTAAGAGAAGATTGATACTACTTACATGTCTGTATGCGAAATATGAAATATGCTTAGCTTAGCATAAAGTCTGGAAGCACAGGGAAACAGCTTGCCTGGCTCTGTCCAGAGGTAACAAAATCTGCCTATCAACAACTCTAAAGCTCAATAATTAACATATCTCTTTATTTAATCTGTACAAAAACAGTGCTCGACGATTTCCTGGCCAGGCCAAGTAACCATCAGAGACTCCAGGAAGTTACTGGATCTTATGGATATAACAAACAAGATATAGCATGTTAATGAACTTTAGATGTGCTGGTGGGTAGATTCCATCACCTTTACCAAAGCCAGGCTAGCTGTTTTCCTGTTTTAATACTTCATGCTAAGCTAAGCTAATCGTCTCCTGGCTCTAGCTCAAATATTAACCTCCAGGGCTATAGAATGAACACAATGCTGAAGTGCCAAAAACTGCACTTCCTGGAATGGCCACTTGAGGCTGGCTTCAAAAGCGAGTCAGTCGCCATAGACCCCCATGTTAAAATGCCCAACTATACAGCAGAAATAAACATGTTTACAGCCTGGTACAAAAAACAATTTTTGGTCTCTGAGCTAAATTCACCGTTCATGACAACTGTACGCAGGGTTTTTTCTGCACAGAGAATTACGAGGGGGGCACCTCCATCAAATTTCACCCCCCCCCTCCAGCTTGCGACAAAATTTTGACAGGTGTCATAACGGAAACACTATTTTCTGAGTATTGCACTTGCACAATGGCAAATATATATATGTAACTTGCCCATTTAAATGTTATTAAGGCTTAAAGTTATGCATAATTAATGGCCTGGCTGCTTTGAGTGACGGGTGGTGCCGTTCATTGAAAAGTACTGCGAGAACATTAGGTAACGTAACCATGACGTAACCCCAGATTCACAGCATATAGGTGTGTTTTCAATTCATGAAAGATAATTGTAATGTTTTGGTTGCCTAAAAAAATCTTGTTCAGCATTTGAAGACCCTCTAAGGAGCCAGATATTCATTTTTTCCGTTAAATACATTTTGTTTTAATGGTTTTAAGCCTTTTTGTTGCTAGAAAAAATTAGCATCAGCATTGTCACAGTAAACCATAGCTGTAAATGCACTATGCTGGTCCTAGCTAGCTAGGGTTAGCGCCACCCTTTCATCCTAATATGGTCACTTCTGGCTCCAAAATGACAAACCCGAGGGTGACATAATGTTGGCTACGTCCATTATTTTATACAGACAATGCTGTAGCTTCATATCTGACAAAAATAAAATGGAATCGGTATTGATCTTCATTTACACAAGAAAGTGAATAAGCATATTTCAACAATGTCTCTTTCTTTTAATCGGAAGCTACAGCCAGGAGACTGTTATAGCTGAGCTGTAGTCAGGTATAACCTCTGGCGACTCTCCAGGCTAGTCGTTGCCCTGCAGTTATTTGTCTAACTGAGGCTATCTGACTCTTGATTTTGGCTTTATATCTAACAGGAATGTGTTGAATATTCCTTTGAACAAACAGGCTGCATGTGACGTTACCTGTGTTGTGTTCAAACCAACCCCCAATACCTCAGAGCTGTTGTGTTATAATGATGACACAACATGCCAAGCACATAGTTGTGATTTAGAATTACACTTACCGGTGGCCCCTCTACTTCCCGCCCCCCCTCACACAGCGGAGACGTGACAAATGTTAGTGGCCTGCCATAATGCTGCAAACATCAGCGAACCCCACAAGGAGGATTAATTCCTCTTCTGGCTTTTATTACGCTGTCCTGCCGTCCTTCGCCGGCTGGCCATTCATCCTTGTAAGATGTCCATATCTGCTCTCAGTGTGGGCGCATACGTGCGCTCACGTGTGTGTATACTTGAGTGTGTGTACTCGAGTGTGTCCCTGCTTTTTGCATGTGTTATGTATGTATGAAAGTGCTTGCTTGCTGCGTGTGTGCGATCTTAAAAGTTTATCCCAGAGGGGGTTAAATCACTCGTCCAGTGGCGGGCTTTCCAGGGCCATGTCTGGCTTGTCTTATCAATCTATCGACGTGGCACCTGCGCTGCCGGTTGCGCTAGGAGCCCGATGCAGTAGACGGCCGGGGCCCCACCGCAGAGGAATACTAATGTGGATGCAGATAGCTTTTGGTTTGGCCACCTCAGCAGACATTGATCCCCCTGCGGACTTCTATGGTGGTGACAGATGGACTGTCACCTCTGAATGAGAGGAGATTGGGACACGTCCCCTCACATCTCCCTCAGTGGGGTTCAGTCACTGCCTCCGTTCTGTCCTGTTCATCCGTCCTTCCTGTCTCTCTCTTTATGTCCCCGCCTTGCTCCACACTCATCCCTCCTGTTCGTCTCCCCTCACTACACACTCACAGTTAGAAAGTCGGTCACATCGCCGAAAGGTTGCAGGTTAAATCGCTGCAGTTGCCAACTGTCATTTACAGACACCACACCTCTCACGCTATTTGAGATGTTCCTGAAGATCAAATACATAAAGTCAGAGGGAACATTTTCAACTAAAAATAACTGGCTTTCTTAATTTAATTAAGACAATGACGGAGGCGGTGTTCGTTTATGGTGACACACCGACTCCTCTCTCTGTCACTTGAGGGGCGGACAGAGCGACAGAGAGGTTCAGAGTGTGAAGTAGTTCATGATGAAGGCGTTTATAATGCACTTTCCCCCACTTGTTCAGTGTGAGCGAATGTGTGTCATTGACCTAAAGGTGTGTGTGTGAGTAGTGTAGTGGACAGCACACTCCGATGTACCACAGTGAGAACAAAGACATACACTTATTATAACACTTGTGCAAGGAGAATTTTTCTCTTAAATCAAACCAGACACAAATTATGATTTAAAGCACTGTATTTTAATATCTTTATATGTCTGTCTTTAAAAGTAATAGAAATTAGAGCTGAACAGTGAGTCAGTTAATTGATAGAAAAATATTCTGCATTTATTTTGATCATTAAGTAATTGTTTTGAAACAAAGATGTTCAATATTATACAAGTAAATCCGACCAAGCAATCTAGATAGTGAGAACATGATTAAATCAGCAAGACAGCGCACCTAAAAATATTACTCCACCATTTCCATGGCAACATTGTAACTTCCAGAGCTGAATTAAAAACCAGTAGGCCACAATGCAATTGAGTTAAATAAACTTTATTTAATGAATATAATTTATGATGCTGCTAGAATCCTGCTACCAGAATCCCTTGTGTGCAGCAAGCTGGAGAGCGAACAGCAGCACTCTGAAGTTAACTGTTGGAAATGTTTGATCACATCAACTGTGCTGATGAGTCGATGACATCGATGTAAATCTGTCTATGGGAAGTCTTTTTTTTTGTTGTTTTTTTTTACAGCAGATATATTACAGTGAGAGATTGATCTAAATCAGGGGTCGGCAACCTTTACAATTAAAAGAGACATTTTTGGCCAGAAAAGAAAACATCAGCTTTACTAATCAATCTAAATGAGCATTCATTAATATGTTGTAGCACAAGGTGGCTGCTCTACAGTGGGCTATTTTTGATTATTTGGTACTTTAACTTTGCAGCGTTGCCAATGAAAGCGAACAAATTTGTCCACTCACAAAAACATTCTATATTCTCCCTTGAGACTTTTTCCTTTTTGGATTTGGAAACCACAGCTAGCCTAGCTGGGAAGACTCAAAACTACTGTAGCAATCGCTAGTGATGTTTTTGGAGAAAAAGGCGCCAGGCCAGATATATGACGCACATTTTAGTTTATGAAATGTAGTGTTAATTTCATTGACGAAAACTATGACGAAATTTTTTCATCAACATCCTTTTTTTCCACAACAAAAACAAGACTATGATGAGCTAAAAATAAATCTTGATTATAAAAACTATGACAAATTCTTTGCTTAAACGACATGAGACATGATGAAAAGGTTAGTGGTGGGCTGTCGGACATCGAAAGCCAAGAACAGCCCTGCTCGTAATTATCTTCAAATGCCGCATGAGCGACAGGCTGGTAAACTACAGTAAATGGTCTGTACCCGGATGTGTTGCTAGCTGGCAGAAACACTTGCATCAGAGCAGCGTCAGCTGTTGGTGTGGGTAATGAGCTGTAATTCAGCTGTAGATAATCAGCAATGTGTGTCTGACATTTTCATCTTCATTTTCATCCCAAGACTAAGACTAATTCTAAAATAGCTGTCAAAATTAACACTGATGAAATGTTAAAACATTCTTAAATCAATATGTAGGTTGCGCATTTTTGCAGTTGAAGAATGTAAAAATCACTTTAGGCCTGCAATGATAAATTGAAATTTAAATGTTAAAAAAATATAACGGTTATTCGTTATTGGAGCCACTGGAGGGGGGCCAAAGAGCCGCAGGTTGCCCTCATCTAAAGCGTTACCATTATCTCAAGTTTGCTGGCTGACGGCTACTGATGTGACTGGTTGGTTTCCAGTTATTAGTCAGACCCCATGTATTTTCATGAAAACTTAGATAACCCTAGAAAAAAAGGGTCTTAATTTGAGAGCAAATTGCTCCACAATACAAACGCATTTTGATTATGTCTTTTATTTTGCTGGTAACTGCTGTATAATCGCATATAACCCGGTCCCTCGGTCCTGCGCCATCACTGTCGTGCCAATAACGACACTTGTGTAATATTGCCTAATTTGATACCTTCAGCTGCACAGGGCTCAACAATAATGACTGCCCGATTGCCCGGGGCAAGTAAAACTCAAGGTCGGGCATGTAACCTAACAACTCACTTGCCCGATCGGGCAAGTTGCGAAAAATAGTAAAAGTTAATAACTAATTGATAAAATAAATGTATTTTAAAACGTGCTCCTTTGGCTCTGATGCAGCGGTCTCTCTGCCTGAAGTGACAGGCACACGTAACAATGTCCTGCCCACAGCCCCCATTGATATTATTTTGCGCGACGGACGCTTCATATAATAACATA
>NC_065528.1:12654984-12660174 GCF_006386435.1 Epinephelus moara
CTGTGTAGGAATTAAGCTACAATACATGACATATGTTGTTTTAATTAATAAATACAGTGTGAATAAAAATAACTGCAGTCTTTGTTATTTGATAGCCGCTTAAATTAAACAATTTTTATAGGGCAAGTAAAAACTAACTTCGGGCAAGTAGATCTCTGACCAACTTGCCCGACCGGGCAAGTGAAAAAAAACCTTAGCGTTGAACCCTGAGCTGCAGAAATGTGACGATGAGCTATACTTTTGATATCATTTGGTTTTGAATATATTTGTAGTTTGCAGTATTGGTCAGACAAAATAAACAATTTGAAGACGTAACTTTGGATTGTGGGAAATTGTGACAGATATTTTTCCCTTTTTTTGTGACATTTAATAGAGCAAATGATTAATCAATTGAGTGGGAACCCAACAGATTTATCAGTAATTAAAATAATCATTAGTTGCAGCCTTGGTATGAATGAGGACAAAATGACACCACTTTTGAATCCATCCAAACATCTGTACTTGAGATAGCTTGAATATTTTTTGATTTGATTTGATATGAAGCGTCCATCCCCACAATAAAATCAGAAGGGATCACCCTCAGGCATTTTCAAACCACCTGTTGAGCAGTTCTGGCTCCAGTCGAAGCACCTCTCCTCTTCTCTCATCTCCAAATCCCACTTATCAGCCACCAGGCGCCTGGATCGCATTGAGAGGAGCTATGCAAATGACTGGGAAGGAAAGGCCAGATCTAATCTTAAGGTTTATTCTAATTAAAAGCGATTTACTTTCCCCGCCATTCCCTGAGAGGGAAGCTTAATGTCCTGTTCTCAAAGGAGATGGCATCCTCTAACTCAATTAGGTAGGAGAAGATGCACTTGGGTAAAGTTTACTCTGGATGGAACTGCTTAACATGCGGCGTAGGAGCACGCAGCGAAACCTTTAGACTTGTGCAGGGAAAGGACAGGGAAAAGTCAAGGTTAAGGATCGGCGCCACGCATTCCACCTTGTGTTTGTACAAGAGAATTTGACAATTTAATGGGTTCTTTTCATAAGAATTTAAACTTTTAACCTAGAAATTACAGCCAGAATCAGAAATACTTGGTTGATCCCTGAGGGGAAACTATCACAGAGGAGGTGGTGACTAAAAATGTCTTCTGAAAAAGTTTGATGAGATTTTTTTTTTCTTTTTAAATTAAAATAAGTGCTGCCTGACAGATTGGATTGTGCACCAAAATGAAAAGTGGAACTTAATAACTTCACAATGTATTTATGCTCACGTCTGGATTCTGAAATTAGATTTAGACGTTTCTTTCAGATGTTTTTATCCAATATTTTAGAGGTAACTGAACTACAGGCAGCCACACAACAAACTTTTTTTTAAGATTATTTTTTGGGCTTTTTGCCTTTAATTGACAGGACAGTGTGAAATGGGGAGAGAGAGGGAGAGAGAGAGAGAGAGAGAGAGAGAGAGAGAGAGTGGGGAGATGACATGCAGCAAAAGGTTGCAAGCCGGAATCGAACCTGCAACCGCTGCAGCGAAGCATCACCTCTGTACATGGGGCACTGGCACTATCCACTACGCTACCAATGCCCCAACACAACAAACCTAAACCACTCAATGTATAAAATCATGCTTTACCTATGAACTGCTGTGAGATACAGATATGGTCTTATCAAACAAAAACATTTTAAAATGACAAAGATGATTCTTTACTAACCTCTGATTTCATTCTTATTAGTCAAACCGTTATTTTAACTTTCATCCTTCTCATTTATAATTAACCATGTTTAGATTATATTAACAGACACAAAGGTTTTAGCAAGTAGATAATGATGCATCAGGATGATTGAGACCCTTTCATCTGGGGCTGTTTGCCTGAACAATAAAGTACAATTATGAGTTGATTATATAAGTTGTTGTCTTGAATCAGGTAAATAAATACATGGTGTTGTTTTGGTGACTCTCAACTCTGTGACACGACATTTTCATAGTGTTCCCCCGTGCCCTCGTCACTTTTTGTTTGCTTTGAAACAGGCAGCAGTTACATAATGTCGAGTTTTCATTGTGTTGACGCAACCTGCCAAATAATTATGTGATCTCACACCTCCGCCGCAGCTGTCCATCTTCTCTCAAGCACCAACACAGAGATCTTTTTTTTTCAGTTCACACTGTCATTAAAATAAATAGATGAATATTACATACAGATCTGATGCTCTAATGATGTGTAGTCTCCCTGATTCTGGTCAAGAGCTGCTGGTACAGAAGAATAAAAATATCACAGTTTGGTGCCTGTTGATGCTGAAGAAATATGATGTGGAACTAACAGGAAAAAAACTTTGATATGTGTGTGTGTGTGTGTGTGTGTGTGTGTGTGTGTGCGTGCGCACGTGCGTTTTGGTTGCTGTTACGTTCACATACACTTAGAGATCATTCATGTCAGCTGTGGCGGCCATCAGATGACTAACATGTTGGATGAGTGAGCATGCTCAGCGTGATGAAGATAAAAACTGGCATTTACCTTGTGTGTGTGTGTGTATGTGTGAGATGTTGTCAATGCAGTGGTTTAGCAGCATCATATTTTTTATGGTGCAGGTATTTAGTGAAGCGTGTGCAGTATTTTGAAGAAAAGTGAAAAGAAAAGGAAAAAAATGTGTATTTTGTATATTACATCTCTCTTTTTTTAACAAGAGCAATATGTAAAAATCAATAAATAAAACATTTTATACATAGCAGTACAATGACTTTTTTTAACTCATGAATTGAGAAAAAAACGTAATAAAAACAAGTAATGTTCATAAATGGAGCAAAAAAAAGGATATTATCAATAGCTCATTGTCTTGTGGTATTCTAAAAACACATTGCTAATGTAACATCTATAGAGTGTGCCAGTAAACCCGGAACTCCGTTAGCGCTTTTAGCACTTCCGGTTCTCTCGTCTAAAAGTCAATACGTTTTTTGAATGGGATTTTGGTAAAATGCCTCAAATAAGGTCTGTGGTTAACAGTCAGTAAATACCCTACTTGTGAATTTTGAAGCTTTTACGTGTCATAAAAAAGGCGGTTGCTAACAAGTTGCTCAATACGACTACAAACCCTGCTGGGGACGTTAAACGTCATCGCCCCCGAACAGGCGAGAGTGCTGGCAGTCCGCCATTACAGCTTCTTATATAGCTTAAACAGTCCGATTTCCCCATTATACAATGTTTTTAAAATAAAGCGTCCGAAATCAGTTGAAAGCTTAGTGGTGGTGACGTCAAGAGTCATGCGACCGTGGAGTAGTCATGTAGTCCTTTAAAGCCTGACGTTAGCTTTTTACTTCTGGCGATCGCATTTAAGCTTCAAATGCGGTATGAAAAGTGTTCATATGTGAAGATTATCTCACTGAACAAAACCTGTAAGTATCATAAACTTGTGTTAGCCACAGAGCTTATTTTCTGACATAATCCAAAACGCAATGCAAAAATCACATTCACTTTCTCTTCCCGGGAACCAGCGCGCTGCTAAACTTCCAGGTTTTGACGTCAGCCCTGGCACACTCTGTAGCTGTCAGCAATTTGATCTTGAAATATATTGTACATTTTGGGCAGATGTTGCTGTATCCTCAGTCATCAAATGTTCTCTGCTGTTCTTGTGCTTAGATTTGGCTTTGTTTAATCATTATTACCAGTTATATCATCCTGAAGTCACTTAATTATACTGTACTGTTATGTTAAGGTTTATTTAAGTATATATTAAAGTGTCGTTAAACTTAAAGTACTGTAATAAAGTTAAATAAAGTACTATTATAATAAACTTAAAGTACTGTCGTAGTAAAGTTAAAGTACTGTTGAACTAAGGTTAAATGAAGTAATGTTATAATAGACTNCCACTTAGTGCATGTATAGGTCCAGTTTGTGCATGTGTGTGTTCCGACCTGTGTGTAATTGACAAAACAGAGTGAAAAATTGAATTTCCCCTCGGGGATTAATAAAGTATATAAAATTAAAAAAAAAAAATAAATAAAATAAAGTGCTGTTATGAAAAAGTTAAATTAAATACTGTCATAATAAAGTTAAATAAAGTACTGTTATAATAGAGTTAAAGTACAGTCATAATAACGTTAAATAAAGAACTATTATCATAATGTAAATGTGCTGTTATAATGAAGTTAAATCAAGTATTTTTATAATAAAGTTAAATTAAGTACTGTTGTAATTAAGCTAAAAAGGTACATTTATAATTAGGTTAAATTATGTTAATAAATGTTAATAAATACTAATAAATAAGTACTGTTAATACATTTAAATGAAATGCTGTTATAATAAAGTTGCATAAAGCACTTTATGTCAGACAATGTACTATTATAATAAAGTTAAAGTACTGTTACAGGGTTCAACGCTAAGGTTTTTTTTCACTTGCCCGGTCGAGCAAGTTGGTCAGAGATCTGCTTGCCCGAAGTCAGTTTTTACTTGCCCTATAAAAATTGTTTAATTTAAGCGGCTATCAAATAACAAAGACTGCAGTTATTTTTATGTTATGTAATCTTTATTCACACTGTATTTATTAATTAAAACAACATATGTCATGTATTGTAGCTTAATTCCAACACAAATATGACAGTGTCAGGGCTTAAAGTGAAAAATTTGTCAATCGTTCTCCGTCTATAATTTTGTGCCAAATAGACATACAATCACATATAGTACATAAAACAAAAATACAGTAAAAAGGCGTTATATCACATAATATTAAAAAAGTACTTGTGCATATTCAGTAAAAGTCATCTAATAAATAAGAGCAGCAAAAAAATGCGATTTAAAAAGTGCTTATACACATTTTATAAAAGGCACAAATACCAGTGTTTCCACATATAGGATTGGTATCTAACAGAACTACACCTTGGATTGGTCAACTGTATAATAAGATTATTCTGGGACCCCTGCAGACTACATATAAACTTAAACATCAGTCTTCTCAGGGTGGCCTGGAAGGTGTTTATCCCTAAATCACAAAAAAGCTTGCTGGCACTACTACCCCTGGGCTGCTTGAGCAGGATTCTGAGACAGTCATTATATGCAACCTGGAGTTTACGCAAGCTCTCTTTCTTATACCTCACCCAGAGGGGGGCCGTGTACATAGGGGTGCAGTAAGCTCTAAACAAGTTCACCTTCACTTCACCAGAGCAGTAGTGAAATTTTCTCACTAACATATTGGCTTGGACATATAGCATTC
>NC_065528.1:12660422-12665660 GCF_006386435.1 Epinephelus moara
GGTCAGGTTTGGTCAGGAAAATGCGGCCCGAGCCTCTCTAGCGTGATCACCTGTGTGTGTGGCGGAACTCCGCTGTGCGCGATACAGAGAGCAGAGGAGAATTGTTAACGCGTGACCATGTAGAGACAGAAATGACATGATGGCATAACACCATAAATAGTATATTGTTATGTTATTATATGAAGCGTCCGTCGTGCAAAATAATATCAATGGGGGCTGTGGGCAGGACATTGTTACACAGCGTGTGCTTGTGACTTCAGGCAGGGAGACCGCTGCATCAGAGCAGAAGAGCACGTTTTAAAATACATTTATTTTATCAATTAGTTAATAACTTTTACTATTTTTAGCAACTTGCCCGATCGGGCAAGTGAGTTGTTAGGTTACATGCCTGACCATGAGTTTTACTTGCCCCGGGCAATCGGGCAATCCTTATTGTTGAGCCCTGTGTTATAATAAGGTAAAATAGGTAAAATACTGTAATAAAGTTAAATAAGTACAATTATAATGGAATAAAAGTACTATCATAATAAAATGTATGTACTATTGTAATAAAGATAAATAAAGTACTGTTATAATAAAGTCAGATAAAATACTGTCATAAAGTTAAATAAATACAGTTATAATGGAATAAAAGTACTATCATAATAAAATGTATGTACTATTGTAATAAAGATAAAGTACTGTTATAACAAGGTCAGATAAAATACTGTTATAATAGAGTTAAAGTACAGTATAGTAAAGTTGAATAAAACACTATTGCAATATTGTTCGATAAAGTACTGTTTTAATAAATGTAAAATACTGTTGAAATAAAGTTAAACAAAGTACTTTTATAACTAAGTTAAATAAAGTACTATTGCAAAAAGGTAATGCACTGTTAATAATTGAAATGGAATACTGTTATAATAAAGTTGAATAAAGAAATTAAAGTTGGATAATGTACAATTATTATTAAGTTAAAGTACTGTTAACATAAGGTCAGATAAAATACTATTATTAAGTTAAATAAGTACAGTTATAAAAAAGTTAAAGTACTGTTATAATTAAGTTAAATAAAGTACTGTTAACTTAAGGCCTGATAAAATACTTTTATAATATTGTACAGTGATAATAATATTAAATAAAGTACTGTTGTAATAAAGTAAATTAACCTTTATAATAAAGTTAAATAAAGCACTGTTACGATACATTTGAAATACTGTTATAATAAAGTTAGTGGAATAAAGCCCTTAAAGTTAGATAATGTACTATTTTAAGAAAGTTGAAGTACTGTTACAATAAGGTCAGATAAAATGTTATAAAATTAAAGAACAGTCATAATAATGTTAAAGTATTGTTTAAATAAAGTTAAATTAAGTATGGTTATAATAAAGTTAAAGTACAGTTATAATAAAGGTAAAGTATGGTTATAATAAAGTTAAATAAAGTACAGTTATAATAAAGGTAAAGTATGGTTATAATAAAGTTCAATAAAGTACAGTTATAATAAAGTTAAAGTATGGTTATAATAAAGTTAAAGTACAGTTATAATAAAGGTAAAGTATGGTTATAATAAAGTTAAGTTATAATAAAGGTAAAGTATGGTTATAATAAAGTTAAATTAAAATATTATATTGAAATAAAATCAAAATGAAACCACTGTTTGCTTTTATTTATTTTATTCAGACTCGTCTCGGCTGGAAATGTTGATGTTTTGAAGTTGAAACTTCCACTCAAAAGTTACATGTCAGCAGTTAGCAAAAAGTTAAACAGTTACAATTGCGCCAATAAACATGAGGATTTATTGACTGATCGGAAACAAACTAACAGCTCTTCAGTTCCCATTTTTTAATAATATTTGCAAGTCGCATGGTGCTCCATGTTTGTAACATGCCACTAAACGGTCACAGTCTGCAGCCCTGCAGATATAAAACAATTTTTTATACTCTAACAAACTTCAAATGAGTGCTAAAGTTGACTCAGTCAAATTGAGTTTAATTAAACATTCTGAACAAGATGTTGCAATTCAAAATGTGGTCTAGCAGACACAATCTGGATATTACACATCACATGCGCAAAACTTTTGCTAATGAGCTCTTGAGATGTTTTTAGAACACTAGAAACAAAACAACTTCACCTTAAGACAACTTCGCACTGGTGTGTTTTTACGAACTCTGCTTACACACTCTCTTATTCTAAATTCAAGTGCTTTTGAAGCGCTGGATTCTTGAGTGCCACATGAAGTAGTTAAGCAGAGAGAGCGCGTTGTTTTATATTCAGAGAGAACAGGAAATTACTGGCTTCCTTTTTCAAGTGGGCTTTTGTTTTTACATGAATATTCTAAAACACTATCTGTCAAGTTTATAACTCAGCACAGACTCACAGCGAGCAGTATACAGCTGAATACAAACAAATATCTAACATGTGGTCACGAAGAAGAAAGATGCTGAGCTCTGGATTGTATTTCCATCATGCTCATCTTGAATTCTAATTGACAGGGTGAAATGTGCATTTCCTGTGCAGGCCCCTCATTGACACGGGCACCATTTACGGCTGTCACACCCCCCCGCCCCCCCCTTTCTCACCACCACCACCACCACCACCACTTAGTGAATAAAGGTCAGGCAATCAGGCATGTGGAAGGACAGCTAATTTGTCATCCCTCGACAAACGTGTCAGCGTCCGATCTTGTCCGCGGGGCTTGATACTGCAACAAGCCGTAAAGGTTAAGAGATTCAAAGAACGCTCCCCCTCTTCCCTTCCCTTCCCTTCCCTTCCCTTCCCTCACTCGCCCCGTCTCCATCTCAACAAGCAACATGCGACAGAGCAGAAAATTCAATTTTGGATTTGATACTGTGAGGGTTATGTGCTTTCATGGCTGTAACTCTTCAGAGTCTTTAGGCATGTCGTCCGCCTTGCTCAGTTAAACTCTACAGAAGCCCCGCAGATCGAGACGTGGCTGTCTTGTACATGTCGTTCTCAGCTAGTGCCGCATCTCATTTAACTCCCCCCCCCCAAACAATGAAATGCTAAATGGGTGTTTGCAGCTGGTATCAGAGTGCATCTCAACTTTACTTGGTTTGACATGATTTTTACTGACAGTGTCAACAGTTTTATATTTTCTGAAATTTGTCATGCATCCCAGGAAGTACACTGTTTCACATAAATACACAAAATTCAAAAATACAAAATGCAACGTGTCGCCAAACAACAAAGCCAAACTACATGCTAAATGTCACATCCGACATTACGAAAACTGAATGCAGTGCAAACAATTCACTCTTTCCCAGTTACATTCAGTGTCACCCCTGCCTCCTAGAATTATGAATTACATTCATAATGAGGTTGTGTTGAAACCGTAAGCACTGCCTGCATTAGATACGGTACTTTCAAAGTGACTCAGCAGCAACAACAGGTTAAAAAGACAAAGATAGTTAGAAGCTAAAGCCAAACTATAGGCTACAGATCACAGTGTAAAAGTGAACCACCACATCACTGCTGATCGCCACACAAGACAATGAATATAAAGGGAAACTTTACAGATATTGAACCAGCTGTGTGGCATCACAGTGTGTGCAGATGAACGGTGTTTGGCTTCGCCCCCGTGCTGCTGCCAGCACCTGGACCTCTGCTGACGGACAGGCAGGGATCTCTGGGGGGAGTCAAACAACGTCCATCTGCATACACTGCGATGACACACAGCTGGTTGAATATCAGCAAAGATTCACTGGTTCCTGTACAGCAGGGTCGCTCTGTTTCAGCAGCATGTGTATACATTCAGTAGGCTATATCTTCAGTAGCTAGATAGCTAACCCTACACTTTTCAGGGTCTGATTTTGGTTTTGGAACAGGGAAGAAACATATATCTTTTTCCAACCTCTCCAGGTAACGAGTATCATTAATACACAATGTGCCCCAGGCACAACATTTAGCTCCAAATCCACAAAACCAGCCTGAAAACGAAGGAAATCTCAAACAATTGCATTAGAGTCAATGGAGCACAGCTGTGTTGTTGTCGGACCCTGGTCTGAGCCGGCCTGATGCTACGTTATGATTGGCCAGTCTGCGTCCGGGGCGTGAGGGTCAATAAGGGCAGCCTACTGCTTGTCTTGATGAACCAACTCCCAATTTTTGCAGTAACAGTAGTGGCTGGGAAAGCACATAAATTAAATAAATGCATTACAGAAGTGACCTCTAGCTCACCTTTTGAGCATGTGCCCTATATTGGCAGAATCCTTTGCATCCGACTCATAACCCTTTGCTGCGTGTCATCATCTCTTTCTCTTCCCTCTCCTGTCACTCTTCAGCTGCTCTTCAATAAAAGCAATTCACTAGCAAAGACCACACCATCAACAAGATGCATTTAATGGCTTACTGACGAAAAACATGACTGATGTGTGAGGGTTGGACTGCTTGTAGCTCATCTGCTTTGCCGATATGTTGAAGGGAAGCTTCGACAGGGGATCTGTTGTAGCACCTGGACACAATGAACCTCCTCAGGACCTTGCGTAGAGTAGAGGAATGCATTTATGCATGAAGTAACATGGTTGAGTTGTGATCCTGCTCTTGAAATTCTGCAAGATAGCTTCAATAAAAAGCCTTAAAATTTTTGAGAAAAACTGCAGACACCAGAACCCTGGATTCACATGGTTAGGTTTAGGCAACAAAAGTACTTTGGGAAGGTTATGGCAAAAACATGATTTCGGTTAGAAGTTAAAAAAAAGGTAAAAGTAATGCTGTAGTCACTACAAGTTGAAGGATTACCCATTTTGGTGGAAAATACATGAAATACGTCATCAGTGAACATTTTGCTGATCTGTTCATTGTTAAAATTGCGACTCTAGGTATGTTAATTAGCGGCATACACCTCACTATACTGATAGAAAACGTGATTCACTCAACACTACTCTCAAACATTTTGGCTGATTCAAATTACTATAAATATAATTTCTTGGAACCAGCTAAAAGTGTCGACTCGGGTACACTGAGGCTACTTGTAACCCAAACTCTGATTTAATTGTTTGATGGAGTGTAGGAACAAAGGAGTTCCTCAACCTGTTCAGTTTTGCCTTTGAGTTTGAACGATGCTGCGCTTTAGCCAATCACAATGGAGGGGGCGGGGCCGAGACGTGCAGGTGTCCCCAGGAAATGTGTACCTACAGAAACAGCAAGCTCCGCATCCATGGCGACCGCTCCACCCAAAACGCCGTCTCGTCAACGTGAAAAAAATATTTTTTCCAGCAGATGTTTTAGTTACAA
>NC_065528.1:12666279-12701901 GCF_006386435.1 Epinephelus moara
TATCTGAATTTCTGTCTTTGAGAGATACTATTTTGTAATATAACTGAATTTTCTATCCATACATATAAATTTTAAATATATTAAAATGATAAGGCATCTTTGAGTAAACTGCGAGTATCATTTAAGTAGGCTATCTCATGGCCGGCCGAGCGTCCTCTTTTTTGGAAATCAAAATATGGTCACCCTAACTTTGTTGATAGAAACGTACAGCCGATAGTTGGAATCAATTTTCAAAACTTACCCGGCAGACCGACCTCCTCACTCACTTTCCTCCACGCCAGGTCTTTCTTGGTCCGAAGCTTATAATTTGGGGACGTAACGTCAGAAAGCTCAGGGTGGCCACAAACAGCTATTATTAGCTTGTCCTCCATTTTCGGAACAACGCGGGGCAGTTGTTGACCATTGAGGTCCATCCAGATGTGGCAGAGAAGTGTGTGAAGGCTACCTGCGTTCTCCATAACCCAGACACCTGCAGTGCGGGCGAGCATCCCAGTCGCCGTCAGTGAAGTGGATCCTGCATTGAATATTAGCACCAAAATAAATATCCATCTGTCTCCGGTGAGTTTTTTGCGTGTGAAAATCAATAAATATTCACTGTATCTGGCAAGTCACATGTTGCCTGAATGGATGTTGTTTACTACAGTGAGACAGTGGCAGTTTTTGGCGTGTGAAAATCAATAAATGTTCACTGTATCCGGCAAGTCACATGTCGCCTGAATGAATGTTGTTTACTACAACGGCAGCAACACGTCAGTGACTTCGGTGACGTCGGTGACGACAGGAAAGCTCGAGTTCAATATTTTGAACTTACGCGAAGAGGCGAATGACGTGAATTTCGCATGTTTGCTCCATTCGCGTCGCGCCATTCGCGTCATTCGCGCCGCTGGCACAAATTCGCGTCTATTCACGTCTTTACATTGACTTTGTATGTAATCTTATCGCATGAAAAATTCGCCTCGCGCCCGGTGTGAACACACTGTAACGGGGCTAACAGCTAGCGGTTAGCCCAGCTAATCTACGATAACCATGTTATTAATTACAAAACATGCACACAGAAATAGTAATGTTTGTTCAATCATTGTGTTTATAGACTTTACAAACATCNGGGGTGCGGCGGGGACTGAGCTAGGAGGTGCGAGTGCGCATGCGCCTCTACTGTAGCCTGGAGTTTGTTTAATAGTGACGGGGAGTCGATAATGGCGGACAATTTAGTCTCGACAAAATCAAAGAATGCGCCACTATGGCAACACTTTAGCTTTGAGCCAGAAGAAGGAGGCAACCCTTGTTTGCACTGATTGAGTAAGCTGCAAAATTTATTTGTAAGGAATAAAAGAAACAACGTGTTACTGTCACTCTGTTGTCCTAAGGTCGTTTTTTATTTTAAATTAGTCAATTGCGCCCCCAAGTGGCGAAAATGTGGTATTACCGACTTGATGCGGTTTTTTACAAAAACCGGACCGTTTTTTTTTTTTCTCATACCGACCCAACCCTAATATATATATGTACACATATAGCTAAACTCTGCTGGTTTTCTACTTGGAAGTATTTGTAAACAACAAGGCGATTCCCTGGGGGCACCGCCGGAAGTGAAGGGGTTGAGCGATCCCCGAGGCCCCTGCACTTCCGTTAGTTGAAAAACTACGGGCAGTGCCACCAGGGGTAAAGGAAGAGAAAAAAAAAAACTTTTTTTTTTTTTTTTTTTAACCAATGGATTTCCAGATTGGAGACAACATTCTTTTAGTCTACACAGTTTGGAAACTTGACCCAAACATTCGACCCACAGTCTTTTAGCAGACCCGAAGCAGTCTACCTTTAAGCTGAACACAGAGACAGCTGTACCGTGCAATAATTCCATACTGAATAACACTTCAATAACAATTAAAAATCACACCAGTCATTTGAAATTTGAATTTGAATGCAGTGCAGATGCTGTCGTCCCAAGCAATCTGTCGATCCAAGCACGGCCTTTGTGATTATAGAGGCATTACAAGCCGTCCCTGTCGTCCCTGAATGCATCCTAATAGCCTGTTTAGCGAGGCCATCTACAGCCGCAGGTGTGTCCCCTTCTGATTCCCAAGAGTGTAAGTGACAGAGGGTAGGGGAGGGAGAGACTGAGGGGGAGACATGAATGAGTGACTTTGATCAGGTGAGTTCACCAGACCTTTGTGTGTGTGTGCGTGTGTGTGTTCAGTGTGGGATAATGGAGAGTCAGGCTGACAGCTGCATGTCAGATATGCTTATTGTACATCATTGCCTAGAATGACTTTAGATGCACACACTCGTGAACACACATCTGTGGAATGAGGTCGCGTTCACAACTTTTTGGGGGAAGTTGCATGCAGCGCTGCTAATGAATCTTTGGAGACTTTCAACCACTACGACCAACTATGATTGTTACGTGACAGACGGAGACAGGTGAAGCCAGTAGGTGGCTTTCGGTAGCGTTATTGCTAGCTGGGCTTTATGTACTGTAGACTTAGTGTTTTGACACCACCAGATCAGGTTCCTCTCTACATCAACATAAGTTACTTTATAATTTCTGTACTCAATAACAGTATTTCCCACAGCTAATGGTGGACAGCTGGCAGTACACATTGGCTGCGATTCATTAGTCGTTCAACATGCCCTCGTTGAAACCCCATCGCCATCATAAGTGTCGTTCCATTTGTTTGAAAAACTGAAATGAACTTGGTGAGATTGACCATCGGAGGGTTGATGGAGTAAGTTAACGATGGTCACTCCAGAGGCGCATATCACCCACAATGCATTTTACATATCATTTCAATCATTTTTATTGCAGCAAAATGTAATGCAAAGCAGACCAACGAGGCCAGATTAAGTGCGTGAGCGAAACACTTGCATAATATCCCGCAAACTGAATGGTAACATTCACCAACACCAATAGCCATGTTAGAAGCATTATCTGCTCCAACCACAAGTTTTGTGCTGCATTTTGCAGGAGGTCTGCCGTGTTTTCTCCAGTGTGAGACTTTCGTGTACTGCTCTAGTTTGGAGAACGTGAGAAAGCAGTCACCAGTCCTCTGTGAGATAATGTGCTGTTATAGTCACATGTGAATCCACTGACCTTGAAGTCCAGGCGTCACAAGTTAATGCCACCCTTCCTGTTGTACTCAGATTCCTCAACTTTATGCTTCACTCTCTGTAGAGCTTGGGTACGGCTGTGTTGGTGAAAAAAACGTTGGGGCGGAGTCACATACCAGTGTTTTTAGCATCTAACCTAACCTAACCTAACCTAACCAAAGCCTTCGTTTTTAACAACGTTGTATGTACGCACATCTTTGCACATGAAGTAGATGATGGACTGTGTTATTTTCTTAAGTCTCTCAGAGTTGGATGGTAGTTTTGTCAAGCTAAATGTGTCCAGTGTTGGTTGATTTTCGGCAGAGCGTGTTTAGCATAGCTTGTCCGTCAGCGGCTAACGCTACCTCTGGATGGTGGAGTGTGAGGTGAGCCCGCATGTTCATAGTATTCCAAGAGTATTTTATTCTCAGACAACGCTGCTTGCAAATTGCATTTGTTATATCCAAGTCCTCCTTTCCTTCCGTGTTAAAAAAATCCCAAATAAGTTTAGACGTTGTATTTAAACACCAAAGGAACATTCCCGATTTCCTTCGGAAGAATGTATATACCTGGCGTCCGTGTATTGATACAATATCGGCACGCAAAAATCTAGATACTATGCTGTATCGATTTTTTTCCCCCACCCCTAGAAGTAAATAAAGAGAGGTGGATCTACTAATAAAAAACAGTAATGCTAGCAGATTAGCTTGCTAGCACAAGTGCTAGCACAGCTGCATCCGAACTTAGTTCCTGCTTAGCATGAAAGGGGGTCTAAAAGTGTCGTTGTCAACTACATTTTTACATTCAATATATTTTGCAGACAGTGATTACAAACACTGTCGACATGTGCTTATGTAACATTACATTGACGAACTTGTTTCACACGGCCAGCAACTCTTAAAAAATGTAGGTAATGTACGTGTGCCTTCTACTGCCTGCCTATTTCCATGTTAACCCAACATAAGGTGAATAGGTAGGGTGGGTGGTGATTTTGTTTTTAGATTATTAAGACATTTTTACATATATTAAATAATTGTTAATGAAGACAGACAGGGAAAAGCCTGAAAAAAGTCTTAGAAGCTAGTTCTAGTCAAAAGCTAACACAAACTAACGTCATTATCTTATAGACAGCTTTCATACATTTGGCATATCATGAGTCATCTATCAGAAAATATCCTTATTAACATTATAACATGGATTTTCTCCATATCATTATCATCATTGTCTGATAAACACTGACTGCAGACTTTTTTTAACCCTGCCCTCAGCAGCTTCTGCACATTCTCTTCTCCTCTGAACTCTGTTTTTCTGTTTCTCCCTCACCTCTCAATCTTGCCTCATCTCTTCCCCTTCTCACCTTCACGGCTCCCTCTCCACTCAACCTCTACTTCTTCTTTATGTCTGGCTCTCTATTTCCTCGGTCTCCCCTGATTCATAGCCTGTCACTTATAAACTGCCATCAAGCCACCAAATGAAACCACACCACTATATCTTGTGTTGCTGTCATGTGCACACGTCAAATGCGTATTTAGCAGGGGGATATGCCTGGAAATATATCTGCCTCCCTCTCAGAAACACCAACAGATAGAGTTTGTGCATCTGCTAAAATCTATAGATAGCTGATGCACCACAGGGGGTGTCTCAGTTGCAAACTTACTGCTCTGAGCTAATGTGACTACGGGCTCTCCTGCAAAGTAAGTGAGGCATGGAGAGCGGAGTCGACTGGAGAGAGGAAAGGTGAAAAGAGAGTGGCGAGCAGAGTAGGCGAAGGGAAGGTGGGTGTCATGCTGGGACTGCATCACACTCATGTGTGAAGCCTAATCAGGCACAATCTGCTTCACTGTGATGCAATGTGCGGCGCAACTGCGTGTTTTGTATTTATTTAGAATTAAAGCTGTTGCACGCTCGTTGCTGCATTTCATTATGCAGTACATTAAAGGTATCCAGTGGAGTTGATGAAACTGTGCTAGGAGGTGCAGATGTGGCTCCTGGAAATGTTTGAATCACGTGTTCTTTGAATGTGAGCACAAACAACAGCAACAACAACATTCGCAGAGGGAGGGTGAACGCTGCCTCATGTGTGGACCTGGCTTGAAGCCGTATAGTTGTCAGGTTTTCAAACAATATGTCAGCATGTTGTCGGCAAAACACCTGGTGCCACAAAATGCAAAGGATTATAAAGCCCAGTCATTTAACAGGACAGAGAAATCTACAGAACGAAAACAAACACTGCAAACATGTTACGAGTTGCAAAATGTATTTGAACTGTATAATAACAGGAACGTGGCTACATAGAAAACTACATATCTGGCCAACATAATTCTGTTCATTACAGCAAATGATGATCATTTTCATCATTGATTATTTTGACATACTTTATGCCTTCATGCTGGGGATAGACGTGACCAGAGGCATTATATTTTTCGGTGTATGTTCACCCCATTCTTGTAAATGCAATATCTCAAAAACGCCTTGAGAGAATTTCTTCAACTTTGGCAAAAATGTCCACTTGGACCTAACGATGAAATAATTTGCTTTTGGTGGTCAAAGCTCACTGTGACTACTGATGTCTCATTTGTGTGAGCGTGATACATCAAGAACATTTTGAGGCCCTGATCACACAGAAAGCATTTCAGCAGCTGGAGGTGTCTTTTTCTAATTGTTTTTAATGAGAATGAAGCTTTTTGCTCGCAGTTTTTGCGTTGTGACGTGTCTTACGTTACTGCGCTTTAGGCACCTCACATTTTTGCTAGAGCACTCTGAACTCCTCGAGTTGGAAAAACTTCAACTCAGAGCGAAAAAGCACCCCATGTCATCTCTCTTTTTTTTTTTTCCATTGTCCAATCTTATGATTTTAGATGCAGGCCTTCTGTGATAGTCATGACAACAAGTTTACAGTTGGTAAACAATGGAGGAGAAACTGGTGGTAGTGGTTGCTGGATACCCAGAGCTATACAGCCCGATGATAGAGAGCAGGTTGTCAAACTGCCCCTGAGTCATCCTAAAATATGCCTGGAAATGGCCATCATGGAGGTGAAGCTCCTGGACCAACTGGTGATGCTCCCCATGATCCACCCTCTTTTTTAGGGTCTTATGTACCCACACAGATCTCTGTTTCCCTGTGCCCAACAAACTATTTGCTGACAGCCTCTTAGCCTCAGCTAGAGCTACTGCAAGTACCCTCTGCCTGAAAAGTAACTAGATAATAATTACTGTGGGAAAAATAACCCTGCAAAATGCTTTCTGTGTGATCAGGGCCTAAGTGGAATTTTTTTCAAATTTGGCACAAACGTCCCCTTGGTCTCATTGAACGGATTAAATTTTAGTGGTCGACAGTCAAGGGCACTGTGATCTTTCCTCTGCCTCATTCTTGAGGGAATTTCTTAAAATTTGGCACAAACGTCCACTTGGACTCAACGATGAACTGATTAGATTTTAGTGGTCAAAGGTCACTGTGACCTCACGAAACATATTTTCGGGTATAACTCAAGAATTCAAACACTAATTATGACAAAATTTCACACAAATATCTAAGAGGATATGATGTTGATATGATGACATTTTACATCCAAAAGGTCAAAGGTCAACTTCACTGTGACATCATAATGTTCTGCAAAAACAGTTTTCTGGCCATTACTCAATGTCCTTATAAAAAAAAAAAAAGAGGGAGAAATTTGGTCAGATACTGGATTGATGTGTATGACAAGGATATAAACTGTGAGTGCAACTTGACTGGTTTGCGGAGGCATACTGTATCATTGCCACTTAGCACCACTGAGCTAGCTAACATAGCTCAGCCAAGAAGGACCCCAGTGATACAGTGGGTAGTTGTAGTTTGGAAGAGAGAAAACAGTTTCTACATGAAACTGCTCACAACAAGGTCTGTGAATTATCTTTAGTAACTGGGCCATGATTTCTAGAAAGAGACATTGCTGATGAAGATTTCTGGATGTATTTTTTGGCGCTTTGAGCACCACAAGCTGAGTGCCATCTAGTTCCATTATAGTGAAGATAAGACAGACATCTCTATGGCCAATATCTCTAACACTCAACAACTCACACCAGAATGATGTAGATGGATAAATAACACCATAGTTAAGAGGAAAAGTATGTATTTTTGATTTTGGGGTGAACCGTCCATTTAACTTAAGTTTAATTAAATTTTTATAGTGATGTTGCAAAACAACAGCAGCCGCCATCATCAAAAAATGTCACATTCATCACCAGAACTTCATTACATTGCCGTTACCAACATAATAAAGGGAAAATGTATGATAATTTGCATGCTTTATGATACACAAATGACACATTAAACAATAATCAACAGCAAAATACAAAATGCTTTGTCATATTAGAAAACAAAAAGCCTGATTGTGTTGCAGTCTGCCTGCTTGCCTATCTGAAACTCAGCACTAATGACGATGTGATCGACAGGAAGTGTCTCGGTGCCAATGCACGATGGCCACTTATAGGTGGTGTTACCCAAAGGGTTCAGCTGCAGTCATCTTCTCCACGCCAAAAGACCAGGAAATTATGTGACTTTCTTGGGTCATCCAAAATGCATTGTAGAGACCAGCTTCTCAGGTTGTTGGCAGCATGGGCTTATGATTAGTTATAGGCTGGTGTCCCAAAATAGCGATCCCCCCTCGGTGTGCCCAACCTTTCAGAAAATAGCCCTGTTTGGGAGCTGTGCAAGTAAGTAGAGTTGTTGGAAGGGGGCTTTAGCGACTGTGAAATGGTGACTAATTTGGGGTAAAGAAGCGTGGCCTTTGAACTTTGCGTTGAATAAAGCTGACTGTGCCTGCCTCTGCGCCCCTTAGGCCTCATTGTCAGCCTGCCAGAACGCCATCTTTCTCCCATCACTGAATATAAAGCTGCGGAATACATCATGCAAATAATCAGGCTGGAAACAAACACAAGCAGTGCTTTCCCCCAAAGGAAGAGGCAGCCGTCTCTAATGAGCAGGGTAAAATTGGAATATTCATACCTCTTTCCCTCTGCAGAAACGATTGAGTGATTCCCTCCTCTCCCCCCAACTTCTCTCTTCCCCTTTTCATTTGCTGTGCTGTCTGTCCTTCCCTCTCACCTCCCATCTCTGTTCCCACTTCCTTCTCTTCGCTCCCTGTCTTCCTGGAATGTAGCGATAAACATGAATAGGCAGCCGGTGATGTTGACAAAGCCGTTCACAGATTACGCCCCTGGATCAGAGTCACAAATCTGCCAAAGAGGAGACATTTGTTTGTGGGAGAATCAGTAACGAATGCAAAGGGGAAAAATATTATTAGGAAGGAGTAAGAAAGACTTTTTTTTATTTTACAAAAATCACTTGAAGAACAAGCCTGAAATACCGCCAAATTTAAGATTTACAGGCCTCCCCCCACATTCTGGATTTAGTTGTCAGAGGGGTTGTCAGAATCTTTTCTCATGGCTTTGAGTCTCATCCCACTCAGACAATGGGAGGTCTGGTGGATGATAGTCAAAAAAGCCTGCTTGCAAGCAGTTACAGTTCATGTTTTTTTGGGTTTAAAATCAGATCACAGAGTTGAGACTGAACAGGGAAACATATTAACTCGTGGATAGTTTTTTGCATTAAATTCCACCTTAACCGAGACTTAATGAAAATTGTTCCCACGTCTGTATACTGACCCCAAACTGCGTATTTGCACTGTGGATGTGTGGAAGCCTGTAACTGAAATGAAGAAAAATGTGAGGTAGTGTAGGAAAAAGATGAAAAGCATGATGTACCTCAAGGCCGGCGATGGATGATGTAGGAGGAGAGGCATTTTATTTCTCTCTTGACCACCTTTTGAGAATGACCTAGAATAAGAGAAAAATTATCCCTCCGACAGGGTAAGAAAGTTTTCTCTTTCTCAATACAGAGGCAGTCAAAAGTTTCCTCGTGTTTCAGGTTGAGCTGACATTTTTCCGAGGAACAGGCAAGTGGACTACAAGAAAATGACACACTGACAAAATTATTTGTAATTGAAATTGAAAGTTAATAGACATATCATTTTCCCGTAACACTCCCTACAGCTTGTTAGAAGTGGCACACATCACCCAGATATCACCCAAACACTACCATTTGTTGAAATTGGGAAGAAGGCTGACAAATTGGACACAGCTGCGTTTGTTCTTGTGGGAGGTGAAAACATTAAACTATCTGCCAACATCAGCAGAGGAGGCTGTGTGCAGTCAAAATTAATGCATGAAAACCTGCAGCCTGTACGTTTCATTTGTACGTTATTATGTAGCACATACGTTGTAACTTTACGCTTTTAACAATGCTGTGTTGAGCATGTGGTTATGTTGAGGTATTAACACCATTTGGTGAAGGTTAGAAAAAGGTTTTTGAGTTAAAATATCCATGTTTGGTAGCACAGAAACTGCCAGAAAAGCGGCAATGAGCTGATAAAAAACAACCGGCGTTGTTGTTTTTTGGTCTCGAATAGTTGTCTTCAGTGGTCTGCACCTTCACCAACACATTCTCACTCTGACCTAGTGGGAACTGCCCATTGGTTCGACAGCCCATTGGTTTGACATCCCATTGTTCCGACCATATTAAACTCATTGTTCCGAAGTCCGTTCCGAAATCATCATGATGCCCTGTGGTTAAGGTCTGGTTAGGTTTAGGCACAAAAACCACAAACACATAAGCCGTGAGCCTGCTCCGCCTCAAGCTGGTCGCGGTGCACCATACGCCCGCCGCGAGCCGTTCAGCACCGCGGACAGTCGGACTAATGGGATGTCGAACCAATGGGCTGTCAAACCAATGACATGGACCCGACCTAGTCGCATGTCGACATTCGGTCATGGACCTTCCACATCCAGTTTCAACGTGAAAGGTACCCTGGGTGCATTGGTTGTTGACATTCTCGGACGCCGTGTCTGCCTGTTACATGCATTGTCTTCTTTCAAGATACACTTCTGTTGTCACAGGAAATTTACCGTTTGCATACAGTCTCTTTCAAAATAAATGCGCTACGTCAGTACAACAACACGATTTTTTTTCCTCCAACATCTAACACACGTGGTTGAGTTTAGGAAAAAAGAACAGGGTTTGGCTTTATAATATTACGGGATATGAACACCAATCTCCCAGGGGAAAGTCGGTGTTTGTTGGACCATCCACCACCTCTCCCGCCGCCCTACTCGGGCTTTCGCCGCCTTAACTTTCGTCCTTGTTGCCCTTGACATTTCCCCCTGACGCTGCTGAGCACCATTAAATTATAACAGCAATCAGCCTTGTATCATGCCAACGTTAAAGGATGGCTTTTTTCGTCAGTGTCTAATGCCGCAAGTCACTGCCCAAGTGCCGGATTTCAATGACTTCAGAGTGAGACTAGGTTGGCTTCACAGTCATCTTGCATGTATTGCAATCCACTGTCCCCTCCACCTCCAGATGACAAAGTCAGCTCATATGCTATCTCACTTTAGAAATGTTGATATGATGATACATATGAGACATACAAATGTAGTGTATTCGTGGTTGACAGAAACATACAATGCCAACATTTTCTTGTGGCAACTCGAGTGAAACCACAGACTGTATAAAATTATAGACATAGCTACCGTGCCTTGAGTTAGGCATTGCAGCCTTTGCCATCTTGTCTTTTTACAGCCAGAATTGACCAGCTTTGGATGAGGGTGGGTTGGATCTGGTTCATAGACTGTGGTGACGCCTCATGGACAGCCTTTACTCAAAGCAGCCATACCCTTAATTATGCGTAACCTTTATTGTTAATAAAATGTAAATTGGTGAGTTATATAAAAATTCACCCTCAGTACAGTTGTCATGAAAAGGGGAAATTAGCTATAGAGTAGGGCCGTAACGGTACATGTATTTGTGTCGAACCGTTCGGTAAGCGACTTTCAGTTCGGCACGACCCTGTACCTAATTATTGGGCGCAGGATATTATTTTATTTTATTTTGTTTTATTTTAATTCTGTTTTTGCGAGCCGAACCATTTAAAATATCTAGTTCCCCGACGGACATAATTGAGTGACGGACCGAGTCCCGTAAATCTCCGCTTTCACTTTGTGCAGCGCATTCTCGCATTTTGACAACATGGCAAGTGAGCCTGACGAACCTGAAGACCCACCCGCAAACCTTAAGTCCTCCGTTTGGGAACACTTTGGTTTCAGGGTAAAATACGAAGATGGAAATAAACAAGTGGACAAGACAAAAGCAGTGTGCCGACACTGCAGAACAGCGGTCGGGTATGTACTTGGAAACACGTCTAACATGCTAACGCATCTAAAGCGACACCACCCGAGTTTGAACGTTAACCGGCACGACTAGAAAAAGCAATCTGGTGCAAACTACGATATCGTCGTCGTTTAAAAAGAAAGAGCGTTTCCCTGACCATCGCGCTAAAGAAATAACCAACGCCATTGGAGTTGAGTAAAATTGTTTAAGCTGCACTTTAGATATAAGCATGTTTTGTTTACTGCACTTTAACAAAGTGGGAAAGCTAAGTAAGTTCCTAGTAAAACTGAATCTGAGCAGGCTTTAAAGCTGACCAGCTGCACTATACTTTTTATTTTAATTGAGTAAAACTGTTAAAGCAGAAATGTATATTTATATTTTTCATTCAAAAAATGTGTTAAAAAAACAGCAGGATTTTATTTTTCACTTTTATATTTCTATTTTCATTCAAACAATGTGAAAAAGCAGGATTTTATATATATTTGTTTCATTCAAAAATTGTGTAAAAAGAGTTAACTGCTGTGGTGGTATGTTTTAATAAGGTTACCAATAAGTAAAAGATATTTAATAGTTGTCTATTTTTTTCATTACTGTACCGAAAAAAACCGAACCGTGACTTGTGTACCGAGGTACGTACCGAACCAAGATTTTTGTGTACCGTTACACCCCTACTATAGAGACAAAAACTGCTTTTTGTACCAGGCTGTGAACAAGTTTATCTCTGCTGTGAAGTTGGGTATTTAAGCATGAGGGTCTAAGGGATTGACCCTGTTTTGGAGCCAGCTTCAAGTGGCCATTCAAGGAACTGCAGTCAGAGGTTGCTGATTGGCTGATCCACACATATTGTCTTCTTTATTCATTTTCTTAATTGTCTACAATTACCTACAATGCAACTTAACTGCCTGTGTCTTGGTTGAAGATTTAGGTGTGTTATGCTAGTAGCAGCCAATGTAGCCTCAAGGCACTGGTCTCAAGCAGAGGTGAGGAGCAGCCCGAGCTGATGCATGTTACTTGAGGAATTTTATCAGATTTCACACAGCTCCCTCAAGGGCCACAAAAGACGTAATCCAATGTTTTTCACATATGCAGTAATACTCCCCAACACCAGTAGACAGACTTTGATGTGTAATATTGGTGGAGTTCCCTTTTTAAAGTACCATGTGGAGCTTTCTTGTAAACAGACAAAATCTATGTTGACATTCGGTTTATCTCGACATCTAACATGTTGAATGCATTCCCCTTCTCATGTAATACACATTTTTAAATACTTTAAAGAAATCACACTCTTTATACATACAGGTTTGATATTTTGAAGTTCTTTTTCCAACTCTTGATCAGCAGAACAGTGTGAGACTGGCAGCAGCAATGTGTGTTGTGTTGCCTGCGAGCTTGCATGCATGATAATGTGCCCTCTGCCTGTACACAATACAAAAGAAGAAAAAAAACAGGGACCCACCAGGCCTCCAGGAATGCTGCTCAGCCTTGCAGCAAATTTGTCCCAGTGGCCACTCGCAGAGCGGGAAAAAAAAAAAAAAAAAAAAACCTCCTGCGGCCCAGAAAGCATAGGTCACTGTCGTAAAAGAGACGTCTGTAAAACTGTTGACGGGACACCTCAAACTGCAGATAAAGGCCATTTATGAATCTTTATAATGTGAATTTTTGAGCTATGGTCATTTCACATCTGTAAAACTTACTTCAAGCCAAGAAAAATGATTTTAAAAATCTGTGAGGTCATCACAATTTGAAGTCTATGAGTCAAGTGGGAAGTGAAGGGCAGGGTCAGTGGGAGAAGCACATACCACGGAAGTAAATCCAGACACTAGAAAACTTTTGTGGACCAGGTGAGCAACTCCGTTGGAATGAAAAGGCGTCATCTTGGGGTCCGGCATCTGGTTATTAAAATTAAAAAGTAATTAAAATCTACAGGACCCACTCATAGAAACATTGCTGTTTAGCACCCCTGGTGGTCAGATTCTTTACAGAGTGCCTTTAAAATACAGTGTAATAGCCTATCCGTAAATACAACAAAGTCAGGGGTTATTTTCACTGAAGCAGCTGCTAATACAATAATTATGTTAATTTAACACTGTGCTGATGTAAAAGAGTATATATTCCAAAAGCTAAGCCACATTTTAAATTATTACCATTATTTTGACAACATTTGTTTAGACTCTCAGGAACAGACTTGACTTGGCAAAGTAGATCCAGATATGTACTTCTCCCACTAACTGATGAGTATTCTCCTTAACTTACGCTAATTATGCTCCAAAGTATTTTTTTTAATCTGTACCACGTGCTCATCTTCTCATTTTCCCCTACGCGCGCCTCACACGACCCATCTGGTCCCAACCCTCACAAGTGTTACTATTGATTGCTTGTTATCTCAGTGATCCAAGAAGCTTATTCTAATGTTACAGTCACCAAGTCACTATGGATAAGAAAATCCGCTAAATCCCTAAAATGTACTGAGAGTAAACCCGTAGAGGAGGCTGGAGCTGGTGAAGTGTTTTCTAAAGTTGTAATGAGATGCGAGGTGGGCATCAGAAGGCAGGTGGTGTATTAAAAACCACATGAAATGCAGGAAGGGCATTTGGGACAGGCAAGCTGGCTGTGATAACGAGGGAACAGCGAGAGACAAGAGGGGTGTTAGTGGCAGGTCGAGTAGCCTGGAGGCTGGGGATTAAGGAGGGGCATTTTAATCAAGTTGTCTGCAAAGAAAAAAAAAAGACAGTGCTGTGTGAGATATTATTATTTTGTGTTGTTCAGTTGTTCCAGGAGTTCTAGTGAGTCTAGATTTGATTGATAAATGTTTACGTTACTTCTTTTGTGCTGATTGCCTTCCTTACTTTCTATTATTTAGCTCACTTCTGCTAAAGTTGCCTGTTAGAAAAGGGCAGATCCCCGAAGCACATCACAAATTCTGTATTTAACACATATAAGAATCAAAAATAAGACACAGTGGTTTAGAAAAGCAGCCAGCCTACATTCTGGAGGTATGAAGTGACCATCAGCAGCTAGCTTAACATTAGCTTAAGTGACCGCATGCAGGAGCAAAGAGCTAATGTTAGCTTGAAACTATGGAGTTGACAAGACAACAACAAAAAAACAAAAAACAACAGTAGCAAGCTAGCTAACGAAAAAGACAGAAAAAGTAAGTAAGACAACTTTGGAGTTACCACATTTTCACACTTTCCAGTTCCTGCGCCAAGCTAACCCATCAGGTACCGGTCTATCAGCTAAACGCAGAGACCTGTATGGTTTGCCTAAAATGAGTTGTCCCTCCATTGTGACATTCTTCTTCAACATTTTGTTTACTTAGATTTTTGCCGCATGGAAATTCTGACCAATCAACAGCAGCTTTCTTGTGCAGGGCATTTTATCTGGTCCTCTTGTAAATGCAGCCGTGATGACACGAACCAACTCTAGGCAATTATCAATCAATCAATCAATCAATCAATCAATTTTATTTATAAAGCCCAATATCACAAATCACAATTTGCCTCACAGGACTACTTATGCAACTTTGTAACAAAATTAGACCCTGATTTGGACCAAAGCAAGACAACTCTAGGTCTGAAAGCACCCTAAATTCTCACTCTTATGAGATCATTGTTTAAAAAAACCCCTTATGCTATAAAACCTCAAGGACTGACGGAAATATCAAATTTGATAATGACGGAAAAGTCATACTGCTCCTTCACATACGTATAATCACTTTCTGTCCCGTTTTTACTTTACGGACCATTTTCTCCTTCATATTGCAGATGGCTGGGCAGATTTTCTTTAAAAGCCACCAAATTACATTTATAAATTAAGTTGATGATTGTGCCACCTAGCTTTCTAAATTGATGACCTTTGCTCTCGTTTGAAACACATGTTCCGCTTTTGTAAAAATGTCCCTTGCATGGTGAAATTACATACAAATTCAATTCTTTAACTGATTTCATGGACTAAAGTCAGGACATGACAAAACATTTTGTACATGTGCATAATGAAAGTATTTACTGGCTTTGTCATACTCCTTTTTAGGTCAAATTGTTAATTTGAAAATCCATCTAGTCTAAAAATGTACTATGAGTTTGTTAAGCAGGGTCACCCTGACTAGTTCTGGCAGTTTTAATACAAAAGCCTGGTGGAGAATAAACTTAAGACAGCAATCACTGGTTATAACCTTCAAGTCTTTGAGTTGTAGGGTTTGTGTTTGGATTGGCATAGGAAACTCATGTATTAAATAACATCCATGGGGGAGAATAGTGTTGTTGACACTGCTGCGGATGAATATGGAGATGATAAAATTATCTCTCTAGGGTTCTAGATTGTGGATTTGAATTGCAAAAGGTAATTTTCATAACTATTGCATTGGAAAATCTAATGAGTTTTAACTATCAGAGATTCAAGTTGGGGTGGGTGATTCAGCTTTACTCTCTCAAAATACCAGAGATGGTGGTGAGGTAAAGGCTGTTGTTGTGGCAAAAAAAGTGTCATAATACACTGTTAGTTACATTTAAAATTACTGATCACATTAGTCACTCTATCTATTAATTATTATCTGTAGTTAGCTCTGCACTGGCTCCCTGTTTCATCAGTTTCCTGGCTGTAATCTTTCTGCAAAAACAAGTTTTAACAGCCACCCACTGTTTAATATGTTTTAATATTTGCTAATAAAATGTTGAGCAAATAAATGATGTTGTTTATGAGCACCACAGTGTCCATCAGTCCGACTGTAATCAAATTGTTAAATGATTTCCTTGCCTCCTCAGCAGTGTTACACTCTTCCACAGCGATGATGACATCTATCATCTATTCCTGGCAGAACAGAATGTGCCGCTGTACATAAAAATTTGAATATATTTGATTGGTGGATGTTGTTGCCAGGCTGCAAAGTTGGATGTGGATGAAAAGCACAACACACAGACATTCTTCTTAACTTTGATCAAATATTTGCTTGCCTTCCTCCCACAACGCATTTTCTTTTGTATCATTGCCTGGAGGTTACTTCTGATCAGATTTGTTTTGCATAAATGTGTAACAACATCGCTGCATCCTTGATTTCTCAGTATGAGCGCCGTCTCCGTCTCCACTAATAACGGCTCGTCTCTTATAAACAATCACTAATATGTTAAATATGTAAAACAGTTCCTCTCCTCCTATTTACCAACTGTCTCTGCTGAGCATGTCTTCATCCCACATCATATGTGTTAATAATGTGCTAAATGGCATTGGTAACACAATCATTTGAAGCCAGTCGGCCAATATTTATTCATATACATTGAAGCCTGATGAGGGCTTGATTAAAAGGGGAAGGCTGAATTCTAAAAGGCATGTATCTCTTTTAAGAGAGATGGAAAAAGCAAGTAAATTACTTATTCAAGTTTATTTTCAGAATGGCGAAGTGTGTGCATTTCTGTAATTAAAATTTCATATTGTCGTAATGTATGACCTTTATGTAACACAGGAAAGCTTTAAAACGTATTAAAAGAGAAACAAAGTGCAAGCTGAAATTACTATAAAGTCGTAATAAAATTGTATGATTAAACTGCAAATTTAAGAATGGCCTTTTATTGTGACCATCCCAAGGCACACCTGTGTGGTAATGATGCTGTTTAATCAGCATCTTGTTATGCCACACCTGTCAGGATGGTGGATTATGTTGCAAAAATTTTGCAAAACATTTTTTTAAACAAATTTTGAGAGAAAAAAGTATCTTGGGTGCACAAAAGTCTTAGATTTTTAAACCTTTGAAATGTTGGATTTAAATTTTTGTGCAGCAAACCCATAAATCTTCAATAAATAGCCCGGGCTATTATAAGCTTAAATCACTGAAATCAACAGGCCTGTGTCTGGGACAGGTGTCTTTATAGGACAGGCCTTTAATTCCTTTCACATTTATAAATATTGGGCTTTAAAACTATTTCAGTAGCCTTAAATTTGAATTTCTGAGATTTTAATTGCCACAAAAAATATCAAATTTAATTTATCCATCTTTTCATTTCTTTTTATCAAAATTAGTCAAGGTCAAATCACTGAAATCAAAAGGCTTGTATTGGGGACAGGCCTTTAATTCCTTTCACACAAAACTGTTGCTCAGCAAAGATCAGGAAATACAGTCAAACTGTTAATTTAAACCAGTATGAGTTTTACTTGTTTAAAAATTAGGCCTCAGATAATTCATTTGTCATTCATTTGATCTAGCTCCGACAGACAGCACATTAGAAACACTCGAGGATTACGGCACCCGGCAAAGCCACACAACACCACTTTATCCTGTTAAAACAATACTCACAACTTGGATTAATTTGTATGAAAAACCCTTTTGATTCTTTTGATCTGAGGACTCTTACGGACTAAAGGGAAATAAATAACTTACAGAGTAATCAAGGAATGGACGCATAATTTGAGGTAGCCAACTATCCAGCTTTTATACATCCGAAGAACTTTAATAAAAGAAAAGTAGCTGCTTGGCAACTAGGCCAGGCCTCGAATTGAGACAGGCCTTTATTTTGTAAAAATGCAGTGTAGCCACACTGGGCTAGTGAAAGGGATCTCGGTAGTTAATTGGGACGAGGCTTTGAATTGAAGTTTTACGATGTATATCAGTTCCTGTGGTTGGGAATTGACTGTTAGCTTAACCCCCTCCAGGCAATTGTCCAATGATAGCCTTGAATAGCTAATAGTTACCAGGTATGGAAGGCCTGTCAAGCTTTGGATTTGCCCACATCAGGCTTCCAGGAAGTGTGCTTGGCCTTGAATCCAATTTTTGTATTAGCCAAATGGTGAAATTACAACTTCTGTGTCTGTCACGTGATGCCATGGGGACAAAAAAGAAGTTTTACCATAGACTTTCATTGGGAAAGAGACGTCTGTTAATCAGTGGATAGTTCTTTTGAGCATCACAACCCTTGCAAAATAGGAACTCTCATAGGAATGAACCAGGTCCCCCATGAATGCTGTATCCACTTCTCTTTATCCATACCCCACACGCTTTCTCCACCAAACAAAAAAAAAGATCAGAAGAGGAGTAAGTCACCAGGTCTTCTTCAGGGCGTGGTGTGTGAACCTGGTTCACACATTTTTTCTGCCATGCCCTGAAGAAGACCTGGTGGTCGAAACCGGTCGGCTTTTTTTTTGGCATTTGGTCGTATGTATTTTAACTCTGATATGCCCGATTAGATAAAGGCTTTTTAACATTATTCCTTGGCTCGGTGCGTAGTGTGCCTGAAGAAAGCCCGAGTGGCTTACTCCTCTTTTGAACAGTTAATATTCAACTTAAAGAGCACCTCGCGTCTACCTGGAGTTCACCTGAGAGCACGGTAATTTTCTTCTTTTTGTGGCTTCAAAAAAAAAAAAAAAAAGATATAAGCTAGGGAATGGATCAAACTGTGTTTTTAACCACTCCAACATAAGCTGCAGTTGTTAGCATGCCTAGCTAGGTAGCATGTTACTGTGCGTTACTTCCAAAATGGCCTCTTTATGACTAGCTTATGCTCTGTGTTGATTTTTCTCACATTATGGAAGCTGTTACTGTATGCTATTAGAGTTAAAACTGATGTTAGCAGCTTTTTCCAGGTCTATACCAGAATTTGGTTTACACTCCAGCAACCCTTGCCAACGTTACACAAGATAGTGTTCTGTTTGTTAAACGCTCATTACAAAGTAGGTCTAACTAGTGCCACACTGCAATACGAGAACAAACTTGTTTCTTTGTTTCTTCAACATGTATTATCCACTGTAGAGGTTGCTAACTATGTATCAGGGGCAGGCAGCCTTAGCCTCAGTCTCCGTTTCTTGGGTTTAGCTGTCACATGTTTAAAACACTTTTTACAAAATTTGCGGTTTAAAGATTCAAGAGAAGTCATTAAAAAGTAAACTGAAGACAGCGTTTGAAACAAACCCATGGAACTGACGTTAGCTTAATAAGTTGGTAGCTAACATTGATAAAATTTGCCAGCGAAGTTGGAATATCAGCCGACAAAATCTCTGGTTTCCAAGCCTGTTTTTTTTTCCACCTCCGTCTGAAATAAAGGACCCACTGTTTCAAAAATTACAAATAATTTCGTAAGGTAAAACTGCCACGTCACCATTGTAAACTGCATGTGCGCTGAGAGAACAGGAAGCTTTTCAGGGTCTAGAGTTGCTGTTACCAGTAGCACAGTACCAGAGTTCATATAAAGGATGTTCATTGTCTTGTCTGACTCCTTATCACACAAACACGGCCTCTGTCTGTTTATATATTGTGTATTTTTGAATGGTACAGGCAGTTGTTACTGTGTCTCTGTAAAATGAAAAGCTGGAAAATGGCTTTCTCTCAGTAGGCGGACGATAGCAGAGCTTATGCCAGTTCTTTCCAAGCTGGACTGGTTTTAGTGTTGAAAGTTAAAAATCCCACGCACAATGTATACTGCTACATGCAGGCAGACTGATAGAAAGGCACTGTGATACAGACGCTTTAAAGAGGAGAATGATCATGAGGTCAGGACAAAATGATGACCATTTCACTGAGAATTATGATGAAGACGTTCTTATCCACTCAATTAGCAGTGAAATCTTTTCTTTAAATGCTAAAAAAAAAAGGATCTTAGACATAATTGTTATAAAAGCTGGTATGGGATTAACTTAATCTATGATGCCTCTGGTTATTTGCCTTAACAAGCACCATATAGCCTATTTACCTGAAATCCTGAGTGCAGAGCTGATCTTCTTCCAGGCACTGTTTATAAGTATGTAGGCCTATCGTCTGTGGGACAGATGTAAAGCTCTGGGTAGCCCTGCACTAACATGATCAACTTTGCTGTATTTATCAGACTGAATATAAAATAAAATTACATTATATCAAAGCACCCATAACACATCCAATTAAATGGGGAATAATATGAGATAATGTAAGAATATATGATGTGTCATACACTTTGAATTTCTGTCAAGAGTTTGCCTCTTCATTAGGATGTGTGCGCACAACATACTGATACAGTCCATTAAGAATTCATTGATAACCCTTTGTGCAGGCCCAGTTGCAATATTCAACTGGGGGCTACGGCACACCATTTGAGAACCACTGCTCTACATACTAAAGTGCAAATGTAACATATCTCTGGTTTGAAGAAATGTAAATTGCCAACACTTTTAATGGCCATAGGGTTGCTATGAGACGAACAAAAACATTCACTTGCTTCATTTTTGGGTCTAGATTAAAAACAAAAAAAAATGTTCAAATGACACCTAAGATGAACATGATGTTTCTCAATCTAAAAAAAAGACCAATCATATGTGTTTGATATGAGTAAAATTGCCTTGAATGGAGAACAACAAACAGCACCTTTGGGAGTATAAGCCATACACCAAGTGTCTCACTTATACTGCAAAAATTAGCCAACGAAGCAAAATTAATTGCTTTTACCATTTCCTTTTTACAGTAATTTTCCCCAACACTGATAAACATGCAGCACTGGTGCTAATGTGTCATTAATTCATCAGCAAAGATCCAGTTCCAGCTGATGAATCGTACCTGGAAAGAAGTCCATGCTAGTGATTACAGCTAGATTAATTTCTTGTCCTCTGGTGTGAAGCCATTTACACTGATTTAGAAAAGTACTAGCAGTAGATACTCACCACGGTCCTATTGGCAGCCAGCTAGATGGTCATTACTAATCTAAAGGCACCTGCGGGAGGAAAAAAAGGAGTAAATGGATGTAAGTGTTTCTGCATGCGAGCGCGCGTGTACGTGTGTGTGTGTGTATGTGTGGTCGGTGGAAAGGTTGAGACATCGCAACAGGGTCACACTCATAAGATGTGGGGGTCAACGGCGAAGATCAACTGGGGTCAATCCTGTAATGGGAGCCATTTTTCATTAGGCGCATTTCTCATCCCGGTCCTCCGAGGTAGCGGCAAGAGTGAGGTAGTGAACTGCAGAAAATGGCATTTCAATGTGCGTAACCTCTCGCCTTGCAGCGTCCCCTCTTGACAGGGAATGGCAGGTCCTTCTCATCTCTCTCAGGCTGGCTCGTATATCACTCACAGCTCTTGCCCACCTCTCCATCCCGGGAGACGGAGGCCTGAGAGAGCGAGAGGAAGAGTGCGGGTGATGTGGGTGGACTGCTCTTCAATCTAGCAGCTACTCAACAATCAGCAACACATCTATCACCAGCCCTAAAAGTAATTTTGAACAGACTGACACACATGTGAGCGTCTCCCCGGCCTGTGATATAGATGAATTGTAGATGACAGCCGCTGAGCTGCCTTGAACACTTAAAAAGGGATATCGACTCCCTTTATGGCGCATCAGTCCAGCACATAGACCAAGCCGCTGGAGATGAAAAGGAGAGGAGACTGCAGTGTTGTCCTCTGTAAAGCGAGACAGTCCAGCCACTTGGTGGCACTAGCAGCCAAAATCAATGAGAGAAAACAGAAGGGCACATGTGTGGATATAACAGATAGAGCTGTATGAATATTCTGTTTCCATAACGTAGCATCAACAATGAATATTCTCAACAGCAGGCAGAGGACTATCAAAATAAATCATGTGCTGTAAACATCTTATTAAAGATGAATATTTCAGTTTTGGGGCTGCTGTGGGAGCAGTAAGGTCTGCCAGGAACACTGTGGGTAACCTCATGTGTGGTGGGTAGTGAGGACAGGGAGCCTGTGTACAAACACCATGCACATGCAGTGAATGCATTCTTTGCATCTGATAAAAAGCCCCTCTGTGCGCCAGAGCTCCTTTCACTTTCAGGCTCTTGTTACTGCCAGTTAGAAGGGGAACACTTTCTGAGGACAGAGGGGAAGCTAGTTTGTGATTCAGGTCGTGCTTGAGCCTAAATGTCATTGGCCAGAGTGCAGCAGGTTAATTGAAGGCGTCTTGTCATCCTGGCCTGCTTTGTTGAGAGGGGGGGTGACCTGCTCTAAAATCTTATTGGGCGCTCTTAACACTCACATGCACACATTTTGAATCCATTTCCACTTTCTCGCTGTGCTGTTCAGTAATAATCAGGGCATGTGCATTCATTATTATCATGAGGGTGCAACAATCTGAATACAGATAATGTAAGAGAAGCTGTTACAGTTTAAACCCTGAATGTGATTTCTCTGACACAATTAGTTGATTCATCAGTTCGTTAATCATCTAAAGCTCCCCCTATGCCCAAAAATGCATTTTGCTCATTGTTTCTTCACTTGGATGTTTGACCTTCTCGTACAAGATGATGTATGTGCAGAGTTTGACACTGAAGGCTGTTTTCACATTCATCTGCCGCAGTAGGAACATTTCTCTGTGCTCACCTTAAATATCAGTTGAAATGATTTACTAAGCAAAAAATGTCAGACATCGTCTGGAGTATTTTTTCTATTTAATATCATTGTGAATTTAATATCTTTGGGTTTTGGATTGTTAATTGAGAAAAAAAGGCATATTTCAAGATGTCACCTTTGGATCTGAGAAATGTTGCTTTTAGGCCTGTCATGATAATTAGGTTATCGACTTATCTTACAATATGTGGACATGACCTTGATTATTCTGCTGACCATGATACCTGTTGTAGTTACATGCGTGTTTGTTTACATAAGAATGTCCTGAACATTTTAGCCAACACAACAACACGGTTTTCCCAAGTGTTATAAGACTTGGGTGTAGCGATATTTCCTGAAGCTGCACTTTTGCAGTGGATGAGGCACAGTTCCTATGGTCGTGGCTTTCCAACCCCTGGCAACAAACCAAAAGTCGAACCAGTTCTCACTCCGAGGTCGTTGAAATCTTGCACTTGGGCAATGACCTGCAGCGTACGACACTAACGAAAAAGCCGTCCTTTAATGTCAGCATGATACACGGCGGGTCACTGTTATAGTTTAATGGGGATTGAACGGGGACATGAACGATAGTTAAGGCGAAGAAAGTCTGACTTTCACCCAAGAGAGCATTGTTTGCGTCCTGTAAGATTACAAAGCCAAACCCTGTTCTTTTTTCTTAAATCCAACCACGTGCATTAGTTGTTGAGGGCAAAAAAAAAACGTCAATTCACGTTGTTGTACCGACATAGTACGTTTATTTTGAAAGAGACTGTATACGGTACATTTCCTGTGAAAACAGAAGTGTATTTTGAAAGAAGACAATGCATGTAACAGGCAGAAGTTGACGCTTCACCCCAGATCAACAGAACACACCCAGGTTACCTTGCAAGTCGTATCCGAACATGGAAGGTCCATGACCAATGTTGATATATGACGATGTCGGAGTGGGAATGTGTCGAAGTCAGTTGTTTGTAGGTTTACCCTTCAACAACTCCAGCCTCCCCTCCGTAAAACCACCAGCACACTACCCAACTCCCAGGCCATCTATACCCAGGAGCCAACTGCAGCACACCAGCCGAAATATGGAGGAACGGAAGAGTTCCTGCAGCTTCGCTAAGGTTGTCTATTAGTCACAGGATGCATCACTTGGTTTTTCTTGTGTTGGCCAAATTTGTATTTAGTCTCAAACTGAGGAATTTTGGGCTACTCCCATAAAGGTACTGCCATTCTTTATTCACTTCATTCTATATAACAGGTGTTAATTAGTCTTTTATAGGGCTGTCAGTCAATTAAAATATTTAATTGTGATTAATCGCGTGATCGTCCATAGTTAACTCGTGATTAATCGCAAATTAATCACACATTTTTATCTGTTCCCAGTGTACCTTGAAGGGATATTTTTCAAGTTTCTAATACTCTTATCAACGTGGGAGTGGACAAATATGCTTTAACCCAAAGTAGTGTCCAACTTTACACTTGTAAAGGTTAACCACACATACATGTACCCTGTTTTCTACAGCAGCTCGATGTACTGCGGTGGTAACTCACTTCACATCTACCGTAAATTGTTCAAAAGACGCCTTTCTTGATCCATTTCTGCTCATGGAGGTTTGTTTCTGCTTGCCATCCGCAACGTTACTGCTGCATCGCTTTCTGATGTCCCAAAGGAATGGGCCGAGGGTCATAATTATAGATGGTGTGTGCGTTAATCATATATAAAATATATAATAATGTGATCAATTAAAAAATATAAAAACATGATAGATGAATCAATACTGAAAATAAAAGCTAGTTGCAGCTCTAATCCACACCAATTTATGTCATGCTTAAATACTGCAGGTAGATATTTGACAGTGTAGACAATATGTTACAGTAGTGCTGTCAAAATACATCGATATATATCGATATCGATACTGATAATGAATATTTGAAATGGTTTCAGTATCCATTTTCTGCAGTATTGATACAGCGGTACCTTTCATTCATGTCTTGCTCTCTCTTATTGTTAATGTTTAGGAAAGTCAATCTGCTGTTTTCTGCTACTAACCAAGAAAGAAAAGTTGTTATAGCCTTGTTGTATTTATCTGTTGTATTTATTATAATTTCAATTAAACCACCCAATCTCAATTTTTCAATGTGTTATCAAAAATACAGCTTATACAGCTATCTAATACAGCAGGTCTGTTAATTTTATTATTATTATTTTTTTTTTCAATGTTACAAAATATTAGAAAGGTTTAAAGTCAGTGTAAAACAAATGTAACAATCATTAAATTGTAACCAAATTATTAGCAGTGCTAATGTGTTTCCACTGCAGTCAGTGTGTCTTGTAGTGAAGCTCATTCTGCTCTGGTGATCAGTCTGAAGCTTTTCCTCTTTATAAATATTAATTTTCTCATCTTTCTTTGCCAAAGCCGGAGGCGTCCGGCACAGGTGTTTAGTGAATAACACAGAGAGGACGAGCGGCTAACTGCAGCAGAAACAGGAAGTCGCTGTAATGACTGCCGTCCCTAGTGCATCCTGGGTAATAATCAGCGCTCGTTTGTCATAATAGCAGGTAAATACTCAAGTAGTGCTCACAGTAGGACGCTGGCAGCAGCAGCGGCCCACAATAATTTTTCACTTATTTTTATTAAGTGAACAGGCAGCCCGGTCGTTCTCTGTGGCTTGTTAGTGTTTACAGGCACGGCAGCAGGAATGAAAAGGGCAAGTCATGGCAGCATAGCGAAAGCCAGATTCAAACTCGGGTCGAAGTACACGGGCGGTTGCGTGAGTGTAGTCAACCATCGGGGGTCCGCATTAATTATTCATGAGGTGGTTCATAGTATTGTTTACAACCTTCTTTTTGCTGATTGCTTGTTGAAAAAAAAAAAAAAAATCAATGATGCTATATTTAGTGCGTGATGATTTAATAACAGAGGAAGTAAGACGTTATTGCGAAAGAGAGAAACTGTGTTGCTGGGTCTCTCGCTGGCTGGTTATGAAATGTACAAAGCCAAAGCCTGAGGCAAAGTTTCTCTGTTGTGCTTGCCATCTCAGTGAAGAAACTCTGAGATAAGACAAATGGTTCAAATGACCTTTGAAAAGATCACCATCTCTCAGTTCGCCTGAGAGAGGGAAAGCAAGAGGGAGAGAGCAGAAAGCGAGGGGGCTATTTCTATATAGCGAGGCATAAAAGTGTATTCCCAAACTGTGTGTGTGTGTGTGTGTGTGTGTGTGTGTGTGTGTGTGTGTGTGTGTGCCCTATTCGTCTTCCCCCTCTGAATGCTTTCTGCTCCATTTATACAAGCTAAGTTTATTTGTCTCTGTCGAGGACTCAAGTGAAGCAGCAGAAGCAGAAAGGGAGGGGGGTTAAAGTCTGCATTCATCACTCATTAACAGACAACTCTCATGATTTTCTTCCATTATTCTGTTCTAATGAAGTTAAGTTGCCGCCCGCCGCAGCGGGTCTCTACTCTGCAGTGGTAACTGTTAGCTCTGCCGGCCACATGGGCCTTTCATGGTGCTCATTACGGTTCAGTCCTGGGAGAGTCCGTGCAGCCGGCCAGCTCTCAGTTGTACGCCCACTCCCACAAGCCATTCATCTAGGCTTGAAATTTCAGGATTGCTCCACGGTGCGAGCAGAGACATCCTGTAACAAAAGTGTTGCGAAGAGTTGACAGATGTTAAAAGACTTCACGAAAAGTGTGAAACAAGATTAAGGTGAAAGTAAGGGCAGGTTTCATCTCAACTTTTTTTTTTTTTTGTCAAAAAGTATGCACACAGAGATTTGGAATATTCACCGTAGGTATAGTACAAAAGAGAAATCTTTTATATGTGTAAATTCTCTTGAACCAGAAGCAGCTCGGTTCACTTCTTATCCTTAATGCATACATACCCACTGCTTAAACATGCTCTTATCTTCAAGTCAAATAGAGAATGTTACTGCTCTGCTCCACTCATTTTTTATATCTTTTCACATATTTTTTTTATGGCAGTATATGCAAGGACATAATTTCAGCATGGCTGTAGATTCACCTCCATTTTTAAAGTGAAAAATCTATATGGATGTTGTCTTCTCTCTGTCCAGCTACCAAAATCTAGTGGACAGGGCTCAAAATACCGCCTGTATATGCACAGAAGTGCGCATAAAACTTGAGCTATGCATGTAATTCTCAGCTCTACATGCACCAGGTCAGGTAACTTGGTACTGAACAATGTGTCACAGGGCTGAAAATGCAACCCATTCCCACTCCAACCTCGTCACATATCGACATTTGGTCATGGACCACGTCCAGATACGACTTGAAGGGTACCCTGGGTGCACTGGTTGTTGACGCTCTGGGACGCCGTGTTCTGTTACATACATTGTCTTCTTTCAAAATACACTTCTGCTTTCACAGGAAATTTACCATTTACATACAGTCTCTTTCAAAAATAAACGCACTACATCAGTACAATAACGCGAAAAGACGTTTATTTCCCTTCAACAACTAACGTACGTGGTTTGGTTTAGGAAAAAAAGAACAGGGTTTGGCTTTATAATCTTAGGTGATGCAAGCACCGCTCTCCCAGGTGAAAATTGGTGTCTGTTGGGACCATCAACCGCCACTCCCACCCACCCTACTTGGACTTTCGCTGCCTTAACTTTCGTTGTTTTTGTCCCGCTGCATTTCCCCAGATGCCACTGAGCACCATTAAACTATAACAGCAACCTGCCACGTATCATGCTCACGTTAAAGGACGGCTTTTTCGTCAGTGTCTGATGCCGCAAGTCACTGCCCAAGCACCAGATTTTGACGACTTTGGAGTGAGGCCGGGCTCCAACACATACTGACTGCTCTCATGTTGCACATCCATTTTCTCATGTAGTGAAAAGCACAGCACATGGGCAGACAAGACAGAGCAGTACAGCACCACAGCGAAGGTGTGAAACAATGCGGTCAAGTTAGTCTTGGCCACAGCACCATGGTTAAGTTAGTTTACAGTTGGATGTTTGACAGGCACTCATTTCAGCCAATGTTGGCAGTAGTAGGATGGTTAGCTTACCTCCCACCTCTTGTTTAACTGCTTGGGTCTGAATCATCAATGTATTACTATTGAAATACCATAAAACAATACCCGTATGCTGACTTGCCGATATTAACATAAAATTATGTTTAAAAAGAACTGCCCTAAATCGATCTCATGCAGCACACTTATTTTCATATTGCGTCATTCATTTATTTTGAATAAAATCATAAATGTTTTTTAATAGAAAATAATGGCAGAACACACCTCCTCATATGGGATTTCAGAGCTCCCTCTAATTTTTAATAAATATTTCTAAAAAAACGATAACTTCCAGTGTCACATTTAGTTGTATTCATTGTCACAAACAGCACTGAAAGCTGTTGTTTTCATGACAAGTTGGTAATTGAGGTGTAGAGGTCGATGTACTGCCAGTAATATTTATTTATTTATTATCATGAATACATATTCATGTAAACTTGAAGAAGCACTACAATCCCATATGAAGAGGTGAGTCCTGTGTAGTGATACATTTTGATATTAAATTTGACTTGAATTTTTCATTTAAATATTAATCACATTATACACTGAAAACGTCTTGTGAAAATGTGATGGCATGAAATAAGTCCTAATATGAGAAAAAAAAAGTTTACATATTAGGATTCCTGAGACGCTGCACCAAATGACCATATTAAATTTGGTGTAGTTTCACTGTACATTACTGTGATTTCTGTCTGATCCAGTTTCAGCTGTGTCGCAAGTGTTGAGAGAAAAGGACAAATATACCAAAAAATGTGGCAGTAAAGAAAAATTCTGGTGCAGGTATAAAAAAAAATAAAAAAAACTGGTGCATGTACTTTTAAAAGTTACATGTGCCACTGCATGTACACAGAGAAAAGTATTTGGAGCCCCGGTGGATGGATATGTTAATATGCTCTTTTGAGCTGGCTTTAATTATCACCAGGGGCTCACAGCAATAAGCTTAACGAGCATATTGCTTATCGGTGTGGGTTGGTGGGGCAGCCTGAGAGAAAGACTGCAGTCAAAATATGGAGCTGAAAAAAAGTGTTTAACCTTCCTTTGCATGATTTTGGATCATTGTGTTTTTATTTACAGTCAATAATCTCTTAAAAGATAATTAACACCAATCAAAGATGAGTCGCTAAAGGACAGTGATCTTTCGAGTAAATATGTTAAGTAGGCCTTCATTATCTATCATTAAGAATCAGTCAGATTTACATAATATTTCTCATTCCTTTTTCGTAGAATAAACCTGTCATGGAAACACATTAACAAAATTCTCAAGTGTGTATACAGTTTGTATAGATTAAGGTTGGGGAATATATTGATATATCTATTGTGATATGAGTCTTAAATTTTGCATATTATAGCCAAGACAGGATCAAATGGCAGCATCCATCACAGACAAGACAACAGCAGAAATAGGTACATTCAAATATATTACATAATACAGTGCATTAACAAGACAACAATATAAGTCTGGAGAAGTGATACTCAGTTTAGGGCCTATGTGCCTAATCTGGCCCGTGATAGGGTGCCGCATGGCTTGCTGACCATTTCCTAATTCCTGATAAAAATTAATTTATTTACACTTGGAATTTTTTTTGTACTTTGAATGTAAATAAGGTGCCAGGGTGTATAAAAAAAGCATCAAAATAGAGCTAGAGGAGGATTCCACAAGCTCCTAAAATTGGTCTGGCCCCTGTGTACACCTGAACTGAGCAGAGCTGCTATTTGTTTATTAACTGGCCCCTTGCCTCCAGTCGTTTTATGAAAGTGGCCCCCGAACAAAGCAAGTTGAGGATCCCAGGTCAGGAGTTTATTAACTGATTGAAGCAACTACAGCTAACAGTGACCACTTTCTTTGTTTTTAATTGAAAATCATTTAAAGAGATAACGGTCTCAGGTTTGATTAAGATTTTGTATGCTTTCATTCATTCATTCATTTTCTGTAACTGCTTATCCTGTTAGGGGTTGTGGTTATGCTGGAGCCTATCCCGGCAGACATTTGGCGAGACGTGGGGTACACCCTGGACAGGTCACCAGACTATCACAGGGCTGACACATAGAGACAGACAACCATTCACACTCACATTCACACCTACGGACAATTTAGAGTCACCAATTTATCTGCATGTCTTTGGACTGTTGATGCCTCGGAGAAAAAGGACTTTAGCCTTTACAGAAAATCCAGTGCGGATTGGAATTTCTTTGCGAGATAGTCAACATGGTGTTTAAAATTGAGGTTTTTGTTAGTGCTGCACGATTAATCTAATCGCAATCGCAATCGCGATATCAGGCTGTGCGATTACATAACCGCATAAAAGGCTGCGATTTAATGTAGGCTAAATAAATGTTAACGTGTGTGCCTGTGAACGTGACTGCCTCTCCTGTATTGTGTGGAGTTTGTTGACATCACGCCCACAAGCTATCCTGGTGCGTGCAGCCGGCGTGCAGCAGTGACCAACACAGACGCTGAAGAAGAGCATGAGCTCGACCATGAACAGCCTGAGTTGGTGGCGGAAAAAACGCAATGTATATTATTACATGGCGATACTTTGGATTCAGGTTCGGCGACGTTGAACAGAAAGACGTGCTGTGTAAGTGTAAAAGTTAAAGTCGCCACGTCCCGCGGCAACATGACCAATCTATATCAGCACTTGAGACGGGACATGGCGACTTTAACTTTTAAACTTTTACACAGCACGTCTTTCTGTCCAACGTCGCCATACCTGAAAGACGTGCTGTGTAAAAGTTTAAAAAATCTATATCAACACTTGAGAGAGCACAGCACAGGGAAAAGTAGGAAGAGTGCATGTGAGAGAAAGCCGAGCCGTGTAACGTTAAAGACAAAGAGACAACTGAAAGCCGCCAGAGCCTCATAAAACAACATCCAAGCACTGTTAAGCAAACATTTGTAAGTGTCACAGGGAAATCATGGACTCCATAACAAATGAAAAATTGATCAATTTTGCTCGGGTTCGGCCCACTTGACATGCTGCTGTGTTGTGCTATGGCGCTGGAATTTGTCATTTACGTGACAACGCCTGAACGCAACATATGCTTGCTCCGTACAGTTCCGTGCTGCGCTGCTGTGTGTTTGACTGTGCTCAGTCTGTTGATGGTCACTGACACACTGTCTGTCCATAACAATAACTATGTCAGGTCAGTGCCCACTAATATAATGTAGGGGAAACACTGAATCAAGCAAAAAGACTCATGATACCATTTATTTATTACATTTTATTGTAATCGCAATCGCAAATCGTGATATTGTCCACCATAATCGCAATCGCACATTTTTACCAAATCGTGCAGCACTAGTTTTTGTCCAACCAAACTAAAGTTTTTGTAATTATCAACAAACTGAGAGGTAAATTATTATTTTCTGAACACACTGTTTTAGCTGTTCTATTATTTGCCATTATCAGCTTAGGGGACGTACACATGCCGCATCTTTACCTGCCTGGATAACACAAGGTTGGGCTCTGGGCACTACTCTTGTGCCTACTCTTTGGCAACTTTCAAGGACACGGAAGCTAGTTGCGTCTGAGGTTGCCAAGCAACCATAATCAGCACTGTATCCATATCATAGCCTACTTACCAAAAATCCTGAGTGCAGAGCTGATCTTCTTCCAGGCACTGTTTTGTAAGTGTGTATTAGGTCAAAAATATTGTCCGAGTGACAGGTGTAAAGCTCTGGGTAGCCCTGCACCAAAATGATTACCTTCCTCTTTATATTTACCACAGACTGATATTTATTGAAGAAGGGAAAGATGCCTTTTGGCTGTGATTGGTTGTCCCTCATCTCATGACATGCAGTATGGGCTTCTGGGTTCCAAAAGTTGAACTATTTTATCTCAGGGCGCAGCTGTCGCACCCTGAAAAATATAATTGATATTGAGGCATTCGGTCAAAATACTGTGATATCTGATTTCCTCCATATCACCCAGCTCTAATGTGTATAAATGACATAATTTTCACTTCCAAACCCAAACCCAAGTGCTTGCAAAGTGTTTGTTGGAGAAAACTGTGAGTTTATTGTAGCAATGACTCAAGCGCTGCACTCACTGCTGGGTAAGTGCATTAGCTAAATGCTTATTTGTGTTGTATGTGGTGCCACAACAGGGTGTTTCCTGGCTCACAAAATTAAAATGTAGAACGACTTGTGCCTCGACATGATGTAACCTATTAAAATTGTTGGTGTGTGTGTGTGTGTGTGTGTGTGTGTATGTGTGAGGGGAATACTAGAAGGAGATGAAGTCCGGACAGCAGCATCACTTGTGTCCCAATTAGCAATGCGGGGCTTTGAATGGGTCTTTAACCTTAGCAGAGCTTAATCATGTAATTAACGAGAAGGGGGAAACTGCCTGTCTAATGCCACCCTCCCGCTAGAAATATTCCCTCCAAAACATTGTCTAGACTCCATGTTTTCAGAGACAAAGACATCATTAGTGACCTTTAAGACGAGGAGAGGGCTGGCTACCTAAGGCATTAGTCTTTTATTTAGCCGGGCGCTGTTCTAAATTAATGTCTTATTCTTATTCTGCCCATGTTTGTGTGCATGCTTTACGCAGCCGTGTGTAGATTTGTGAAAGCGTTAACACCTACAGTGTGCATCTGCTGTCACGACTGCCCATCCAGGGTGTCTGCTGATGGCTGATTACCCACCACTGGCATTTAAGCAGCGGATGCGGGGCCGCGGTCTCTCCAGCGTGGACGTGCCACACATCAAGCTGGCTTGAGTGGTTGTTTACAACAGCGTTGCTTTTAATTGCTCATCAAATTATCGGCCTAATGATAAGACACGCTAGATTGAAAGGGACATATGGATTCGGACAGTGGCCATCAAAAAGCTGCCCACCACGCCGTGGTTTCGCGTCCGCGGTGTGTATTAGCCAAACAAGCTGAGGCCTATTTAGCAGTAATCAGCAGAAGCACCGTGGAAGATAAAAATCAGCCGTGGGCATTATTCTCCCTTCAGCCTTCAAGAGTGACAGGCCTATTATACAGTGCATGGAATTTATGAGATGATCATCTTTGATGGCCTGGATGTCCGTCGTTCGCTGTAATGTTTTCTATGGTAATGATGCTTCCCCTCTGCCTTCGACCACAAAACCGCCATCCGCCTTGTGACTCCATCTCTCTGCTGAAAAGTGATTGTTGACGGCTCCATTAAAGGGTGAAAAAATATTTTCTTTTCCCTCCGCCCCCCCACCACCCAACATACCCACCCACCCACTCAGAAGCTTTATATTCACTCGTCAACCAAGCTTATTTATGTCGTCTTCTTCGGCGCGGGGATGCATCTGGTTTGAGGTTGTCGCTTTAATGGGGACGGGGGTGATTTGAAACGACCTTGATACAACTTCTGCGCACGGGGGATGTAATGTCGCCGTGGGATTGTACAGGGAATCAAAAGCGGTGGCCTGGAACAGCGCGCGTTCACTCTTGGTCATTATGGCTGCCCTATAAGCAAGCTGCAGATCTCGCATCCATCAGAGGTGCAAAACCATCTCATCTGTCTAATGAAGACACTGTTGTGCGTTAGATTTATACTGATACATCAGTGGTATATGATATACCTTTAAATGGATGCTTAAGGGTGCATACTCAGAACGCTCATCAATTTCTATCAGGAAAGTTAGACCTCCTAAAGACAGGGATTAACCTGATGGGGAGGCCAAGTGCAAACATTAGCTATGGGCTCCTTCTGATCCCTGATTTCTTTTAAGTTTACATCACAAAGCTCATGGCCACTCATTATATTTCCCCTGTAGCCCCACACTAGCACTTCTACTATGTTGGAATACAACCATGTCTTCTGCTTTGTGTCGGTCAGTTTGATTAAAGACAACTATGTTTAAAATATCGACTATTCAGGCATAATATAAACTAAAATACTTAAGGGATCAAGACATTTTAGAAAAGACCCCATCATGTCAGCTTCAATCCGTATTTGGTGGTTTTCAAGCATTTACGTGAAATTATTAAATGCTCCTTTATGGGTCTAGATGATTCCTCTTCTCCAAACCTTTTGAATAATCCATCTAAAATGCTACAATTTAAGCTTAAAGCTTAAAACAGTGTTGTTTCTCTTATTTCCAAGCTTCCATTTTGTATTATAATAGGGCTTTTCCCAAATGTGGTAAAAATAATTTGATCTGTAATCAACTCTTTCCCAGTGTATGAGCACAACAGGCTGGGCCTTGTACTGCAGCGGGGGGCATTCCTAAAATACACTGTCCGTCTGTTTGCTGACTTTGTTATATGCAGCTCGCTTGTCATCAGGAGAGGCAGTGCAGCCACAGTTCAGATGTGCTCAAACTAGATTGACAGCACTATTAGATACATGGTTTTCATTGGATAGCAATGCAGCACTCAACATCATTTTCTGCTACATTCTTAAAGGTATAAATTCGGGACTGTGGGTTACTGCTCGTCAACCTCACATTCACTCTCCTCTGGCGTTTTGCCTCACTATATTTGTGTTTTTTACCCTTGTTTCATGGATGCCTGCTGCTTACAGTCTGAGGGCTGGGGGGTACATTCCCATAAACATTCTGAACACAGACAATAAGATAAAAATAAGAAAATACAGGCAGAGTGTAGGGTCTCTGCCGAAGAATACACCACCACACACTAAGAGTGGGTCATAAGTGATGATTGAGAGGGATTACTTCTGTATTAGACTATACATTAGTGTTTTGGAAAATCCGGCATAGTATATCTTTTAGTAGGTATAGTGACTATTTCAGCATACCAAAGTTCCGAGGCTACTTAGTTTGTGAGGGGCCTCGGTTTGACTTGTGTTAAGGAAGAATGTCATTCTCTTACAGTGCACCTTATACATGGAATTATCCGAAAAGCTGAGGCTTAGTTTGCAAAATATCGATGCGTAGAGACACCTGGCTTCTCCCTTGACACATCTCATTTTGCCATATCGTTATGCTAATGATATGGAAAGCCCCACCCTGCAAGTTGAGGGGATTGGTTCCTTAGGTTTGTGATGTAACAAACTCTGGAAGTCAGAATCAGCATTCTGGGACTGTCATGTCTCGAGAATACTTATTCCCCCTTGGAACACTGCAGTTCCTGGGGGGAAATGCTCAGCCATGGAGTTGACTGCTTATGTTGTTCACAATGTGTCTTGTAGCGTCTACAAAAAACACCATATGGACATGTTAACAATGTTAAAAGCTTGATTTCTGATTGGAGAGAGTCTTTAAATGTTGCAAAAGAAAAAAGCTGTGTTTAAATATGTGTTGAAAGTTGTAAATACAGTTGAATTCTAGCCATTGCATATAAAAGTATCAATGTCACTTTAATGCTCTCGCAAAACAAAAAAACATCTCCCTCATCATGAACATTTCAAACTTGATTTACTGCCGACTCAAACAACAGATAGAATATGAAATCTGACCTCCGAGGTTTGGATCTTTTGACACCTGTTTTTCACTATGGGAATCATAGCAGTAATTGCTTTTGAGGGGTCCCTGATCCATTTACACTGCACTCTGCTTTCCAAAGCCGGAAACATGATTTGTATTTGACACATGTCCTCTTTTCATCTTCCTTTATGTCTGAGCAGTCTTTGTGATGATGTTTATTTGGGGTAGGCGTTGCTTTTGAGTCTGAGACCCTTGGGGATGGAGGTTTTGATCTAAGAGACAGCATTATTTTTTTATTCGTGATTTGTTACTTTTATGCTAGTCTCGCCACCAGACAATCAGAGATCTCCGCCTTCTGATAGTCTGGGGACACTCCTTTCTAAAGTGTGTTTAACAAACCGGCGAAAACGGCCAGCAACAAAGCAACGCCTCTTGCATTTTTGAAAAGAACACGCCTTCTCGGAAACGTGCGCTCCCCCTTTTCTCGCCCGCAAGGAAACAAACACACAGAGAGCTTGAAAATGGATGCAGAGAGATTTAACTCCGTTTTATCAAACGTGTGCTCATCCGTGAAGAAAATATTTTTTCCAGCGGATGTCTTAGTTACAACATGATTGAGCTAACTGGAGTAATTTCATGTCGTATCCGACAACGGGA